>NC_138961.1:110092500-110485000 GCF_055761805.1 Camellia sinensis | reverse complement strand
CACAAGATAATGCCCCCGACCTTGTAAAACAATGCACAACCTTAAAAAAGCGGTAGACTTGCTGGGAATCGGACATGCATCCATTGCCGCTCATGTGACACCAAATGACCCCATCCAATCTGATCAAGCAACGACAGCTTCAATTCATATAGCTTCTTCTTCGGAGCCTCACCATCCGCTTGAATCATGTCATTTAATGCCTAACAAATATAACAATCAATCAGTTATATTCTTTCTTTATTTTTCTTTCTTTTTTTGATAAGTTCAGCAGACTCGAACTTAGGTCTCTTCATTGGAGAATTGCAGCCTAGACCACTGGGATGTTCCTTGGGGTCTAAAAGAAATTGAGTGCCTATGTGCCTCTGCCCTAGATAATAACAACCAACAATATATCTTCCGTTTTCTAACAGAAGCAAATCATTTTTACAACGGGGGCAAAAATAAAAGTAAAAATAAAAATAAAAACACGGACACTAGAAACAATCTTGAACCAAAATTTGAGGGAAGGATAACATGTTTGGAAAGTTTATGAGCAAAGACAGCTTGTTTGATGTTTGTACTAAACAAAAACACGACTTCTTAAATGAATTTACCTAACAAATTCTAAGACTAAAACAGGCCATGGACAACATATCCAGACTTATCAGAAGTCAAGAATGTCAGAGATAAACCAAATGAATCACAAAATGAAGTCCTCTATATCTTCAAAATGCCTAATTAATCCAAAGAAGTTAGTTCACTGAACCAATCTCATCTTATTCGACACATAAAAACAAACAAATAAAAATTGAAAGAAAAAAAGTGAAGAAAAAAGCGAAGGCCTGATATTCCCACACCTCTACCGGCCTATTGAGTACAAGTACAAAAGATGATTAATTGGCAAAAGCATAATTAACGGAATACCTTAAGCGCAGTTCCAAGCCTTCCACAACGTCGCTCATGTATCACTAATAGAGTGGCATACTTGGAGGATTTCACATCCACCCATTTCTTTAGTTCTTTGAAGTTTTCTTCAAACAAATCTGGCAGGGCATTGGACTCTGGAATAGATTTATCATTAGTCCTATCCAGCACATTTGCACCTTCAGTTGAAGCCAAGGCTGATGCCTCTTCACCCTGCTATGATCATAACATAAATAAATTTATCATCACTGACGACAAGGTAACCACGATAAAATCCATAACTATTTACTGCAGAACTGATTCAGATGATTGGCAAGCAAAAGAGGACAGAATCACAAGGCAGAAGAGCAAAGCATTTCATCTACACCTCTCGTATGGCAGAAAGGAAGCAATACGAGTACAATAAACATTTTAAGTCGTACTTGTTTGAGTTGTCTGTCAAAAGTGTCCCTGCACGTATGTAGCACACTAACATTGGGACAAGGCAAATCATAAAAAACTAGGACACCGAAGGCACAGCGATACATATCGTGGAGAGTGGATGGAGTGGTCTCTCTAGGAAGATAGCGGGCACTTGGACACATAAGAAATGCTGTTTAAGTATCCAAAACTATGAAATTTATTTTCAAATTAGGACACATCCAAGAAGTTTTGGGAATGTTTTTACGGGCGTTGAAGTGTATCCAACATCGACCAGCTCCTCCTTACAAGAGTCTATGCTACTTAGTCTTGCACACCGAGGCAATTCGTATCTTTGGATTATATTTAATACCTGAATAAAAACTGCTTTCGATCTATGCATATGCATCACCAATTTCTTTCTGTTTCCTTACAATGCATCACCAATTTCTTTCTGTTTCCTTACAATCCATCTTACAGGACAAACAACTTGCATCAGACACCAGTCATACAGCTTAAACAGACTTGAAAATGAGGGTTAAAATGAACATGAATTTTTTTATTTTTTATTTTTTATTTTTTTAATATCAGCACAAGGAGCATGAAATTTAAACAAGATAAATGATCTCACAGCATCCAGCCCTGTCACAACCAGCCACTGTCCTAAATAGTAGGGACTCCTGGTCTTGGATTGGTTACCATCTGTCTTTAGGTCGGTGACATCTTTCCATTCATTTAGAGGCCCAATGGCTTCTAAAGACAAGGGTAGGGCCATAAAACCACCATTTTTTCTACGCAGAATTTAAAAAGCAAACACTAGACATTACACTACGAAATAAATCTTTACCTTCAAGGATTCAATCTCTGCCATAGCTAATCCTTTTTGGTAAAGAGCTTCCGCTAATTGGTCACGTGCCGTCTCCATCTTCTTCTTCACTTTCTATTAATAACAGAGAAAAAAGTAATATAAGCTTCCATTACTTTATAATATGAACCAGTCAGGCAAACAACAAAACAAACTCAGAGGGAGAACATCTGCAAGTGCCTCACTCCACAGCTAGATGTCAGTTCATTACATGTTTTAATTGGCAGCACTCAAAAGTTTGAAACCACAATTATAGAGAACTGAGATCTTGCCTTCCTTGTACCATACCATAGAAAAGAAGATACATGCCTCAGTAGTTCAGTTTCCTGAGGATTTTGAGTGAGAAGAAAAGACACTGGAAACATAGATACAAACCTCAGCCCCCTCATCTTCTGGATCACTTTTGAAAGAAAAGTACTTCGCTAATTCATCTGTGTCAACACTACCAATCACCTCATCTGCTGCATCTATAATCTGCAAGTAGCACTTTGTAAGAACAACCAAGTGGAATAGTAAATAATAATAACAAACATTATAATACTACTAATAAAAAATAGTAAAAAGATAGAACAAAATATTTTAATTTTTTGCAGGGATAATAACAGTACTATCATCAATTATATACATTGCAGATTTAGAATAAGCGTGCAAGCAATATAAGCAAATCATTTTTTTTGTTAAACGGTTCAATTTTCTATGAGGATGTGCTTGGATCTTGAATGTGTACGAATTTGTGGGGGGAAAAGAAGAGGGAGGGAAATCCCTACGAAAATCAAAGATTTCAAACACAGGCTAAAGGATACGTTATAATACAACAGACGCCCCCTAATTATTACTTTTCCTGTACAATCTGTTCATCATACCATTTTAGGTTAGGGTAGGGATAGGTGACAAGATCATGAAAAGATTTCAAATAACACCAGAGGGAAGAAGACCAAGCTTGGGTGATAACTGTACCTAAAGAGTTCTAGGAGAGAGAGCAGCAGTAAGAAAGATGATAGAGTCAGAAAAGATAGCAAGGGCAGCGAAACCTTTCCCTAGGAGAGAGTTATTAAGATTACCATTACATTCATGATGGTGAAGAAGACCTCCTGATGTATAGAAACGCAGCACAGAACAGGGCTTGCCAAGTGGCAGCCTCTGCTGATTCTGACAGTGACGGCCATTACAAGACCTAACCAAAGACTGGAGACATGGGTAATGGAGTACACTAAATGTGCTCCCAGGTACAGAGGATGTACAAAGCATGACTGCATCCCCTGAGGATAGGGAATCCCATGCACCAATGAGACGCAACTCTCTCTCTCTCACATACACACACACACACAGAGATTGGCCACCTCAAGGTCAAGGTGTGTGTCTTGAAAAGGGAATACACCATGGAAAACTCTTGGCTCTAACCACCAAGCCATATAAACCCAAAGAGCCCATGAATAGGTGATGCGTTCCGCATCAATAGGTCATGTCATGATTGAGTAGGTTAGGTCACGACCTATGTTACATGGGTAAGGATCTCAGGTGTACGATGTGTAGATGACATTCACCCATAAGCATATTTAATAATCAAACTCATATTATGCATAAAATGCTATACGACATCTTGTAAATACATCTTTACCTTAGAAAATAAAAGCAGCATATTAAAAAATATGCATATTTTGTTGTGTTCCCATGTTCTTGGACATGAGAATTAGATGCATCTGGCACTTGAGACACCTGCACTTGACACCTATACCCGAATCCATGTAGCATAGGACATAACATGACCTATTGTGAAAGTTCAAAGATAACTTTAATAGTAAATAATGAGCAGTTCATCACAACCTCTTCTGGATGGGACGAAAATTGTTAGAGGTCTATAAAATGCACAAATCGTAATGCTGGGCATCACAACCATACTGAAGAAACATCCAGCAGCCTTTGTAATCTGACACCTCCCTAACTGAGCAGTAGGTTGAATACCACAGGATCAGATGGTTCAAGTTCCCAACAGATGAAAATACTACTAAAAACAATTAATTCAAACCCTTCCTTTGTAGAAGTGAGTACATGAAAAATTAGAACATAAGATACAGTATTTGCATTAGAAATTACCTCTTCTAAATGGGGAATCTTATCTTCAACATTATTCTGTGATAGCAAACCTTCCAATATTTTAGCAAGCAAGGGAGTGTATTTTGGGTACTCGGACTGCCAACCAACAGATGATACGTGAAGCATTAGTGATTGAAACAGGCAGATGGAAGGCATACGAACCTGTTTTAGTAAATTATAGCTACCAGAGTTGAACACAGTTCAGAATTTGGAAAGCCAATCAAATCGTAAAATTATCCCAACATAAAGTTTGGTGAGTCAAATCAAACAAAATAAGCACAATTCTACTTCTTGTTTCTTTTTTTATTTTTTTATTTGTTCATTTTAGAAGTTGGATGGGGGAAGGATTATTGGAGTTGGGTAAAATCTGATGAACATTGAGTCCAAAATCTAGGACGGATGGATAAGTTTTACAATATTTGCAAGAGGTTTATGCATTATCTGTACAAAATATCTCATAATATGAATTCATATCATAATTATATTTAAAAAATATAATAATAAGTTTTACCTTGAGAGAGCTGGACAACTTTTTCCATTCTAAGCACTCTTCAGCAGTGCCTTGTTTAAGGCTTGCAAGAACCCTTATCTTGGCATCCCGAACCTGATTCAAAAAATGAGTTATAGCATTGGCTCCGATATACTATAAACTTCAGTATCAAATGCTGGGAACAAACAAGAGCATAGATTAACAGACAGAAAGGACTAAACAAAGAAATCTGTTAATGTGTACTAACACTGGTACAGCAAGCAAGCACTGTAACTTGAACCCATGTCATTCTCTCCAAGGAAATCACAAGCATTTGCATTTTGAAAGGAAAAAATATCAAGGATTCAAATTTTAAATATGCTATAAATTTCATAGAAAAATAACAGATTGCATTTTTAAATCTACTATGATTTCTTCTAGATCACAATATAACTGTTGAAAGTTCCACTTCAAAGTATGCAGTATTTCACCTGATTTTCTATTTAGGGCTTAACACGTAAGACAATAGAAATATAGGATACCAATAGCAGGGTATTAACAAAAGGTATAGCTGACCAAGGTGGTTTACGTAAAACCTCTAGTGTTGTAATTGTTACATGGTCTTGGGAAAAACTCAATCCCAAAAGCTAGCCATTGATGTGAAGGTGCCCTCACGCTTATATGCTTAACATTAGTTTAGTACTCAGGCGAAGTTGGACTTCACTTCACACCCTCCCTCACTCTCAGCACACTCACTCGAAAGCACCTACAACATGCAAGCCAAGGACACACATTCTACCCATCCTTGAGTACTCCGGCTCTGATACCATGTTACACAGTCTTGAGTAGAACTCAACCCCAAAAACTAGTTATTGAGGTGAGGGTGCCCTCGCGCTTATATGCTTAACATTACTTTAGTATTCGAGCGATGTGGGAACAAGTGATTGAAGTCCTACTTAAGATTGTGATTGAAATATGCAACGCATTTACAGTTTCTGATTTTGACTTCTGACAGTGTTAAACTCGTACATGTTCATCTACTATCTCTGTGAAAACTAAACTACGACTAATTCCATGTGAGCAGTCATGATAGCATAAAAAAGTAAGTCCTCCAAATATGTGCTGATGCAACAAACAAAAACATCAGCTTCAGGTTGAGCTTTGTTGTACAAAATTAGAAACTAAACTAAAACATTGAGAAGAGAGAACAAGATTTGTGAATCCGCTTTCAGCAAATAAGTGAATTGGTTGAACATACATTTTTTTGGGGGGGGGTCAATTTTGGGACAACGTTAGGGAAGGAAATGAGGCATGCAAGACATTATTTTGCCACTGACAAATGTGATGTTTGTCACGGGGAACATACATGTGATGACCCCATTATGTGTTATAATGCTAGTCTTAATTATACTTGTGATTATGTGCTTAATATGATTTTTGGGTGTTAGTTGTGTGATTAAATAAGTTTTTGAATTTATATCTGTTCACCGTAGAGAAATCTATTCTACTACTGGTTATAATTTGAAATTGAGGATCGTAAAGGCGACATAAATCAAAATTGATTATACCATTGTGATTAGCATGATTTTTAAAGCCTACGGTGAAGTTTGATTAAAAATTGATTCAGATTAAAATAATTAGATTAAATTAAATAATTGAGCCTTGGTTAATTAGACTAATCCTTAGTTAATTAGCTTAAGCTAATCACCACTATATATATATAATTAGTGCTTAGGCTCAAAACATTGAGCTCACTTTCATTGCTTGGCTGAATTTATACACCATAGAGAGAGAAAAGTGAGAATTAGAGAGTGAGGGAGCTGTTCTTGAAGAATTGAACTCAAGCTTGGGAAATTCAAGAGCTAGATTCAAGAATTAACTAGAATTGAAGGAATTGAAGGCTCTAAGTAAGTGATTGAGCTCTAATTCATAAGTTTAAGTTCATAACAATGTGAATCCAAACATAACATATGACTAAGAACAAGAATTAAGTTGACAATGTTGAATTTGAAGTTAATAGATGCATGCATGTAAGAGTTTGCCATGATTTTTGCATATTTGAGCATAAAGTATGTTAATCATGTTAAATTGAGGGTCGATTGACACAAATTATCATGTATTGAAGTCTAATTTTAAGTCTTGAAGCTTACATATGCAAGATATAAAAACATGGGTGTTGCTTACATGTAGTTCAAAGTTTGAATTTAGTTGAATTCATGAAATTTTGAATCATGGGTTAAAATTAGCTTCAAATATATATAATTGAGAATGTTGTGCATATTTGTGTGAATCATGCATGAATTTGGACCCTTGAATGTGTGTTTGAAGCTCAAACAAATTCTGGAAATTCCAGAATTCGACTTCACCACTCGAGCGAAGAAGTTACCGCTCGAGCATAGAATGCAAACAACCAGTACTTTTGCAGATATTGAAGGTTGGCTCGAGCGACAAAAGTACCGCTCGAGCGACCACTCACATTTTTTAGCATTGGCTGAAGCGATCAAAATTGAGCTCGAGCGTAAAAATGAAGCATCCAATACTTTTGTAGACCAAGGGGTCGCTCAAGCAAAGTGTCCTATTTCAGGAAATTTTGAAAAGTTGTTTTATATTCCAATTGATGTTCTCCTTCATTTTTTAGCATTCATAGGCATACGTTGAGCATTCCAAATGAATTAAAGAACACGAAAGAAGCCTGAGAAATTAAGCAAACTAAAGAACAGATTAAATTATATTATGACCCAATGTGTTGTGAATTATGTAGGGTTAATTGCAAGGACAAATCAAGCATTTGAACACTGTGAGTAATATCTTAGTAAGGATATTTTTGTATATGTATTATTTTCTAAATGTTACCTATGTGGTAAGTTTATGAACTTATGAATATATACTATGAATGATTATTCTACCTATTTGATTCGTAATAGAATCTGTAAAGTAACTGATGTATGAATACAAAATGGGCCTAAAGCCATTTGGTATGTTTGATCAAAAATATGAAATGGGACTAAGGCCGTTTGGCTATGAAGCATGGGTACTCCAAAAATAGTGCCGTACGAGTACCGGGTACTTACCGGGTGCGGGTACGCGTACCGGTACGGCGGTACGCGTACCGGGTACGGCAAAAGAGGGTCCGGTACGTTTGGCTTATTCGGGTACGGCATGGGTACGCCACGGGTACGGCATGGGTACGCCACGGGTACGGCGTGGGTATGCCATTGGTACGCCAAGGCCAATTTTTTTTTTTTTTTTTTTTTTCTGCCCTTGCAAATTAGCAATTATTATTATTTTTTTATTTTTTTTGGTGCCCTTGCAGATCAGTAATTTTGATGTTTCTCTGTTGTCCTGTTTGTCTGTATAAATTGTAGAAGCATATCAACAAATGATTTTAATGTTTTTAAAAAGCAATTTGAACAAAAAAAAATACCAAGGCCTATAAAGGGTAGTTCTGTGTATGACTATGCATTATGCTTTTGCTTTAGATCCTCCTAAAATTTCTTTATAAAATCTTTAATCATAACAAACTTTTAAAGTTTATGCACAAAACATTAAAAATTGATACTGTATTAGTTGATTAGTAGTTGTTGGGAATGATGCAATTTTATGTATTATGCAAATTGCAATTGACAACCTGCACCAATTGAGAATTTTTTTCCTTTATTGTTGGTAATTAACTTTAAATCTTTCTTTGGTCTCCTGTTATTTCTTTGGTCTCACCCTATAAAAATAGCAAATTGATGAGCAAAAAGAAAGATTTTAAAAATAAATTATGATCACAAATTCACAGTGCATAACATATCAAAGTGAGAGATTTCACAAATATTATTTTTAACGCTTAATGGTTTTAAATTATAGGAAAATGAGTAGTTCTTTTTTTAGTTTTGATATTTAATTTTAATTTGTAGGTTGGATCCTTTAATCAAAATTATATTTAAAAAAAAAATAAAAAAATATCGGCGTACCGTAGCCGTACCCGTATCGTACTTTTTTTGAGTTTTGCCGAATCGGCGTACCCGCACTCGTACCCGTACCGTACTCGTACCCGCACCCGTGCTTCCTTGCCGTTTGGTATATTTGACAAGGATACGGATTGGACCTAAGGCCATTTGGAATGTTTAACAAGATAAGACTAAAGGTCATCTTATATATGAATTAGACTGAAGGTCATTTTGTATGATTGTTAAATGAACCAAAGGTCGTTTTGAATAAGGAATTGATTGGACCAAAGGTCGTTTTGAATATTACTACGGATATGATCATGATCATGAATATGAATATGCAGATAAACATGAATATAAGAATGTTGGACCCGAGGTCGTTTGGTATTATGATATGAAGAAGCGGTGATCATTCGTATATGGATCCATTAGACCTGAAGTCAGTGTATGAATGAGTATTGGACCCAAGGTCGTTTTGTACAGATGGACCCAAGGTCGTTTTGCATACAATGGACTTGAGGTCGTTTTGTATATAGATATGATTTACTAGACCCGGGTCATTTGCTTTGATATTGATCTACAAGTATGGTTTATGGATTTTGATGTACTATGAATGAGAATAGTAGTTCAAATGTTTAAATTATAAGTATAATTTATTTATGTATGAATCTCATTCATTAGTCTCTTTACTCTGGTATTATTTACTGAGCTTTAACTGACTCCATTTTTATATGTATGTAAATGAGCAGCGGGCAAGGTTTTAAAAAGCGGCCGCAACCGTTACGTAACGCCGTTACGTAACGGTTTTGGCGTTTACCGCCACCCGTTACGGCCGCTTTTGCAGTGTGATTGAGATTCACAGGTGTGTCGGCCGTAGCGGCTGCCATAGCGGTCGTAACGGTGTCGTAACGGCCTATTACGCACTGTTACGTAACGGTTTCAAATTGTTTCATTCGAAAAAACACACAAAAGCTGAAAATAGGGGAAGAGGGATAGAGAGAAGAGGGAAGATAAAGAGAGAAAATAGAAGAGCAAGAGATAGAGAGAGAGAAGAGGGAAGATAAAGAACATGTTATTGATTTGTTGAAACTGTAAGACCCATGCTATTCTATTCAGCTGCTATCACTAAACCATTTTGTTTGTGTGTGTCTATCTATATATTGTTTGAAAATAATAATAATAATAATAATAATAATAATAATAATAATAATAATAATAATGGTCATTATCTATTGAGTTTGGTTAAAATATGTATATATATATTTAGGCTCTTATTTATTCTCTTACTTTTGTCATTGTTTATCTTATATATAATAGTTAGTAATTGATTTTTTGTATAATATAAAGTTATTAATTATTAAATAAAATGTAAAAAACTCAATTTATAATGATTTAAAAATATGAAATATATTGGATCATACTTAAAAATTTACAAAAATTGATCAATATTTATTTTTAACCCAATAAATATGATCATGGAAAAAAAATATGCCTATCGGCAAATTTTTTTCAAATTGTGCGAAAAATAAAAAAATTCATGGTTCCAATTACCGCAACCGTTACACTACGGCCTTTACACCCCGCAACCGCAACCGCAACCGTAACCGCAACCGCAACCGCGTCACCGCCACCGTTACGGCGACCGCAACCGCTTTTCAGAACCTTGGCAGCGGGATGTCTAGCCCCAGCCTTAGTGAGATTGTGAAGGTTACCGAGATTTTGGAGTCAATCAAGGTTGCCTCACGCACGACACTTTTGTTTTGATTTTCTTTTGCTTCCTTTCGATGGTCATGTAAGACTAGGCCTATATATAAACCTTGGTTTTTGGTTTGCTAGTTTCTAAATGGTACTGGACATGTATAATCTTTTATGTTCTATTGGGTGTGAGTTATTACATAAGTGAAAAGTTTTTGTTATACCATATATGCACAGCTCATTGGACAAAATCTATTATTCTGCTTCCGCTTCTGGCCCACTATTATTAAATATGACTTGATTTTAGTCTGAGATTGTAGGCAATCCCATGATTACTAGCTGTTTATGATCCTAACCTATAGGGGCGGGTTCGGAGTCGTGACAATACATTTCTTTTTTCTATTTGGTATTCTAAAAGGTAACTCAAACTATGCATCTCTTATTTAAACAAGTGAATTACTAGATAAATATACTCAGACAGCTAAGAAATGAAAAACCCAAAACTTAGCATGAAAGATCCTCCAAGTGCAGCTCTGAGAGGACAACAATCAACAAGAAGTAGACATCACACAATTTTTAGCCAGTGAAAACATAAAAGGCCATGTAGAAAACCAAGTAATCAACCACCCAATCAACAAGCAAATTACAACAGTTGAAACAGGAACTCTTCCAGTGTCTACACAACAACACAAGCACACATGTCCAGACGCAATTGCATGCACACAGACATTTGTATTACAATCAGGAAGGTTACTTTAGTTTTCATCAAATACCTCTTCTTCTAAGCGTTCAGACACACTTTTTGTGCAAGCCGTGTTACAACCTTTTCCCTTGTCTTCATCTAACTGTGAAAGAGATGTTGCAGAAATAATTTAAAGGAGTGCAAACTAAGAATGTACAGCACAAGAACAGACAACAATCAGAGCAAGATAGGTCCTGAGGAATTAAGATAAACAAAAATTTCATGGACAATGACAACCCAGATACAAGGTGATAATCATTTGAGATATCAATCTTATAACCTTATTTGGTGGCACTTGATAAGATATTTGATAAGACACAGGGTTCTTTTGTGGATTTTTCCCCTCTTCTTGAATCCCAAATGAGAGTTTTCCATATGAGATTGCTCCAAGCAATACAGATCCTTCAGGAGAGTTCTGCAACAAATTAAGCACCATTAAACATGCAGTCCATCATAGGGGGAAAAAAGCTTCTAGAATTGCAATACCTTAGGGAGCTTGTCTTTCGTTGGTGGGCCCACATAAAATGCTTCTTTCACTCTTCAAAATAAAACATATAGAAATTAATATGAATTACATGAGAAGATTAACAAAAATAACTAATTATGAAGACAACTACATACCCAGGCACTAAAACAGAGGATTTAAAGCTACCATTACCCATCACTGGGCCATCTGGTTGCGAATAAAAGCTCAAGCGAATGATTTCCTGGATTAAAAAATAATCATAAGCATAAATGCCACGCTGATTTGCAAGAAAGATTTTCCAAATTAGATATTTTGAAACAATGAGCAGTATTTTATTAAAGATTGATACCACAATGTCTCTCGTGTTTGAACCACACATAGATTTGATATGACTTATAGAGTGCAAGCAATAATTAACCAAACCAAACCAAGCCTTAAGTCTTATCGAAAATATAAGACGAATTATATGCCAAGTCTAATTAAATTACCACCTAATTTATTTATTTATTTACCTCAGAGAACAATGGCTTAATGCTTCACAGATGCAATACACAAGCAACATTTTTTATCTCAGGATTGTATTCATAATCATACGTGGAACATGTCCCCTATGTCATTATATTTTCGGAAGGAAAAAGGACTAACATTAAGTAGTAGTGAATAGGGTGTAATTTGATGCATATTGTCACTAGATAATTTATGAGTAGGTTTTGAGAGGCTAAAGAGTGTACATATGTTTTTACAAAGGCTTTCATGTGCGGACGATACTATCTTTTTTTTCTTTAGGAGAGAAAAATAAGGTAGATAATCTATTATCGCTATTAAGGATTTTCGAACTAGTTCTGGACACGAGATTAATTTGCTTAAGAGTAGCATTGTCGGTCTAAATGTGCAGCAATCAATGGCGTAGCCAGGATTTGAGCTCAGTGGGGTTAGCTAACAAGTATCATCAATATTATTATTTCAAATTTAAGTCCTACACAACTTATTCCAAATCAACTTTTACATAATACATTGTAATTTTATATATTTTCAATCACATTGGAAGTAATTTAAAATTGTTAAATTACATATAAAACAAAAATTGGGACATAAATACTATTCTATGAAGCATGGACACTCCAAAATCGGTGTCGTGGCGGTGTCCGACATACAGATACGCCGGGGACATGTACGGGACACACCAAATGGCGTGTCCCTTTAATTTTATGAATTTTTTGTAGGGGACACGGCGGGGACATGCATGGGACACGGAGCGTGTCCCTTTAATTTTATGGATTTTTTTGTTGGGAATACGGCGGGGACGTGTGTCCATATCGAGACATGGCATTGGGACACGGCGGGGCTCATTTTTAATTTTGTTATATTTATTTAGGGTCAAAGTGTAATATTTAAAAAGTTAAAAAAAAAATGACGATGTAAAAGATGTACAGAAATCTTTCCTTGCTCTAATCGTAAGTGATGGATGAGAGTGAAGGAATAGAGTGAAAGGGAGAATCTATCGCCGACTTGAACCAGTCCGTCCACCACCACCATCCAGTCGATCGAAGACCCCAACCCCCATCAAGTCAATCGAAGACCTCTTTCAGTTGATTGTGAGCTCCATCAATTGATCTCCATCCAGTCATCTTCCATCCAAACAACTTCAAAGGTGAGCCCTTCTCTCTCACACGCTCTCTCGCTCTCTCTTTCCATCCATCAAACGACTTCGAAGCCCCTCTCTCTGTTTTTATTTTTTTGTAATTATATGCTTATATATATGTACATATATCTCGAAAACTGTATTTTTTAAAAAATATATATATAATTTTATATATATATACACAGTATGTAAAACTCTCTTCCCCCCCCCCTCCCCTCCCCTCCCCTCCCCTCCTAATGTTAATGTTAATTTATAATGGTTATAATTTATAAGAAAAATGACTAGTTCAAATTCTGCCAATAACACACCATTTGCCTTTGATGCTGAAGATGATAAGCCACTGTGGAAATATTTGACTCGATTAGAAAAATCTGGTGCAAGAGGGGGAAACTATACTTTTCAATGTAACTTTTGTCAGGCTACACATAAAGGTTCATACACTAGGGTAAAAGCCCATTTGATGCAAATTAAAAATCAAGGGATAGAAGTGCGTCCAAAAGTAACAAGGATAAAGTTGAATTTGAGAGAGTAATTATAGAAACAGAATTGAAATTGAAAACTCTTGGTTGAAGAAAGTCCCATTGCCTCCTCCTAGTTCAAGTGCATCATTAGGTTTATGTTTCAATGAACCAGAGGAGATCTATGGATCAAAAAGGAAGAGGTCAACTGCTATAGGGAGTAGAAGTAGTAACCCTATTATGAAAGGGTTTAACATTGAGGCTCGAGAACGATTAAATGGTGAGATAGCTAGAATGTTCTATTTAGCAGGCTTGCCATTTCATTTGGCCAGAAATCCTTACTATGTTAGTGCATTTACTTTTGCTGCAAATAACAACATACAAGGATATGTACCGCCTGGGTATAACATGTTGAGAACTTCATTGCTTCAAAAAGAAAGGACAAACATTGACAGGTTGTTAGACCCTATTCGAGGCACACAGAGAGAGAAGTGTGTGAGTATTGCCAGTGATGGATTGAGTGATTCCCAATGAAGGCCACTAATAAATTTTATGGTTGTTGCCAGAGGTGGGCCTATGTTTCTTAAAACGGTTGATTGTTCAGGGAAAACAAAGTACAAGTATTTCATTTCCAACTTGATGAAGGAAGTAATCATGGAGGTTAGGCCCAAAAAAATGGTTCAAGTCATTACAGATAATGCCCCAAATTGCAAGGCAGCTGGGCACCTAATTGAAAAGCAACTTCCTCACATCTTTTGGAATCCTTGTGTTGTGCACACTCTCAATCTTGCCTTGAAGAATATTTGTGCTACCAAGAATGCAGAAAATAATTCAATTGCATTTGAAGAGTGTAATTGGATTAGTGAGATTGTGGATGATGTGATGATGATCAAGAATTTTATTTGTAATCATTCCATGAGGTTGGTAATGTACAATGAGTTTGTGAGTTTGAAGCTTCTTTCAATTGCCGAGACAAGCTTTGTTTCTTCCACTGTCATGCTTAAGAGGGTCAAGTTGATAAAGCAAAGTATCCAAACAAGGGTAATCAGTGACAAATGGAGTTGTTATAGGGAAGACGATATTGGTAAGGCCAACTTTGTGAAGGATAAGTTGTCGGATGACTTTTGGTGGGATCAAGTCGACTACATACTTTCCTTTGCTGCTCCTATTTATGACATGATTAGAGTTTGTAACACCAATAGACCTTTTCTTCACTTTATATGACATGTGGGATATAATGATAGAAAAAGTGAAGATGGGGATATATAAGCATGAAAGAAAGTGACTAGAAGAAGAGTCTACATTCTATAATATAATACATCAGATTCTTGAAGACCGGTGGAACAAGAACAACACACCACTTCATTGCTTGGCACACTCATTGAATCCAAGATGATTACAACACAATTTACTATTTTTATTAATTTAAGCTTTATAATATTCTTCTAGTACATTTTTTTCATTTTAGGTATTATAGTGATATGTGGCTTCACGAGGATCCAAGCCGAGTTCCCCCACATAGGGATGAGGAGGTCTGCCTTGAGAGGAAAAAGTGCTTGAAAAGGTTCTTTGATGATCCAATGGAACACGCTAGAGCAAATTTGGAGTATACCAAGTTCTCAACCAAAGAGGGGCCATTTGCTGACATTGATTCCATTAGAGGTAGATGTGATATGGATCCTCACAGTTGGTGGGTTGTTCATGGTGCATCTGCACCCACTCTTCAATCTTTGGCTTCAAGGCTACTTGTGCAACCTCCTTCTTCGTCATGTGCTGAGAGGAATTGGAGTATAAACTCTTTTATCCATTCAATGAGAAGAAACAAGATGACAACCCAACGTGCAAAGGACTTGGTTTTTTTTCTTAGCAACCTCCATCTTTTATCAAGGAGAACCCCACAATACCTTGAAGGAGAGACCAAGTCACGGAATATTGCAGGCAACACATTTGATTCATTTGATGATATTGGGATGCTTGAGGTTACAAATCTCTCACTTGATGAACCTGTGATGGAGGTTGTGTCGTTTACAAATGATGGAGGTGCAAACGAAGAAAAAGATGGTGATGCTAATGATGATGAAGACGTGCAAGAAATTGGATCTACTTGAAACTTGAATTAGTGTTACTATGTTACTGTTTGTTAATTTTGATATAGGATGAATGTAATATGAATCTACATAACACATAAAAATATAAAAATAAATAAATAAATAGATCGTCGTGTCCCCCGCTGTGTCTGTGTCCCCATTTTTTGGAAATTGCTGTGTCCCGTGTCCGTGTCCGTGCTTGTGCTTCATAGATACTATTGTTTCAACAAAAATCATACAAAATTTACACTTTTATTTTTTATTTTTTTGATAAATAAAGAGTAAATTTATTAGAAAAGAGCATCAAGACAATGCATTGCAAACAAATACAACCAGCAAAACCAACACCTAAATCTAAACGCACAAAGAATCAATGAAATCCACAAAGGAAAACAAATCCGGATTCACACTACCCAGAACCCAACTATGCAAAATCATCAGATATTTATTCTGCAAACAAGACATTGAAGCCTCTACCCTCCGAAAAATTCGCCAATTATGCTTCAACTAAACCATCCACATCAAACACAGTGGCGCAAGATCCCAAGCCTTTCAATGCCTCTTCCCCACCCGACCCCTCGACCCAACTACACAGAATGGCCACCACACATCCTAGCTGCACCCAATCCAACCCAAACACCGCGAAAATCAATCCCCAAAGATGAGACACCACAAGACAATGCAACAGAAAACGAGAAAGAACTTCAGCATCCTGACAACACAAACAGCACCAGTTGACCAAAAGCTATTAGGGTCGAATTACATTATCCAATGTTAAGATCCAATTTCGTGCTGCTGTCCACACAAAAAATGTCACGTTGGATAGCACACCAATAGCCCAAACACTCCACCATGGAAAAGAAAGATCCATAAGACCCACCTGAGCACAATAATAGCATAACACAAAGAACACGAATTTCACACCCTTACAACACCACACCAAACCATCCTCCCCTACTACCTTTTGAAAACCATACAACAAATCCACTAATTGCACAATCTCCCAATCAAAGACCTTTCTTCGAAGCCTCACATTCCAAACCACCCGGCCATCATCCAACAATAGATAAGAAGCCACCATAGCATCCCGATCCATCGTAATCCAAAACATCAACGAAAAATGAGCTGTCAGGGTTTGGTCCCCACACCATCTATCTTTCCAAAACCGCACTCAATCCCCCTCTCCCCACCCAAAAGCTTACCCAACTCCAAGACTCCCGCTTTCCTAACAAAATGCCCTTCCACAAACCTCTACAATAAGAAGTCCTCACTTTCCCAAAACACCAACTTCCCCACCCAACCCCATACTTCTCAACCACAACTTGACACCAAAGCTGCTCTACTTCCCTCGCAAACCACCACAACCATTTGCCTAATAAAACCCTATTAAAGATCACCAGCCTCCTAAATCCCAACCCACCTCCCTCTTTAGGGCGCATCTTCCAGTCCACCAAATGAAATTTAAATTCGTCCCCCAAACCACCCCAAAGGAAAACTACTCCAAACAACGAGCAACCAATACTAGAATAATATGCACTGACATGAAATAAGTTAGAATACTCCCCAAATTGCTCTTTATCAAAGTCAATCTCCCATCTTTAGACAAAAATTGACACTTTTCACTTGGCTAACCTTCGTTGCACCCTTTCCACCGCTCCATCCCACACAGATGTTGCCTTGAAAGTAGACCCCAATGGCAAGCCTAGATAAGATACAGGCAAAATAGACACCTTGCACCCAAGAATAGATGCCAATCTAGAAACACCGCCCACCTTTCCCACTAGAATCAATTCCGCCTTTGCCAAATTCACTCGCAAGCCCAAAACTGCCTCAAATCACAAAAGGACACTACGAAGATTCCCTAATTGGTCCGTCGTAGTAGCACCACAAAAAAATCAAAGCATCATCCGCATACAAGAGGTGGGACACAACCAATGGCTCCCCCGCCACCATCCCTACAGCAAGCCTCCCTTCACCACCTGATACAATAATTTGCTCAACGCCTCTATGACAAGAATGAAAAGCAAAGGAGATGAAGGATCACGTTGGTACAAACCATGACAAGTCCCACAAAATAACTCACCGGAGCCCCATTCACCTGAAAATAGAAAACCGTATCAACCTAATCCACTGTCCACCACAATGTTTTTAAAGGCTCAAGGCGCACTTAGGCACCAAAGGTCTCTTGGGGTTGGGGCTGAGGCGCAAGGCGAGGCGAGTGCTTCATCGAAGCGAGGCATACATTTTCAATAAAAAATACATAAATTAACAAATGCTAATAATTTAGACATCAACATAAGCAAAATAAAGAATTCACAACTTATAACCACTAAGACAAGGAATTTAAAAATAAAAAATAAAGGACAATCCATTTTTATAGCACTTTACTCCCTGTCTTTTAAAAATAGCCACAAACCTCCCATGTGGTTTTGGACTAAAATGCCACAGTTACAATTTCCATCCAAACTAACGGAGAGTGTCTCACATGTCTATTTTGAGAGTGGGAAAGGGAAGAGAAAAAAGAAACAGTCAAAGTTAAATTTCAATGTAAAAAGACAAACTAGCCTTGTTTTACATTTTTATCTAAATTTCTTATTTAATAACATTTTAAATTAAAGATACCTATTATATATAACAAATTAAATTAACCTAAATACCTTAATTTATTATTATAAAATTAATCGTCAAACTACTTTAATCTAATTTTTAATTTTTAACTCATTTTTTATTTAAGAATACTTTAAAATAAACATAAACATACAAATATTCATATATATAACAAATTAAATCATAAATTAAACCAAACACCCTAATTTAATACCATAAAATTATTCTTATTTCATAACATTTTAAATTCAACATAGACATATATATAACAAATTAAACCATAAAAGTACCTTAATCTAATTTTAAATTTTTAACCCAATTTATTATTTAATAACATTTTAAATTAAACATGTACATATATATTTAACAAATTAAATCATAAATTAATTACAGTGTCTATATATATATAAGGTATATGTACATGTATATCATAATATCTAATTAAAATTAAATATTAAGTTTGTTAAAAAAAAATTATTTGAGTCTAAGGGTGGTTACGCAATTTGCATCTATCTAAAGTTGTGTGTAAGGGGAGAACCCGAAGTTCAAAACTCTCTCTCTCTCTCTCTCTCTCTCTCTCTCTCTCTCTCATTTTTCTTCTTCTTCGTCTTCTTCTTCTAGACATTCAACATGGTATCAAAGCTATACCTTCCTCCTTGAAGTTTTCTAGTTCTTGTTCTTCGTTTTTTTCTTCCTAGTTTTCTGTAACAGTTAAAAAAAAAACAAACAAACAAACAAACAAACAAAAAAAAGGTTAATTTTTTTTTTTACCAGCATGATCGACTAGGGCCAAAAATCAGCCTAAGATTTTATTTTAATTTTGTTCTCATTCTTTGATTGTTTTTCCATTTTTCCTTATTTTTTTGGAAAAGTGGGTGATTTTTTTGGAAATCATTCATTGAGAGGCTTCAAGCTGTTTTTTCCTCTTCTCCCCCCCTCTTCCTTGGGGGCTGACTGGTTCATTCAAGAGCAAAGGAGTCCTTGTTTTACAATTTTTCTGGGGCTGCTCTCAGTTTATGACAGATTCAGATCTCTCTAGTTCAGTTTCTGCCCTGTTTTCTTTGGCTCTACTCTCAGTCTTCACCTTGCGATGAAAGGGTCCAACCAAGAACAAGAGAGAGAGAATTTAGAGAGATCTCAATCAATCAATGTTTATCATTCCCCAAAAATTCATTACAAAGTGGTTATGCCTCTTCTAGCTATTGGCTATGTTGTGATAGTGTAGCTCTATAGACATTTCCACCAGCTAGTGCATGATAGTATACACAAGATTATGAGGATGAAGGTAAAGCACCAAAGATCTCAGGAAGCCTAGGAGAAAATCCTTTAGGCAGATCTAATGAATAATAAGCCAAGACTACAAAGCAGTAAGATCTAATATCAAATTTGGGAGAAGGAAAGCTAACATGACAGTAGCATGAAAATCAGGAATTCCAAACTAAGACATCAAGATAGTACTCAGAACGGTAACAAACAGAAAGTAACAGAGAAGCTCATAAGTATCTTTTCAATAGATTCTGACCCATAATCCAATCTGCAACTATACTTTGTATTGCATCAGATGATCAAAAAAGGAATCAGACGATTCTATTCTACCACAAATTGAATTGAGATTTAAAATATTACTTTGCTAATGAAGAGATGACCAAGTCAACAATTTAACAACTGCATATCTCACATACGGCATTTATAAATCATGAGTATGAAAATAGGCATATAATGGAAAATGCCCAAAATTACAGATAAAGCATGCATCAAGCAATTACTTGATCCATGCTACTAAAGCAGTTCTTCTTTATGAAAACCATCACCACATCTAGATATAAGACACTTGATAGACCCTACCTTGTCCTCCAAATTTCTTTCAATGAACAACACCAATGGCTTCATCTTCTCCAAGTATTGCACGTTGTCATGCCTGAAACATGATAAGCATGTTCACTAGTTAGCCGCAACCTAAAGTTGAAACACATATTGATTGAAGTTAAAGATTATTCAAAAGTTGTCATCAACAATTAAAAATAAATTAATTAATTAAATAAGAGATACATCTATACAATGTCTATTAGCGTTCTTCAAATATGACCATGTACGCATGAAGTTGTCCATGCTAATTGGGAAAATAAGGATCATACCTCAGATAAAGCTGTAAATTGTATTCACCCTTGGGAAGTTTAGTAGAATTAGGGTAGACATCCCCCATTGTATATACACGCTGCAATTTGTAAAGAAAATACATGAAGAAAAACTGAGAGAGAAATCCACTCAAACAGGAGTAAGTAATCTACTACTTGATTAGCTAAAGCATGATTTCAAAATAAAACAGCACATTGTCCAGCACATACGTGCAAGCCGAAGGTGCATGGAGGTAGATAGAACAAAATAGAAAATAAAAACTTTTATGTTAACAAATGATGCTTCTTAAAAAGGTTATGTAACGATCCATAATTTTCAATTCGTTTTAATTATGATTTTGACATTACTCTTGTAATTTACTTTTTTGGAGTCGTGTTTTGGCATTTGTAGGTTGACCGTGTCAACAATTGAACCATCTACTTCGAACTTTAGGACTCTATTAGGACTTGGGCGTTGAGTTTTGACATTGGTCAAGCGTTTGCTTCAGTTTTGTTGGATTTTGACCTTGGGAACCACTCGAGTGAAAAAGGGCTCGAGCTACCTTTTCATACACATGAAATATTGACAGTTTTAATTAATCGCTCCAACAAGGGAGTTTTTGCGCGAGCAGTCATGTAGGGGAAAGAGCAGCTTTCTATGCATTTTGACCACAAAAAGTGACTTTTTTGACCACCCGGTATATAAAGGATGAACTAGATCTGTATCTCATTTCACCCACACTCTCTAAAAACTCACCCAAAGCACACACTCCATTTTTCTCTCCCTAAGATTTGAGCTACCAAGATTGAGTTTCAATCTTCAAGTGAAGGACAAACATTTGTAGATAGCTTCGACAACTTCACATCCACCCGAATGGTTTTGCATTTTGGCACACTTACAAATTTTGGATTTCTCACCTCTTTAATTTTGGTAGGGGATTTCAACTCTCTTCTATGTACATCTATGTTGCATGTGTTATTTTGTGAAAAACTATGTACATCTTGTTCTAGTATGGTAAGAAGCTATGTCACATAAACTCTTCGAAATAAATTAAATACCCATGCCGGACACCTGACGCTTGGACAAGGATATGGGACGTGTGTCAGATACTTTTCATCGAACACTTCTTATATATTTCTATTTAACACTATTATTACAAGTACATATTGTTGTAAAATTATTATAAATGTATTTTTGACACTGAATGTTACATATAACAACATTTTATCTCACATAACATATTAACAATATAAGAAAATGACATTTTTTTGCCGAGCCCGCATACCCTTAAATGTAAGGTTTGATTGCACCTGGCACCCATACCTATACCCGAGTCCATATAACATAGGTAAGAAGTAGAAATGATATGAGCATGTTAGAAATATACTTTTTGCATTTATATAGTGTGGCTAAGTCTCATAATCTTTCCATTTCTTCTTTGGTATGCACTAGTTTTGTACCGATTTCTAGGAATTTTAATTTCTTTAGAAATCTTAATGATAGCGAGACTAATGAGTTAGCTTCGTTGTGTTTTGAATTGATCATCTCTCTTTGGATCCAAATGTGTGTGATAAGCAGGTATGGTCATTAATTCTTCCAATTTCGTTTCTGGTAGATCTTTTTCGACAAGATCATTGACAAACCGAGTGTTTCCATTTCACACAAGAATTTAAAAATCTTTCGTGCCTCTCAAGGTGTAGTTTTTTATGTGGTTGCTGGTGTAAAGGATAACAACTACCCACCTTAGAGTGATAACACTTATCACCTTAGAGTCATTGTTCTTGTGCTCTACATATGTTTGATTATCACAATTTGTAACTACACATGTCAATTTGTAACCATACATATTATGTATAAATACATGGACTCTCCACCATGTGTTGTGTGAGAGAATTTATTCTTGGGATTACTTCTATATGGTATCAAAGTTTCGTGTGCACATTTGAGATTTTTTTTTACCGATCATTTTTTTTCCCCCCGCAACATGACCGAATTCATTGCCACAGTTGCTGCAAGCACCCCCCCAAAACCATGGCTGAATCCAGTCAACCATCTTTACTTACTATTAATGCTGCTCCTCATCTTCCGCACAAGTACACAGCAAAATTAACCATTGTGGCATGTCTAACTAATCTCATTCTTACGTGGTTGTGGTCTCGAAGGCTATATTATGGCAGCTATCCTCGTCCTCCAGAGGGGTCTAATCATTTAACTTGGTCTCGACAAGATCAACTTATTCCGAGTTAGATTTTTTTATCCCTTTCAGAAACCATTCTTTCTGCTGTCGCATGGTCTAGCACATCCAAGGAAGCATGGGACACTTTGGCTCGTGTTCTTGTCTATTCTTCTCGTTCTAGCATGCTTCACCTTAAGGACCGTTTGTCTAATCTGAATCATGGCACTGATTCCAATTCCACCTACTTACAGGCTATTAAAGCAATTGCTGATGACCTTGCCACTATTAATCGACCATTAGTCGATGAAGACCTTGTTCTTGCAGTTCTCAAAGGCTTAGGCCCTGACTAAAAGGATTTTTGCAACTCCATTCAGACACGTGAAGATCCTATCTCATTTGATGATCTTCATGGTCTCTTACTCAAGAGCTTCGTCTTGCTGATAGTGCTAGTTCCAATATGCTCCCCCCCACAGCCAATAATGCAACTTGCGAACCATCTACTAGGTTTTGCTCCGACCACAATGATCGTGGCAATCGTCATCGTCATGGTCATGGTCATGGTCATGGTTGCAACAACTATAATGGCCATCGCAATCCCAACCCTAAAGGTGGTCATCAATCCTCTCATTTTCTATGTCAACAATGTAGCCAATCAGGCCACTCCGCCAAAGTTTGTCCTCAACAATTTAATCATGCCTTCACAGGTGAACACCCCTCCTATATTGCTGCTAATCCGCATGCGAATTCATGGACCGTTGATTCTCGTTGTATCAATCACCTCACTGCAGACTTAAACAATCTTCATCTCCAACGGGTTCACTCGGAAAACAAAACAATCTTCATCTCCATTCGGAATATTCTGGCCTAGATCAGATTGTGTTAGGTGACGGTTCAAGTTTGACCATTTCTGGTGTTTGGTCCTCTACTTTAAATTCCTCGTCTTCCTTTGTTTTATCTGATATTTTACATGTTCCTAACATCAATCACAACCTGCTTTCTGTTCATCAATTTTGTCTTTATAATAATGTCTTCTTTGAATTTCATTCTTCTTTTTTTGTTGTTAAGTATTGTCGCACGATGGTGGAGCTTCATAGTCATAACCAAGTAACTTCATGATCCATTTTTGTTGACATAGGTTTGCTACCCT
This sequence comes from Camellia sinensis, assembly GCF_055761805.1. Classification (NCBI taxonomy): domain Eukaryota; kingdom Viridiplantae; phylum Streptophyta; class Magnoliopsida; order Ericales; family Theaceae; genus Camellia; species Camellia sinensis. The sequence continues at coordinate 110,461,200 of NC_138961.1, read as the reverse complement.
TTGCTCCAGCAGGTATTTCAGCCTTTGGTGATCAGTTCTGACTATAAAATGCCTCCATCAGAGGTAAGGCCTCCATTTCAGGACTGCCAAGACTACTGCCATCAACTTTCTCATACGTAGATGTAGATAATGCTTGATTTCTTTCAGATAAGCCTTTACTCCAAAAAGGAATAGGGTGTCCCTCTTGCATGAGCACTGCTCCCAATCCCTTTCCAGATGCATCTGCTTCAACCACAAATTCTTTGGTATAGTTTGACAGGTATAGTTTGACAAAGCCACAACTGGGATGGTGGTCATTGTGGTTTTGAGCTGTGAAAAGGCTGATGATGTTTCCTCAGTCCATTGGAAAGAATCCTTTCTCAACAACTGGTTTAATGGAGCAGCCATTTTACCATAATCTTGAACAAACCGTCTGTGGTATCCTATAAGTCCTAGGAAGCCTCTAAATTCCTTGATTGTTTTGGGAACTGGCCAATTGGTCATGGCAGAAATCTTGGTAGATTCTGCTGAAACACCTGTATCTGTAACCAAGTGACCCAAGTATTTCACTTCTTGTTTGCCAAATACACACTTGAACCTTTTAGCAAATAGTTGATGAGCTCTTACAAGCTGTAACGTCACTTGCAAATGTTGCAAATGTTCTGTCCATGAACTGCTATAAACAAGTATGTAATCAAAAAATACCAGTATAAACCTTCTTAGATGAGGTCTAAAAACTTCAGTCATGAGACTCTAGAAGGTAAAAGGGCCATTGGTCGGTCCAAAGGGCATCACCAAGAATTCATAGTGCCCATAATGAGTTCTAAATGTTGTTTTGGAATATCTGGGGAATGAAATCTAATTTGGTGATACCCAGCCCGTAGATCCAATTTAGAGAAATATTTGGCCCCCCACAATTCATCCAAAAGTCCATCAATTGCTGAAATTGGGAATTCATCCTTTACAGTAGCTTTGTTCAATGCCTATAATCCACACACATTCTCCAACTTCCATCCTTTTTCTTGACCAACAACACAGGATATGAATAAGGACTCACACTGGCTTTGATAACCCCTGATTGAAGCATTTCTTTAACTTGCTTTTCTATCTAAGATTTCTGGAAATAAGTGTTACTGTAAGGTCTTGTATTGGTTGGTTCAGTTTCAGGTTTGAGTGGTATATGATGGTCATGAGATCTCACTGGAGGTAGGCCTTTAGGATCTTGGAATACATCACTATACCGGCCCAAGATTTCCTCCAATATTGGGTTAATTGTTGCACCATGGCTGTCCACTTGCAAAGAGAAAACTTGTACCACTACTCCTTGAGCCTGTTTTTGGAGAAATTGCTGCATTTTCTTAGGGCCAATGACTGTCAATTCCTCCTCCTTACCACCCCTCAATACATGTTTTCTTCCATTCAAGCAAAATTCCATGCTCAAGTTCTTGAAATCCCACTTGACTGGTCCCAACGTTGCCAACCACTGAACGCCTAAGACCAATTGAATCCGCTGCATACAGCTGTGCTCAACAATTTAGTTCCATCAGCTACTGAAACTGGAAGAGGATCTGTAACTGTAACATCTATTCCTGCCCTCTTAACCACATCTGGACTCAAAAAAATTATGGGTGCTACCTGAATTAATTGAAGTCTACAGCTCCTCTTCTGGAATCTGTACTCCTTCCTCCCCCTCCTCTTCTTGTTCTTGTTCTTGTTCTTGGTATTCTATTTCTCCTTCCGTAGCATACAGTTGCTTTCTCTTGCAGAGATGGCCTCTTGTATACCTTTCATTACGTTTGAAACACAAGCCTTTTGCCCTCTTTTCTTCCAACTCCTTGGGTAATTCTCTTCAATTAGGAGCTATGGAACTCACCATCAGGTTAGGCCTAGACATAGACATAATAGATGATGGAGTTTTTGCCACCCTAAACCCTTGTCTAGATCTCTTGGTGATTGCTTCAGTACTGCTCTCTTGTAACTTGGCCAATCCAATAGCCTGGTTGATGCAACTGGATTTAAACATCAGTACCCCAGCCTAGATATCATCCCTCAAGCCACTGATGAAACAACTGATGAAGAAAGCTTCCGGCAAATTCCGAGTTTGATTGGCTAGTTCTTCAAACTGTTCTTGGTAAGCCCTAACAGATGTGACTTGCCTCAATTTGGTTAAATCCCCCATTGCATCTTCATGGGAATTAGGGCCAAACCTGGAAACTACTCCTTTGAATGTGTTCCAATTGATTTGATTGTGACATTTCTCAAACCATTGGAACCACTGAAGGGCTTTGTTTTCCAAATGCAGTGAAGCCAATTTTACCCTATTTCCATTTTCAGTTGCATTATAATCAAAGAATCTCTCACATTTGTAAATCCAACCCATTATTGAATGATTAAGGGTTTTGAACCCATGCCTGGGATGTTTCCTTAATCTCTTGATGAGACCAATAAACCCTAGATGCACCTGATCGTATTTGATGCTCATTGCTGTGATCATTTCTTTGATTTCATTCATATCCTTCACTGATTTCTTGATATCCCTAATATCCTGTGCTTGCTTTTCGCCATTCTCTTTGAGAGATCGAATTGCCTCCTCCATTCTTTTTGATTCCTGCTGCCTAGTCCCATCTGCCATTTCTTTGGTTACTTTCACAGGCTGACAACGCCGGCCCTGATACTAAATGCTACAGCCATGGAAGAAAAAAGCTAAAATGGAAAATAGAAAGAAACAGGATCTAGCAGAGCTGCCTCTCTTATTCCAAACCAAGAAAATATTATATTACAATGAACACCCTTCTCTCTAACACAGCTATTTGTAACTAGAATCAACTCCTAATCGTCTAACTGAACCAACAAACTCTCCCTTCAAAACAATATCAAATTTACAACTGAATTACAATGAGCTAAAGAATGACTAATTTCTTTCTAGAACATTACACAAAAATGGATTCACAACCATATCAACTAATATCTTAGCAATTCGAGAACAGCTTCGCTCAAGAACCTTCTCCCAGTTGAGTTTTCGTGCTTCGATGAGATGATTCTAAGTTCGACTGATTGTGATATGAGATTCGATCCAGAGTCGAAGTTCGAACCGCGATTAAACCAGGATTCGAAGTTGTGAACAAAAATTGCACCTCATTCGAATTTGGAATCGTAGTAGTGAATCCTAATTTGATCCACAAATTCAAGAATGAAGGCCTTAACAGCCAACTTTGATAATCATTACAGTAGGGCACTTGATTTTTAATCGAAGGTCAAAATTGGATTTCAAATTTGCGATGGAGGGTTATGTGAAGTCTGATCGACTAACGATGAACATATTACGACACCAAAGTCAAATTTAACTGGGATGACACTAAGGTACGGTTTCTTTTTTTTATCTGATTGAGGAACTTAGCTTCAATTAAGAACAATTTGCATATAAAATCTATGCTCTAATACCAAAATGATGGAACCAATTTAGGAAAGATATTTCATTAGAGAGAGAATATCTAAACAGAGATACAAGAGCTCTAGGCTCTGAAATACAATTAAAAATATTAACTGAATACTAGAGAGGCCGCCTAACCACCTAGTTATAGGATAAAAGAAACAACTAACTCTTATGGTACTAGAAACATGACAACCATACTAATTCTAACTACATTAGTGCATGCACCATCTGCTGCCTTCGAAGGATGGCAAATAAATATAAGTTCCCCCCCCCCCCCCCCCTTCTTTCTTTTTACAATCAGCAGAAGGGTAATGGGAGAAGGGATGTTACACTTAAGACTCAAACGCAAGCATCACACCTAGTAAAACATATATGGTCAAACCTTATCCTAGTGAGTATAATATTGTTGAACTTGACATTTTGGGTCCATTTTCTACCAACTTAAGCTTTTGGAACTAGTGCTAATCTAACATGGTATCAAAGCTCAGATTAGGAGATGGCATCAGTTCATGTCTCTCTATTTGTATTTTGTTTCCTCATTTGCATTCTATTTCTCTACATGTTTGAATATTTAAATCTCCACATGCAAGAGGGGAGTGAGGAAGGGTGTTGGAGAGCTTTAAATATGTTGTTGGACTCATTTCCTAACAGCTTAAGCTTTAGACTAATGGTGATCTAACAAATATGACTTGATAAAAATGGATGCTGGAAATTTGTGTTAATAATAAGATAGTAGCATGTATATAATATGATAGTGGTATTGGTGGTAGATAGTGGCATGTATAGAATATGTGATAGTGGCGTTGGTGGTAGATAGTGGCATGTATAGAATATGTGATAGTGGTGTTGGTGGTAGATAGTGGCATGTATATAATATGTTAGTGGTAGATAGTGGTAATATATAATATGTAAGTGGCATATAATGGGCTATAATGATGTTTGTAATATCTCCTATATAAGGAGTGTCATTTGGTCTTGTAAGATAAGAAGTTTTGAATATAACAGAAATATATTCCTTCTTCCTCATATTTTTCGGAGTTCTTCTTCCTCATATTTTCTAAGTTGGTATCAGAGCAACAAAAAACACAGCAGCCCTAAAACCGTCATAGCCATGTCGGAAGTCACGTCCGAAACCACTTCGACCCCTGCCGCTGCCATTCCGGTGAAAACGTCCAACTCTCACTCTGTCCAAATCACCACCATCCGCCTAAATGGTGATAATTTTCTCCGCTGGTCACAATCTGTCCGGATGTATATCCGTGGGCAAGGAAAGATCGGTTACATCACTGGTGACAAGAAGGCTCCTGCCGTTAATGATCCGCTATTCGACAATTGGGACGCTGAAAACTCCATGGTTATGACATGGTTGGTCAATTCCATAGAGGAGGATATAAGCTCTAATTACATGTACTATACTACTGCACAAGAGTTGTGGGATAATGTTAGTCAGATGTATTCTGACCTAGGAAATCAATCTCAAGTTTTCGAATTAACTTTGAAGTTGGGAGAGATTCGTCAAGGAGATGATTCCGTCACCAAATATTTTAATTCGTTGAAAAGGTTGTGGCAGGATCTTGACATCTTCAACACATACGAATGGAAATCGGTTGACGACTGCAACCACCACAAGAAAACTGTGGAAGACAGCCGTATTTACAAGTTTCTTGCCGGCCTCAACATTGAGTTCGATGAAGTGCGAGGAAGAATTATTGGCAGACCTCCTCTCCCATCCATTGGCGAAGTATTTGCCGAAGTCAGAAGGGAAGAGAGCCGAAGAAGCGTCATGCTTAAGAAAAAAGGTACTGGTGAATCAATTGAAATTTCTGCTTTAATTAGCGATGCTGCGGCCAACAAGGCTGCAAATTACCAGCGCAGGTTTGATGATAAGCCACGGGTCTTGTGTGATTTTTGCAACAAGCCTCGCCATACACGCGAAACGTGTTGGAAGATCCATGGCAAACCTGTCAACTGGAAAAGCAGCAAACAAGGAGAGAAGAATCGTGGCTTTCCTACCGCTAATGAAGCCGATTCAGGTCCCTTCAACAAAGAGCAGATTGATCAACTCTTAAAGCTGATAAAATCCAACTCCTCATCCGGTACTCCTAGTGTTTTGTTGGCACAAACAGGTAGAAATCCTAAAGCCTTCTCTTGCCTAAACTTCTCTCCATGGATCATAGATTCCGGTGCCTCCGATCACATGACTAGTTTTTCCCATTTATTTAGTACATATTTCCCTTGTTCTGGTCATGACAAAATCAGAATAGCCGATGGTAGTTTTTCACCTATTGCAGGAAAAGGATTTATTAAACTAACTGAGAAAATTAATCTCAATGCTGTTCTTCACGTCCCCAACTTAGCTTGTAACCTTTTGTCTGTCAGTAAACTATCTAAGGATTCTAATTGTCGTGTTACATTTTTTGAATCCCATTGTGAATTTCAGGACCAGAACTCGGGGATGATGATTGGGCGTGCTAGGATGCTTGAAGGTCTTTACTACTTTGATGAAGTACCTATTAGTAATAAAAAAGCTCAGAGCTTTAATAGTACTAGTTCAATCTCTGTTCGAGAAAAAATAATGCTATGGCACTATAGGCTAGGACATCCTAGTTTTCTTTATCTGAAACATTTATTTCCAGAATTATTTAAAGGGATTGATTGTTCTTCTTTTCATTGTGAAAGTTGCATTTTTGCAAAATTTCATCGCTCTACTTATTTGCCAAAATCTTACCAGGCTTCCAAACCTTTTTATTTGATTCATAGTGATGTTTGGGGCCCTTCTAAAATCACTACTCTTTCTGGTAAAAGATGGTTTGTTACATTTATTGATGACCATACCCGCTTATGTTGGATTTATTTGATGAATAAAAAATCTGACGTGAAAAACTTATTCACAAATTTTTACAATATGATTGAAAACCAATTTCAAACCAAAATTGGTATTTTACATTCTGATAATGGAACAGAATATTTCAATGAGCAGTTGGGTGAGATTTTGGAAAAAAAAGGGATTTTTCATCAATCTACATGTCGGGATACCCCTCAACAAAATGGCATTGCAGAACGAAAAAATAAACATCTACTTGAAGTAGCACGTGCTATAATGTTTTACATGCATGTTCCTAAATATTTATGGGGTGAAGCAATTTTAACAGCCTCTTATTTGATAAACAGGATGCCTACAAAGGTGTTAACATACAAAACACCTTTTGATTGTCTCAAAAAAAAATTTCCTGACACGAGGTTGTTTTCTGATTTACCCGCCAAAGTTTTTGGATGTACTGCCTATGTTCATGTTCCCAGTCAATTTCGTTCAAAACTTGACCCCCGTGCTATAAAATGTGTTTTTTTGGGTTATTCCTCAAACAAAAAGGGGTATAAGTGTTTCGATCCTCAAACCAAGAAATTTCATGTGAGTATGGATGTGTCATTTGTGGAAACAAAATCCTATTTCCCCAACACTTCTCTTCAGGGGGAGACAAGTGGAGTAGAAGACCGTTTTTGGGATATTTCTATCCCGCTCCCCAATGTCATTTATCCTACACAAAAACCACATCTGTCTGATAATGATCACTTAGGAGAACCAAGTTATATGGTGCCTAGTCAAGAAGATTCTTGTTTAGGGGGAGAAGTACTACAAAATGATCTAAATCCTGAGCTTCAGGTTTATACTAGGAAGCGATTTCATCTGAGGAATAATGACCCGAATGTCCATCCTAATGACCCGAATGTCCACCCGAGTTCTGGCATCGAAATTTTAGGTAATCCTATTCCTTCTATTTCCGACCTTGATGTTCCTATAGCAATTAGGAAAGGTGTCCGAAATTGCATTAAACATCCTATTACAAATTACCTCTCCTATCAAAGACTGTCTAAAAACCATAGAGCTTTCACATCTAGGATTTCACACTTGTTTGTTCCAAGGAATATACAGGAAGCATTGGATGATCCGAATTGGAAATTAGCAGTCATGGAGGAGATGAATGCTTTAAGGAGAAGTGGTACTTGGGAGATAGTTGATCTACCCAAAGACAAGAAAACAGTTGGGTGTAAATGGGTGTTTACGATAAAATGTAACGCAGATGGAAGCGTTGAGAGATACAAGGCGAGACTGGTGGCTAAAGGCTTCACTCAAACTTATGGGATCGACTATTAGGAGACGTTTGCTCCTGTTGCTAAAATAAATTCCATCAGAGTACTGTTATCTCTTGCAGTAAATTCAGATTGGCCTCTACATCAACTTGACATTAAAATGCATTTCTCAATGGTGATCTTGAAGAGGAGGTGTTCATGAGCCTACCGCCGGGATTTGAGCAGAGACTTGGAAGCGACAGAGTATGCAGATTGAACAAGTCATTATACGGACTCAAACAATCACCAAGAGCGTGGTTTGAACGCTTTGGGAAGGCAGTTATCAGTTGTGGCTTCTCGCAGAGTCAAGCAGATCACACAATATTTTATAAACATTCAAAAGACAGTAAAATTGCAATTTTGATTGTTTATGTTGATGACATCATTTTAACTGGTAATGATGAAGTAGAGTTAGCAGCCCTCAAAGAGAAACTCGCAAAAGAATTTCACATTAAGGATCTGGGAGCCCTCAAGTATTTCCTCGGAATGGAATTTGCAAGATCCAAGGAAGGTATATTCGTTAATCAGAGAAAATATGTTCTTGATCTCCTTGGAGAAACAGGTATGCTTGGTTGTAAGATGGTGGAGACTGCGATCGAGCCTAACTTGAAGTTACAAGCTGCTCAGGCTGAAGAAGTCAAAGAGAGGGAACAATATCAGCGACTTGTAGGGAAATTGATTTACTTGTCTCATACGCGGCCTGATATTGCCTTTGCAGTCAGCATGGTAAGTCAATTCATGCACTCACCAGGGGCAGAGCACTATGAGGCCGTTCATAAGATGTTAAGATATTTGAAAGGAACTCCAGGGAGAGGCTTACTGTTCAAGAAACATGGACATCTTCAAGTTGAAGTATACACAGATGCAGACTGGGCAGGAAGTGTTACAGACAGGAGATCAACATCCGGATACTGCTCCTTTGTAGGTGGGAACCTAGTTACATGGCGGAGTAAAAAACAGAATGTGGTAGCTAGAAGTAGTGCAGAAGCAGAGTTCAGAGCTGTTGCCCATGGAATCTGTGAAGTAATGTGGATTAAAAGAATTCTTGAAGAATTAAAGCTTTCTCACCCGACACCTATGAAGGTCTATTGTGACAACAAAGCAGCTATATCTATAGCTCATAATCCAGTTCTACATGATCGCACAAAACATATAGAAGTGGATAAACATTTCATCAAGGAGAAAATCAATGCTGGCATAATCTGTATGACCTACCTTCCAACAGGTGAACAATTAGCTGATGTGTTAACGAAGGGACTACACAAGAAGCAATTTGATAAGCTGACTAGCAAGCTGGCTATGGAAGATATCTTCAAACCAGCTTGAGGGGGAGTGCTGGAAATTTGTGTTAATAATAAGATAGTGGCATGTATATAATATGATAGTGGTATTGGTGGTAGATAGTGGCATGTATAGAATATGTGATAGTGGTGTTGGTGGTAGATAGTGGCATGTATAGAATATGTGATAGTGGTGTTGGTGGTAGATAGTGGCATGTATATAATATGTTAGTGGTAGATAGTGGTAATATATAATATGGAAGTGGCATATAATGGGCTATAATGATGTTTGTAATATCTCTTATATAAGGAGTGTCATTTGGTCTTGTAAGATAAGAAGTTTTGAATATAACAGAAATATATTCCTTCTTCCTCATATTTTTCGGAGTTCTTCTTCCTCATATTTTCTAAGTATGTAAGTGCATTTGATTTATGTGGGAACCTTCTAATAACAAGCACAGTAAGACACATACAAGAAGCACATTAAAATCTCATGATACATTTAACAATGAATATCAATGATTACCTTGTTTGAATCAGAAATCATATAAAATTGAGACTCGAATTTGTTATCATATATGCGATTGTTAAGTAAGGGGATTTGAGGTTTTACTTCCGCTCCATCTTCTAATTTGAACTTGTAACTGCAGCACAACAGCACAAGAGTTAATCTACATGGTATTTGAGGTGTCTTCAGATGAAGCAAAAAAAAAAAAAATAGAGGAGTAAAAGCATAACCCACGTTAATGTTAATGCTAGAATCTGTTTGCCTGAGGGCAATTTGTCACGATCTGTTGGAAGGGTACACAGTTTAGCATCAATAGGACGATATGGGATTCGTATCTGCAAAATAAATGAACCTCCAAAAATTTACACCATCTTGCATAAATAAAAATACATGGAAACTCACACCACCATATGTAAATATATTTTAAAAGAATACATGAGCCCCCAAAAATATTGTATTACAGGCAATAACTTCACCTTGCTTAGAATTGCAGCTGGGGCAAGTTTCTCAGAGGATAGAAGAGCTTCAGCATCAATTCTGGCAGGGGCATCACTTCCATCTAGTACCACTTCCTCTTTGTTGATATTAATCCCATGAAACCCAATCTAAAAAATGATATAAGAAGCACAGAAAAAGGCTTTAAGAAGAACAAAGGAATAAGGCCACTTACCACAATATAAAACATAATAAAAGACAATAAAATAAAATAAAAAAAACAACTTTTGCCTTTATAAGATCTCAAACTACAGGGGAGTGGCATTAAATTGACAAAGATGATCACCTAATATGACATAGCCAAATTCACAAAATAAAAAGGCACTCGGGCCATAAGTTCATTTCTAAATCTTTTGGACTATTAGGCCCAAGCTCTATTCTCTTTAGGTCAAAATGACACAATTTGTCTAAAACGACAACTATTTGTTGAAATCAACCTATCACCCTATCGCTTGAAATCACCCAATTTGTCTATCTGTTGAAATTCACCAAGCTTATTTTCCTATATGTTGAAATTCACCAAATAACCTATCTGTTGAAATGTGACACATGTCACTAATTCAACACCCTATCCGTTGAATATCACACATTTCTCTACCCCACCACGACCACCTCCTGCCACCGCCGACTTTTCCAGCCAATTTTTCGGTGCTGGCGACTTTTCTTTTTTTTTTCTTTGAGCAACAACAAATTTTATTAAAAAAGAAAGAGAAAGAGAACAAGAAGTCATCGCACAAAGGATGAGAAAGAACAAAACAAAAGCACACAGCTCCTAGCATTAGAGATGGCAAATAGCAGCCTAATCCCTAGAGACCAAGAACAAAGGGACTCCATTAAAAGGAGGGGATACAAATGCCCAAAACGTAGCCACATATTCCATCCTATCCCACAAAGCCTCTTCATTTGATTCCTTGCCATCAAAGAGTCTTACATTTCTCTCCAGTCATATAATCCAGAAAATAGCAAACACAATGCATGACAACAGTGATTTGGCTCTTTTGGTACTCCCAAACCCTTTGAACCTAACAAGAATCATTTGAATGCATTCTCGCAGAGCAACCCACTGATCATCTCCTAAGCTGAATAGATGCTGCCATAATCCATAAGCAACCGGGCAATGAAGGAATAGATGATCTGCTACCTTTGAATTCCTCTTGCACATCACACACCATTGAGGGCAGAGAGAATGATTTGGCCTTCTTCTTTGGAAAACATCATTAGTTGTGACACCCTTTTGAGCTAAAGACCACAGGAAAAACTTCACTTCATGAGAGACGACCGCTTTTCAAATTTTCTTATAAATGGAAAACAAAGGAACAAAGGGATTATCAGTAAGCATATGAAAAAAGAACTTATAGGAAAAGACCCCTGAAGAAACAAGATTCCAAACCCTAATGTCACGAGAGGAAGAGAGAGAGAAACCCCATCAAGTAAAACCAACAAAGATGCCAACTCAACAGCCTCCCTATCATTTAAGTTTCTGAAGAAGTCAAAATTCCAAGGGATGGGTGCCATAGAAGAGTATGCCACCGTCGCTATTGAAACATTTCTAGAACAAACTAACCGATAAAGAAGAGAAAAGCTCCATCAAACGACATATCCCCTAACCAAACATCCTCCCAAAAACAGATACTCTCCCCATTTCCCACTCAATGAAAGAAAGTTAGACACAAGTGGATACAAGCAAGAAATGTACCTCCACGGTGAACAACAATTGCCTCTATTAACCACGTTAGAATCTCTACCATTGGGATGAACTACATACTTGCTTTTAACAACTAAACACCATAGCGATTCACTTTCAACAGGAAATCTCCACAACCACTTGCCCAATAGAGCAATATTCCTAACAATGATATTGCCTATAGCTAGGCCCCCCTTATCCCTAGGGAGAGAAACAGTCTCCCACTTAACCAAATGAACCCTTTTACTCTCTTCACACCCTTTCCAAAGAAAACCTCTCATCAATTTCTCAATGTTCCTCGCAATGCTAACTGAAATTTTGAATAGGGACAAGAAATAAGTAGGAACAAAACCTAATACAGACTATTCCGAAGTATATCGTCCCCCCTAGGCAACAAAGCTCGCTTCTATCTCTCCAATCTTTTCCCAATTTTGACAAGAACAGGCTCCCAAAAAGATGTCAATCTAGGATCTCCTCCCAATGGAAGCCCCAAGTATTTGAGAGGAAAGGATTCAATGGAACATCCTGACATATCCGCCACCCTTTGCACTTTGCACATAGCTATCTCCCAAATTAATACCCACAACACTACTCTTGCTAAGATTGACCTTGAGGCCCGACACAATTTCAAAAATTTTCAAAACTACCCACCTACTTTCCTCCTTTGATGAGAAAAATATAGTATCATCCGCAAATTGCAAATAAGTAACTCCAATCCTATCCCTCCCCACCACAAAACCCTCAATGACACCCTTATCCCCAGCTATATCACTAATCTGACCCAACACATCAGCGACTAAAATAAGCAAAAATGGTGATAAAGGATCACCCCGCCTTAGACCCCTAGATGCTCTAAAAGAATCCCCAGCCTTACCAATCACAATGAACGACATAATGTATGACAACAAATACCCCCAAATCCACATTTTCCACCAAGATTCAAACCCCTTCCTTTACAAAACGACATCTACAAAGCCCTAATCAACATGGTCATATGCTTTCTCAAAATCAACCTTAAAAACAACACCCTCCTTATGTAATCTCCTATATTCCTCATCTACTTCGTTAGCCACTAAGACTACATCCACTATCTACCTTCCTTGCACAAAGGCACCCTATGTAGAAGAAATGGTTTCCCCAAGGACCACCCTAAATCTCTTAGAAAGCACATTTGCTAGAATTTTGTAGAGTGATGTAACCAAGCTGATTGGTTTAAAATCCCCAATCTTAACCGACTTCTCCTTTTTGGGAATTAGACAAATGAAGGATGTATCGGTGCATAAATTAACCTCCCCACTTTCAAAGAACTCACCAAACACTCTCATAAGATCCCCTTTCACAATATCCCAACAATCTTGAAATATAGCCACTGAGAAACCATCCAAACCTGGAGCCTTATCTCTCTCACACTTAAATACAGCTTGTCTCACCTCACATTCATCAAAGGGTCTCTCAAGCCAACTAGTTATCGCCGCCTCCACAGGAGCCCAACTAAGACCTTCGATCCCTGGATGATCCACTCCCCCGTAAGAATAGAGATTTGAATAAAAATTGAAAATCTCTTTTAACAATAAGCTCCTCCTTACTCACCACCACACCCTGCCCCACCTCCAAATTTTTGATGAAATTCTTCTTCCTCTTGTCCGACGCAACTCTATGAAAAAATCTAGAGTTGGTATCACCCTCTTTAGCCCATTTCAATTAGCTCTCTGTCCCCAAAAAATCTGCTCTCCAAAAACAAGCTTTTCTAATTTCATCCTGAGCAATGATTTCCGATCCCTTAAATCCCTAGATAAACTCCCCCTTCCCCCAACAATTCCTTCACATCCAATTCCTCAAATATCCCGAACTAACTCCGCTTTCACTTCATTTAAATCCCCAAAAAATTCACTTCCAAATCTTTAATTTATCCTTGACTCCTCTCAACTTCCGCATAAACTTAAAACCCTCCCACCCATGGACGGTACCACTATCCCACCAATCCTTAAAATACGCCTTAAAATATCGATTTTCCAACCACATGTTCTCAAATCTAAAAGGGATGGGAACCCATTTAAAAGGACAACTCTCAAGAATCATCGGGCAATGGTCTGACACAACTCTTGGCCCTGCCTCTTGCCTTATATCCAGAAACAACTCCTATCACCATAAAGTATGAAGAAATCTGTCCAACCTATAACACACAAGATTCTCTTGAAGATTTGACCACGTGAATTGAGCATTACTCAAGGGAAGATCAATCAAATCACTCCCCTTTATAAAAGAATCAAAGTTATGCATACTCCTATTTGTGAAAACCCTATTGAGTTTTTCCGAACTAAGCCGAACCACATTGAAATCCCCATCCACACACCAATTAGGAGAACACAACCCAATAAACCCGCCAACTCCTCCCACCATGCCTGACGACTACTAAGCCTATTGGGACCATAAACCCTTGTCAACCACCATTCCTTGTTATCCTGGTTCCTAAATCTAATAGACAATGAAAAAACCCAAACAACTATCTCACAGTCTGATGCAACTCTTTTGTCCCACGTAATCAAAATTCCCCCTGATCTCCCACTAGAAGTTAAAACAGCCATCTCTTAAATTGGGTCACCCAAACACTCCTAATGAAAACCCTATCACAATTCTCACACTTCGTCTCTTGAAACATCACTATATCTAGCGGATGAAATTTCAAAAACTCTTTAATTACTGTTTTTCCTACGGGACTGCAGTCCTCTAACATTCCAACTCAAAATCTTCATCGACAACCAACATCACTCCTTGCCTCTTTCCCCCGACCCTCATAATTGATGCCACTTTCAAGATTCCTTAGTTCCCTCATCCTTTTTCTGAGGCCCGAACTTCTATGACTACTACCCCCCTGAGATGCACACCCCACACTCCTAGACCTAGGCTTATTTCCATTGTTCCTAACTAGTGACAGACCAAGAGTGTCAAGCAATTGTACAAAGTGAGGCACTTCTCCCTCCTCAAAAGGGAAAAGACCCATACTTGCTCATTTTCCTCAACCAAATCTCAGATTCATCATCACCATTCCCAAGAACATTGCTCTCCTAAAGCCTATGATTAGAAGATACTTCTATCGGAAGATTGTTCCTATGGTTATCCGTGTCAATTGCCTGTGGGTTCGACCTATCAATGGTAGAGGACCTACTCGCAAATAACTGAGGCAAATTGTCATTCTTGGTAGAAACTACCCTACTAGGATGTGAGAAAAAAGGACCCAAAAGTGACTCCCCCTCCCCCCTAGAACTGACTCAGATTGAATACACTGAAAATGATTAGGAAATGAAGAATTCATATTGTCCCTATCAAAAGAGTCACATACTTTTTGACTTCCTCACCCTCAGGCCTCATAGTGTGCTTAGAACCAGAATAATGTGAATCTCCAAACCTTCTCTCTGCTTGATCAATCTTTTCGGAGTCTAAGGCCTTCTCACTGTCTGGGACCTCAGTGAACCTTGCACAAGAAAATGACAGAACCTCATCATCTTGGAAAAGCCAATTCAATTTGGGATCAAAATCTTCCTCTAACAATTCGTTATTTATCATCTTCATCCTCTAGAAATGTCGACTCATCTGAGCTGTCCATTGACCCGTAGCCTTCAAGAGCTTGTAACACCTCATGGGTATTGTACTTTCCTTTCTCCACATCATCCACCAGCTGATCTCTCCCAATGACGTCATCATTGAGTGTCGCAGCCTCTCCTCCTACCTCCTACTCAGCCATCAAGATTCTGCATAACAAAGCATCATCCTTCAATCTGTTAACAATGTCTGTTAAGCCCAAATGAATTTCAGACTCGTTGAGGACAGATTTGGGACCTCAGAGATCTTCTGCCTATCACTCAGTGCTTCGGTAGGCCTCGCACCACCCATCAACCTTCTTCCTCCTCCATCAAGTGTATCGGGCGAACAAGAAGAAACCCTAACCCGTGAAATATCATGATCCAACCCATTTTCCCTATGGTTGAAAGCCTTGGTTTGAGAAGATTGACCCTCTTGTCTTAATAATAGGCAATTGTGTTGATCCCCTTCTTCAATAATAACAAATGGGCTCATTTCTAATCTTGGCCCAACTTCTAACTCTAGCCCTTTTGCAAAACCATGGGCTGAAAATTTGCCAAGCCCACTTGACGTTTGAAGATCATTTGGGCTCTGACCCTGAGACTTATTCAGCCCAGCAAAATCCTCTTCCTCCCTTCTAACCTCTTCCGCATTCTCAGAGAACATCTCGTTCAATTCAAGATCCTTTGACGCTTCGATTCCACCTCCATCTCTGATCCTCTGACATCCTAACTGTTTCCCTTTATGTATATGACATGTGTCCTGCCCATCCCCTCCAACGTTTCGTCTTCCCCACCTCCACTGTTGGATCTACCTAAGAAATCTTGCTAGAAAACCCATTGTCGTTGGTCCACCTTCTTCCTAACAAGTCTTGACAATGGCTTAATGCAAATTTGAACAGAGATCCCAGCAATCTCCAGCTCCATTCTCGCTAGCAAAAAGCCACAATCAGAACCTCTTACCTTCAGTCTTCCTTCAAACAGGTTATCGAATGTTTTGGTGTTTCGATCAATCTCCAATAAACCTCCACACTTTTTTCCAATCAACTCGAAAGTCCCTTGGTTACACAAATTGAAAGGTAGATCACAAACAACAATCCAGCCTCCATACGATGCAATAACCTCCGAAGAACTGAGCTTAACTCCCATCCATTTCTCCAATGTCATTGCAATTCCTTTATCAAAGAAGCACAAACCATATTGGCCAAAGGATTCCGCATCCTCACTGTTTTTAGCAAAGAACAAAGCTCGGTTTAACTGGAATGGATGAAGAACAATAATTTGCTTAAGATATTTGCTCAATTCCTTCTCAATTTGATCCCAGCTGATGAAAAAATCAATTCTAGTACAGACCACAACTCAACCTATATCCAAATCATTAGACAATCTCTCTTGTTTTGATGATTCAGCTCTGAATAAGTCAACATACAATCGGGCTCTGTTTATCCCTGTTTTCTGACATTCATTGTGATCAACAAGAGAAGAACCTCCTTGAGCCCTATTCATCAAACTCCCTCTCTGACTCTCCCGTTCCCTAATCATTTTCCTCATATCCTGCTCCTTCGTCTTATCATTGAAATCTCTATTAATAATTCTTCCAAGCATCTGAGCAGTTTCTGCCCAACCAGAACTATTATTTCCTGCCAGAATCACAATGTTACTGCGTTTTCCCCCTGAAATCCATTTGGATCTATGAAAATCCCTCTCTTGTTGTTGAACCTCTGTAAACAAAACACTGCTGATTTGCTATTGCATTTGCTGAAAAATCTTTCGTCCTTGATTTTCCCCCATGCTTATCTCAAAGATTGCATTGCCCAAAAAACTCCTCCCAGATCAATCTTCAAAGAGAAACTTCGTATTTGGTTCCTTTCAATGATCTCCACTAGCTCTCCTCTTGACGCTTCATCAATCTGAATTATAATAATCGTGTGCTCAATTTTCACCTCTAAATAATTTCCCTTGTAAACTCTCATCCCCTCCTGTGTATCCATTAAATGCCTTTGCACATATTCATGTATTGATACGACTTTTCCCGCATGTCCTTATCACCAAATAAGATTTTACCTTGGATCTAATGCCTTATACCCTCTTTTTAAAATGGACTTTTCACCAATTTTCTCAAGGAAAAAAGAAGGAAATACAACTAGCCAATATAAGCATATAGGAAGGTAAACAATATGAAGACCATGGAAAGAAGAAAAAGGGAGCATATATATGACATCATGGATTGAAATTTTGGAATAAATTTAAGTCTTTAATAGTGCCTATTTTTAATTAGTGGTGGACAAATTTATGTCACCATATTAGGTACAAGTACTTGGAAGGTGCTATGGTAATTTCAAGAGGTGCTATGGTAATTTCAATAATTGTTGGACATTAGTAGTAGTTAGTCATAGTCCATGGGTTGTCTTGCATGTCAATTAATGTTCTTTGAATTTTATTTAGCGTCCTAGTTGGTCTAGAATATTAGTAATTGTCAAAAATTCTTAGTTTCAAAATTTGATAGTCCTTGTAGGATTAGGAGTCTTTAGCATGTAAATATATGTGTAATCTCAACAATTCAAAAAGGAGTTGATATTATGATAATTTGAAATTGTGTTTGTGGTTGACCTAACCCTTGTGAGGGTGAAGCACCTCTTTCTCTGTCTTCTTTTACTTCTCTTTCTTCTTATTTGCGCATAGACCCAAGTTACTATTCTTGGGTTACCATTCACAATCCTCTAAAAATGCACTTTTCAACATCAAAACTCTATTCTATCACCCCCAAATCAACCCTAATCCCTTCTGTTACCTATCAGCCTTCAATTTAACCATTAAAACCTTACTCACTGTTTGAGCCTTCAAATATCTTCTGTTTTAAAAATTCAGCAAGCTGTCCTACATCACATCAATTTTAACTGGTGTGTCCCGTACGTCTAGTACCACTTCCTTTGTTGATATTAATCCCATGAAACTCAATCTAAAAATTGATATAAAAAACACAGAAAAGGCTTTAAGATGAATAAAGGAATAAGGCCACTTCCTATCACAATCTTAGAAATAATAAAAGACAATAAAATAAACAACAGCTTCTGCCTTTATAAGACCTCAAACTACAAGGGAGTGACATTAGATTGACAAAGATTAGCACCTAATTTGACATAGCCAAATTCACAAAGAAAAAACAAGCAAATACAGCCGGCCAACATAACCATATAAGAAGGTAAACAACAAAAAAATTGGCACTCACAGAAATTCCAGGCATTATAGACACAAAAATATAGATATATATATATATATATATATCTGTGGCAATGCCAGGGCAGCGCTTTTACTTTCGTACCCGCTATCAAATTGATTCATATTTTAAAAAGAGACAACATAAAATTCACAACCACTACTTTGGTGAAGCAAATCATAAAAATAGAAGGGTTCATACAGAAAATAACTGGCTGCTGCCAATGTCATAAAGCTCTCCCTGCTAAGCTAGTTATAAAGATCCACACAAAAACAGAATTTAAATTTATGGGATGTATGTCTCTTGAAGTTGCTGCATAAAAAATATTAAGAAAATTTTCAAGGAAGAGATTTTTTCTTAATCTTTTATTTTATTTTATTTTATTTTTTATTTTATTATTATTATTTTTTTTTTTTTGTAATTTTAAACAAGGTAAAATGAAATGCTTATAAAAAATACTAAGTAAAAAAATTATGAAATTTTGCATTTCACTGTTTGCGTGATTGCCATTGCTACACCTAGGTGCTTAGGTATTGTCGTCAAGCTGCGAGTTTATAATTTGTAGTTTGTTCAATAATTTGGTGGTTCTCTAGATCCTTGTTTTCGACAATAAAGTTTTACTCAAGGGAAATCAGCAAGGTTAAACTTTCTATCAGGGACATTTTAACAGAAAACAAATGCTTATATGTAACAGTACCCCCACAAAGCTAGCCTGCTGGCACACCAAAAATAGGAGTGCAGAATGCACATCAAAACTCAATTATTTGAGTATAATTTTCCGAATAGCCAATACTACAACATGTGACTGCGTCCCCAAAGAGTTATTGGAACATCTGAATTGTTACCTCCAAAATCAAATTCAAACTCAAGACAATGTCGCACAGCAAGTTTTTTTTTCTAATAAAAAACAAATAAATAAATAAATAGTAATAATAACATAAAAAACATAAGAAAATTTACATCTAGCAGTAAAGATGCTAAGCCCATACCCTCCAGTGCCATAAAAACATGATAAATTTACAGAATTCTAACAATTCAAAAATGTAAGTAATATAACATCCAGTCACACAGCATTTTCAGATATCTAAAACAAAAGATGTTACCTCAAACTCTACAACAGTGGCTTCATGACTTCCAATGCCACTTGACCAAAATTGAGCTATCACCAATTCCATTGTCCGACCACCCTCCACCGGAAATGCAAAGCTTTTGGCAGAAGGACACGAGAATGTAATGACACTTTCCCACTTCATAGGCCTTTGCAACGGACTGATCTGTATATTGCAGGTATATGTCAAAGAAGGTCTAGACAATGTAACAAAAGCTTTGATTGCATATTGTACCTGAACAGTGTCAACAAAAAATCTTCTAGCAGTATCAAACCCTGATGTCCGCAAGGTAGCCTCAACCCAAGAAGCACCAATTGGTACCTTGATATATTTCCTTTCAATATGGCCTATTAAGCAATACATTCAGAAGGAAGCAAACCCAAAAATAATTAATTAATTAAGGAAAGAGAATGGTTATATCCTTCACTCACAGCACATCAGAACATGCTTATACGCTGTATCTGTGCACACACACACAAAAATGGTAACTACTTAGTCACTAGTGCAAACTAAAAACAAAATTCAGAGAGACACCACATAGATTTTTAATTTTTACAAAAATATATACAATCTCACGTTTTATGAATAAGAGGATGATTGTCAAAAAAACCAATTGTTACATAGATCTGCACCTTAATCTATGTCTAATGTGATAATGTAAAAGTGATTATGAATTAAAATTCCCCACATGCTTATTTTTATCGCAAATGCTAAAAACAGCCCTTCAGGCTCAAAAAATGTGTAAAATGTGTGAGTATTTTGGAATATGTGAAAAATGTATTGAGATTATAAATATTTTGGCATTTGGCTCTTCTTATTGATAGCCCTTAAGGTTGTCACTAGCAGAACCCCATTTTTATTAAAGACATTAAATTTAATAAGGCAAAGTTTAATAACAAAGGTATCCAATTGATAGAAACATGCAAATGCTAGGCCCACCAAAGTAGTATCATCTATATAATACACCATGACAGATTAGCATTCTCAGAGCATGAAGAGAGAGAGAGAGAGAGAGAGAGAGAGAGAGCATGAGCATGGAATTAGTTAGTGAGAATAGCAATGATACTAGTCGTAGAGTAATAAGACACTATGAAAGAGGCAAATGAGAAGGCAAATCAAAAAAGCTTCAAAAATAATAATGATAAATAGAACAAAATAAATAATGACATTCAGTCCAAGGAGTGATTCACAGAAAACCCAAAGAAACCAGAAAATATTTGAGAAGCAACTAAAGATGATCAACTTCATTTTTTATGGAACAATGGATGCTTTCCTGGGTTGCAAACTACTTCTAAAGATTTTGGTTGCCGAAAGTTGAAAGGCAAGGCCTTTGAGTAAATATGGGCTACCAAAGAAGGAGTAGAGGCATGGAGGCAGTCAGATACAGAGGTGGATAAGTTTGAGGTTCAGGAAGGTAAAACTATGCGAGCAGTATTAGTAAAAGGTAACAATGTGAGCAGTTTGTCAAGGCCATTGGAGTTAAGAGCAGCGGATTTTTGGGATGCTAGGAGCAAGCAAACTCATAGGAGTCTTTCCGAGGACAGTGCCTTCTGATTACTTGAGGATGGGTACTGGTCAAAATTTTCTGGAGTTGCGGAAGGGGAAGTTAAGAAGGGTTAGCTGGTTTGGGGTACCATAGGTGATGGTGGGACGGTGAATTTGGAGGTGTCATCTTCAGTTTTCTGCCCTCCTATGGATGTGCTACCTCTAAGTGGAGTAGAACAGGGTGATGTTTAATTCTTTTTAGATCTCTTTGGTGCTACAGAAAAGGTGTGGTCTGGAATGGATGAAACAAAATAAGAGAAATTTCAATAGTTTTCTGGGGGCTTCTAACAAAGGTTTTTGTCTCAGAAGCAGAACAATTATTTGAGGAAACTGGCAAAAGATGGTGGTAGGAAACTTGAAAGGAAAGCAGAAAGGGGGAGGCGGCTCTTTTCTTCTAGGAAGCATGGGAAATGTAAAAGGTTTGCTCAATTAAATATGAAGGACAGGAGAGAGAGGATTCCGCTGGGTATTGTGGCGGAAGCAGTAATGGGAAGTGTCTGTGCATTGTGTACTAGGGGTGCTGCTGGGAGTTTTTCGGTTGGTTTTATTTTATTTTTGTGGTTTTTTTCATCTCTCACTTCGCTTTTGTTTGATGGAGGTGCCCCCTTGGCACCTTCTCTACTACAATTGTACATATTGAGGGTAGAATGAAGGCAAGGAAAAAAACCGTAAAAAATAAGAAAGACTCCCAACCTAAAATGATTTTCAGGTGATTTGTTTTTATTGGGCACTGCAATCCTTCATAAAGCTGTCATGTATTCTCAATTATATAATACTACTTGAGAATACATGACCATTGACAAAAGAAAATTTGAAACTGTGATGAATTCGATCTGTAAGCAGTTCAAGTATTCACAATTGAGAACCTTCAAGTAACAACTAAAATAAATAAATAAATAAATGCAATCTAATATGAACCTCTGCAAAGAATTCAATCAATTTGATTCCATATCCAACATACTGACAATTTTTGTTAAATTCTCTGAAGAAAGTCTCATAACCTACAAATGTGACACTTGGAAAGAGCTTTTTATGGAAAACCATAAACAACCACCGAAGGATTACTGGTCCACTAAGTTTGTCTCCATGTGAAACACTTAACTAAAACTTGCTCAAATATAATTTTCCAATCAGAGAAGTGCCAATGACAAACAAGGGTGCCAATCGATGAACCATAGTCTAAGCAGCTAGTTCAATTCGACAACGAATAACTCAAATAAATAAATAATCAGCAGATAAAAAATATAACACACACAAACATTAGATATTCAATCTCTGAAACACTAATTGCAGATTTCATCTTCATCACTTTCTATATCATAATTGGATTTATCAAACAAAAGAAACAAGCCTAAAAAAGAGAGTTCAATTACATCAGGCGAAGCAATTGACGTTCAAGGGAAATACAATCATTAATTTGTGTTTGACATAGCATTCATTAACATTCCATCTTGCTTTTCACTGACATTTGAGTTTATACCATGGCCCATATCAGTTTTTCAACTTCCCAGACATCATATTGACTTTCTAGTGTAATTTGGGCTAACAAAACTATATGATTCACACAAACAGATTACCTACAAGTTGATTACCTTCAATAAGTATTTTCGCATACAAACATTTTAACACGACCATGACATAGAATGCAAGAACAATGTTAAGTTGTTGAGAAGTGCAAGTTGTCATGGAGGATAAATAATTGCTAGAATAATTAATATTAATTTGCAAATTGACACCACAATAATCACCTGGAAGAAATGTCATCCCTGAAAATGAAAGTAGTGCAGGTCGATTTTTCACAGCCATCGCCTTTGTTATAGTAACAGGGATTCTGAAAACGGGACCACGCCATGGGGCTTTGCAATCAATCCCACACAGTTCATAATAGTGTAAACCATCACTCAGATTGGTAGGATCTACAACTATGCTGAAAAAGAAGGGGAAATAACGTGTTAATATTCACTAACATCAGCAGGTGATAACAAATAATGTTTGGTACAGAAATAATATCAATAATAATAATAATATAGCAGTAATAAAATAAGAAGAAATATCCAAGCATTGATGAGTCATCACAGTATAATGGTAGCCAATAGCCATGAACAATTTGAAGAAATTCCTTCATCACACTACACAATGGCTTTGGCTCTCATTGGAGAGAACATACCCCAAAGAATCATCCAAGCCAATGTTCTCAAACACAGGGACATGAAGGTGTATTGCAGCCTCATGGCAAGGCCCACCAATCCTGCAAATTTAGACCAAATAATCCAAGATGTGGCCCTCAGTGCCTGATTCAGCCTAACCAAATTGTGGGCCGTCTTTTCACAAGCTTGATAGCATACCCCTCTTTAAGGCACACATGAGTGCACAGGTATGCACACAATAACATCTATTGTTATTAAAATATAATTGTTCAGTCAATGCTCAAGCGACATTTGAAAGTAAGATTACAAAAATAACAAGTACAAGCATGCTTCACGAGTCTCACGTTAACCTTACGAATTATTGACATTTCCTAAAATCGACATCAACACATGGTACGGCCTATCTTCTGGCATTTCCACTTCCAACCATCACCGTAATAGTATATGAGTGCTTATGCAGAAGATTAGTCAAGTTGAAGCTGACTTACTTGAAGCTGCGGCCGTTATGAGTGAGAAGGAGATACTCAGGAGCTTTCACAAATTCCTTTCCACTAGAATGCAACTCAATACACTCTTCAAAGGGAACCAACTGCTCTAAATTGCTAGCATCATCATGGAACTTTGGTTCAACTTGCACCGTCCACTGCATGTAGTCACATTAGGCGCTAAAAGATACAAGTCAACAACAAAGAAAATATGGACAACAGAAATACTTTTCCCTACAGGTCAAAAGACCATAATTTCAGTAGAAATGATGGCTAGGCAAGTCTTAATGAACATTCCATTTATGCATATACAACAAATGCAACGCCATTGGCATCCTATATGGCTTTCTTTCCTTGTGTGACCTCACTAACATGCATAGCAGTTGCAATTACCAAATTCACTGATGAATTAAAAGAAACTATAGGTAATAGGGAAAAAAGTGGTGTAGCACAACATAAACCAAACCAAGCCTTAAGTCCCCATCAAATGGGATCGACTACATGAATCCTTCTTCTCCATTAGGCTCTATCAAGGGCTACTTGGTTAGTCAAATTAAGGAGATTCATATCTCTATTTACTACACTAACCCACATCAATCTAGGTCTGCCCCTTCCCCTACCATTTCCATCTACTGTAACTGTGTCGCATCTCCTCACTACTACCTCTGTTGGTCTCCGTTGTATATGACCAAACTATCTCAACCTATTCTCTCTCAACTTATTTTATATCGGTCCTACCCATTCACAAATATACTCATTCTTAACTCGATCTTTTCTAGTCTTGCCACACATTCATTTTAGCAACCTCATCTCAGCAACACTCATCTTATCTATATGTTGTTTCTTAGTTGCCCAACATTTCATCCCATACAACATTGCTGCTGGTGTAACACAGCGTATTCTACAAATATTTGTACTTAAGAAAATTATTTGAAACGGGTAAAATCACTAACAAGCTAACAATGGTACGCCTATATGGCCTTATTTTGCAAATGGCATCTACAAAATGATACTAGTTGACACTTGAGAAAAAGTAATTGAAACAAAAAAGTCATCAGTAATTAGTAAGATAGATTCTTAATTATTTGAATTTTGATGAATACTATTATGTTAGATTGCCAACAAGTCATTTGCGGAGTATCAATGATGCAGCATAAACACAACTCCATAAGGAATAATCCCAATTAATTGGGTTCAGCTACATGGACGCATGTTCTTCGGGAGGCTCAGTTGAAAGCCATATTTTCAACTAAAATTAAGTCAATCGCATCCTTTTCACCACCTCAGTCTATATCCTCAACTTTCCCCATCCTTTTGGACTTCCATTTCAATAACATCACCGCTCTTTCCCAACATGTAGTTAGAGTCTACACTTCCCATGGCCAAATTATCTTTTGGTTGACCTCTGCTCAATTTATCTTCACATCTAGCATCTCAAAATGCATTCATGACTTGTCACACTACTCATCCATCTCAACATACTTATTTCAACTTCTCTCAGTTTTTCGATAATATTATTCCTTTACAACTCAACATTTTATACCATACAACATAGTTGATCTTATAATTGTCCCACATAACTATCCCTTCAACTTAGCAAGAATTTCACTACAACAAAAAATCCCAACACACTATCCACTAGAAAACAAAACAATTTCACGTCAGGTCCTGTTTTTCTCCTTTTCATTTTTCTCCTAATTCCAAATTCATATAATATGATGCTAGGAGACCCTTGAATCCCTAGTGCTTGTCTCCATTGATTTTTCTTAATCTAAGTTTACTTGTCTTCAGTTATAATGCATTATAATTACTTGCTCCACTTTCTAGTGGAACAAATTCACTGTTTTTA
This sequence comes from Camellia sinensis, assembly GCF_055761805.1. Lineage (NCBI taxonomy): Eukaryota > Viridiplantae > Streptophyta > Magnoliopsida > Ericales > Theaceae > Camellia > Camellia sinensis. The sequence goes on along the minus strand of NC_138961.1, from coordinate 110,435,763 downwards.
TTCTCTACACACTAATAGGAATTATACATAGCATCAACCATTCCATGTGGTTTGACCTCGGATTCACTAAGAAATTATTACTTGTGATAACCTACACTTAGGGTTTGCAATCATTTTGTCGTAATATAAAGACATAAAGAAAACAGTATAAATCTTTTTTCGTCTCTCTTTTTTCCTTTTAATAAGCTTTTGGCCTGAGTCAAAGTGATGCAGAACGTGATATGGAGATTATATTTATGTGTAATTTTATATTTATGTTTATTTATTTTGTATTCATATTTTAATTAGGATCTTACGATATTTAGTTTATTTATTTTATTAGAGAATAGGTTTCCAAATAATGTTATGATTTAGTTTCCTATTTGTAATTAGGGTTTCCTATGTTACCTATATATATGGCTTTATGTAATACTTTTAAGTTAGCTTTGAGAATAATAATATTGAGTTAAGGTTGTGGCCCATTTTTTATATTAGGATTTTGACCCATCTTCTTCTTCTTTCTCTATTCTTACTCTTCTTGATAAATTTGATCTTTTCTTTTGGATCAATTATTATCCATAATTTATGATTATGGAATCAATTAGTTTGTCAAACAGATTTCTTGATAGCCGTTCTACATCACTAAGGTTTGGTCTCATGGGTCATGACATCTATCCCATTAGCAAACATAAATATGATGCAAGACAAGAATGCATAATGATGAAGAAAAGGGGGGAAAAAATGCATTCTTGAGAAATTAAAGATAGCAAAAATGAACTATAAACAAGATTGATCTTAATTGAATAGTGAAAATTCAAAAAGTGACTCAAAAGTAAACAAGTTAAGCATATCCATAAAGTAAATCATTTTAGGAGTATTTGGAAACTCACTAAGGCCATTTTTGGATCATGAATTTAGGTAGAGATTTCAAAAAAGAAAGGAACAGGTGAGGACATGTAAATGAAATATAAGCTGGTTTTTTTTTCTCTATTTCCCTTGCCTTTTTCTTCCCTACCCAAATCCATGATTCAAACACAACCTAAGAAACATAATAATTACATCAAAGTCCCCACATGTTTATGTTCTCACCTCCGTTGATTGTTGGCAAGCACTAGCCTCCCGTAGATAGATGCCTCGTGATGTAGGGGCTGAACAAAAAATTCATTATGACCAAAAGGTTAATTTCATTCAAGAAAGACCACACACAATTAATCGAAGCGACTAGAAAAGCCTCGGTCACTAATGAATCAATTGCAGAATCCTTCGTGTACCCATAAAATATGGACTTGACTCTAGTCATTAGAAGGCTATAATATATTCAAAATCACTAAATTTCCACATATTTGTGTTAAAAGAAAGAAAAGAAGAACAAGCAAAAAATAAAATAAAAAAAGACACTCTACCCACATGTATTTTTTGGTAAGATTTGCATTTGCATGTATAATGCACAAACATTCTTCCATAACTTTACCACTAACATGCAACACAGACTATAAGTAATGGACGCATAATGATCAGAATACAGATGTGTGCGTGCAGGATAGATTAAGAAATACTTCACTCACTTGATTTACCAGCTTGATTTATCTTTATTTGATATCTAACACATGGGACTTTATGCAACTTCTGAATATATTCGTGTGCCCTGTCACGCAATTAATTATAAACATACATCTCAGCTTACAAGGTCCATTCTATTTTCAATTAAAAGACAAAGGCCAAGATTAGCAAATCTAACTTGTCAACTTGCATAAGCCCCTGCCCAGTGGTTAGTTTATCTTCTGGCAAAACACCAACAGGGATAGATGAATTCTCAAGAGCTTCCCTTACAATGTATGGACTCACTGGAATGCCCTCGGCCTGATCCAGCAAACATTCTATGCTTATATGTTGTCGATGATAAAAAGAAACAATGTAGATGACACTAAGAGAGGGAGTTAAAAGAAACAAAAGCAAAGGAAAGAAAATCATAATAACCTTCATGGCACTAACGAGTAAAGCAACTCCGCCACAAGCAGAGGGAGATGCCATTGAAGTTCCGTTCATAAGCATACGTCGTTGAAGCGTCCATGTAGGGACAGGAGCCACTGCCCCACCAGGAGCGCTTATACAGACTCCAAGATCCCCATCAACAGTTGGTCCTCTGCTAGACCTGTATTCAGCAAATTATAGTGCGATTCAAATGCCAAAATTGAAAATAACTACAATAACAGCAAGTACAATAATAATATCCTGAATGAACAACCTCGAGAAAGGACTCCACTTATAAGCTAAAAGTACAAAACAAAACATTAACTGCTCACTGATCAGAAAATTCAAAAATTGCCTTCATAATGAAGTTACCATACCAGGTGTATTCAAGCCCTTCAGAAGGAGGTTCAACTACACAGTGAGCTCCAGCAGCCATAGCTGGAGAGACATATGCACCAACTCCTATTATGCTTGAAGTGGTACCACCAGGTGCACCCACAGTACTCAATGCTGGGCCACTGTTGCCAGCACTACTGACAAATATTAGACGATGCTTGTTCACCACCTAAATGTTCAACCACGGTGTTATCTATAGAATCAATAGCGCACAAAATATAAAACGAAAAGATATAGAGCAATCACACCAAAATTGCAAGGGTAGTATTGTTACTTCATCAACGAGGTCAACAAAACGTCCATAATCAGGCAACAATGTTGGTTCACCATAACTCATGTTGATGAGGTCGCATTTGTGCTGTAAATAAACCAACTGGCATCGTTAAGAAATAATGGACATCCCCTTATGTTCCCAGTAATCAAATTTTAACATCCTCATTTAGGCTTAACTAATATCACGCATATGCCAATTTCCATTAATTTACTTAACATATGATTGTGTTGCATGAAACAACACATGATACGATCCAAATAAAAGACAAAAAATAATAATAATCACAAAGCACAAAAAAGGAAAACAAGAAAACCATAAAGAACATCTCGAAAGAATATAACAAATGCCAATTCCAAGCATTGATTTGATGCTTGTGAGGAGGCATAATTAATGCCTCACTAAAATGTTCAGTACTGAACTTCAATCATTTCCAAAAACCTTTGAAATATACAAACAGAACCCACTTTCTATCAAAATGACATCTGAGGTGATAGGGTACTTGAATAAGCCAATTTCTTATGCCATATCTTGATTGCCAAGATCAGGCTATTAAGCACAAATTTCAGTTTAAGTTCGAGGGAAGCCTCGTTGTGCAAATAAAAACTAGAGGTCAAGTGATGCAACCTAGTTGATGCAAGATTCAAATCAAGCTGTCAACGGAGTGGTAAAATTTTTATTAACAGTGTTTTCTTGATTATATTGCTGTATTTTCTTATTTTCAGATATTTTTGGTGTTCTAGTGATGGAATCTTGGGATAAAATTGTTGACGTAATGAATAGATGATGAATTAGGGTTTTGTACAGCTAATAAAATGGGCATACTCAGAGAAGGGAAGAATGAATTGGTGTTTTGGAATGAATAAAAATTAAATATTTGGATGAGCTAAGCTAAGCCCCTCTCTCTCTCTTTCTTCCTATATGCTTTCTTCTTTTCTCTTCTACATCACCATCTCTATCTCTCACTCTATGTGGAGAAAAAAAAAAATCAGCATGTATATTGGTCTGTCATGTGTTTAACAAAATACTTGTGAAGACTGGGCTACATCAATAATTCCATGCCCAGTCTACTTTTCCAGCACCTCAAAAAATGAGGAACTGACACTAGATAATGCCTTTGTTATCTCAATGTTCAAGATATAGTGTAGAATACAAATACGCTCTACTAATTTATCAAAAATAATAAAGATATATCCAATCCAATCCAAACCAAACCAAACCAAACAAAACATGAAGGAAATTGAGTTCCTAATATCTAAAGAACCATATAACATCGAACGTACAAGAGTTGCAAACAAACTTTTATTCATTGCAAAAATAATTGTCAAATAGTCATTTTTCACTCCCTGAACCATAAGAATTTGGTACAGAATCCAACAAATATGCAGTAAAAACTAGACATATGACCACTCCATATTTTTGAAGACCTACAACATCCATTTTCTTGAGAATCTTAGATATTCAACAAAGCAGTAATAATTACCAGAAAACTCTTAACAAGGCAAAAAAAAGATCCCAACTGCTACTAATCTCATATAAGTCTATTCCTAAACCAGACGAAAAAGACATACCTCCACCGCAGCTATCAGTGCACGTGTCAAGCCTGTTCCAGTTTCCATTGAACCTAAGCGTGCATCTCCAATTTTACACGAAATTAACTGTGCTCCTGGTGCAACTCCATTCAGCAGAGGTTCCTATGCATATTATACCAAATTTCAAAAGGTAATATTGTTTCTTGTGATAAGAATGTAACACAAGGTTTAAATCTTTATCAATGGTCTACAACTTTACCTTTGGGTGGAAAGCCGAAGCAATACCAGCAACATGAGTGCCATGGGGAGAGCAGTCTGTTACAATACTTAAAATATTCCCTTTATCATATACATTAGCAACGAATGAACAAGCATCAAGACTGCTGAAAACACCAAATTTTCGTTCAACCCTGAAAAGTTTGTTCAATAAAATCCGTTAAACAGTATAGAAATCTGAAGACAATAAAAATGTTTATTACAGCTCCAGAAATGGATGCGGTAGTAAAAAATTATATGAATTTATTTTATTTAATTGAGCATATACCACTTGATATAACACAATGGCACAAAAAATAATTCATGTGGTCTTCACAAAAAATAATCCGAACCATCCAACGGACCCGATCCAAACCGCCCAGCCTGAGCCCACTACGGACGGTTTCGTCATTGTATCGGACAGCAACGGTTGGAATTCATAAAATTAGTTCAAATTTCGGTCGGCCATCGAATTCAATAGAGAATTATTCATTCAACCCAACCGGTCCAAATTATTTGTATGTACATATATAATGATCATTACAGGCCACACAATGCTGCCCCATTTCTTGATAAATTGAACTTTGTCTTCCCAAGGCGAAGGTTGTACACTTCCCTCACAGCAATAATTATTTCAACTCTTTCCAATTCAAAACTTTCTTCACTTCCCAAGACAATCTATCCCATCCACACAATTCACTCATCTCTCTCACTCTCTATCTTACTGTCCCTCTCTCACTCACTGACCTTTCATCTCTCTCTCTCTCTCTCTCAGAGACCCTTCATCTTCCCCCCCCCCTCTCACAAACCCTTCATCTTTCCTCTCTCTCTCCATCTCACCCTCTCATTACTCTCTCTACAAACCCTTCGACTCTATTCTCTCTCTTTCTCAGACCCTTCGTCTCTTTTCTTCTCTCTCTGTTACAGACCCTCAACCCTTAACCCTTTCATCTCTCTTCTCTTTCACCCTTTCACTCTCGTCTCCCTCTTACTCTCTCTCAACCCCTTCTGTCTTTGAACCATTTCTTAATTTATCAAGTCTACCAAAACCCTTGTGGCAAAGTACATGGATTGATGAAGATGAAGATGAAGATGACTGATGAAATTTCACACAAAAAAGCTTAAGCTTTATCTTAATCTCTCTAAACCAATGACCAGCCACAACACTCATGCATGGTGGCATGGTCTTTGCAATTGGGGTGTGCCTTCTGTCCCTATTTTTTCTTTTTTTCCATTCTATAGGATCTGGCTGTATGAGAATTGTATTTGAATTGAATCAATTTTTTGGGTGAATAGAATTGAATCATTATCATTATATAAATATGAGTTGTATATATCTTTGATTTCAGGTATGTTTACATGCTAAGAGCGGCATAAAGAAAAAGAAATGGGTGCTGAATCGCCTGCCCAGTCCGACCACCAAACCAAATGGTTTGGCTTGGTGATTTCGAACATTGTGACAGTCGACACTGGGTGATGACTTTTCAAACCTGACATGTTTGATTCGGTGGATAGGCTAGGGATGAACCCAACCCCGACCAACCCGAAAACACCCCTACCCACTAGTGTGGGACAAAAGGCATAATTTTTTTGGTTTACAGCTCCAAATATGAACAAAAAAACTGACAGTACAGGAATATACAAAGATCAGGGCATCACATATTGTTTTCCACCATAAATATGTATGCATAGACACAAATATATGTGCTCATGTCTTAGTGCATAAACCTCCTACTGTGGTGACAAGTCCACTCCAGAATCACAATTCCGATATTCAAAGGCAGAATCAAGTTAGAATCTCATTCCCATAGAAAAAAACTGCATTCCCAACTAGAACTGAACCTCTCAAATGTATGAATCTCAACGAAACAGAAGTGTAGCTACCAGCCAATAAACAATTGTAAAAGCCATCAAATTATACAAACAAATTAACTCAAATTTATTACAATACTTTGTATCTACATTATATTTATTTATATTTCAAAAGCCAATTTGCCAACTTACAGTAGACACCTAAATGCACAAACGATGACACACAACACATCTTAGACACGCCGAAACGTCAATTTTCAAAAAAGAATTAAAATTTTATAATTTTACAAATTGATAATGCCTCACATATATGAATAATTTAATGAACAATATGTAACACAACACTAATTACATTAAAAAGTTACATATTTCATAACTTAAACATCAAGATATCATTCATGTAACAAACTAACAATTACATTTTAAAGAATGCAAAATAATTATATAACATTGTAATACACATGATGTATTTATCTTATAAATATTTCAAAACATATTTAAAGTGCATAAGTTGTGGTTTGAAGAGTGTAAAACATTGTTGTCATGAATGGATTCATCACATAGGACGTGTTTGGACGGTTCAATAAGTGTTGCCAAAGTGTCACCAATGTATCTAATATTATGAATTCGATTTTTTATTTAAGACACAATAAAGAAGTGTCAGACATGCTTTTAGGAGTGTCTGACACAGGCGTATGACACGACATGCTTCTTTTGCAAAAGTGTCTGTGCTTCTTAGGTTGCACCAAGTCTCTCTTAAGGGAGGCCTTGGGTTCCATTCTTATGAGTAGAATGGGAGAGCAGGATTTTTTTAAAAGGTGTATGTGCGTGAGTTTCAACTCCCCCGAGCTGCTAATCTAACAACTAACCACTGACTTTTGCCGATCCAAAAAATAAAAATAAAAAAAAGTTGCATCAATCTCAAATATTTATTAATATTTTAACATATATACTACAATTAAGCAAAAATATATATTTATTACAATTCATTAATATATTATAAAGGAATGCTAAAGACCCACAATTTAATAAACACAATGACCTAGCAAGGAGTTGAGCCATAAATTATTGACACATAACATGTCATGCCATTATGGGTAAATTGTGGATCACAATCTTTTTCCTATATTATATATAAAGTATAAAACACTCCAACAAGCACTCCGGACCTTTCAACGTGCCCTCGACCCACCCCCTCTTCGTGCAATGAAAGCTCAATGATGCAAAATGTGCATGCATGGAGATTTGTCTTGAGTATTTATTTATTTTCTAGTTTAATTTAAGTTTAATTAATAGTCTTATTTTGGTTAAGAACTTTATTATATTTGCTTCCTATTATACTAGGATTTAGCTTACTAAGTTGATTGAGTTTTATCAACACTCTAGATTATGATTCCTATTTTGATTAGGTTTTCTAGCCAATAAATAGTAGGTATTTGCATTGTAATCTTTAGCTTGAAATTAATGAATTGAGAGCGTTCTAGGCTATGGCCTTGTGTTAGGGTTGTGTCCCTCTCCTTCCCCTTCTCCTTTCATATCTTTCTATTTCCCTCTTTCTCTTCTACTACATACTACATCATTTTGGTACCAAAACTCAACTTTGATCTGTCTTTTTGTTTAATCGGCTAGGTTGCCTTCTTCTTGAAACGTCCTAGTTGATCGAACCCAAAAATAAATGAATAAACAAAAATAAAAATAAAAAATTCTATCACTAATTGTTGCCATTGACAACCACAAGCCACTTTGCCGTCAACAACCACTTGTCGAAGTATCCTCATACCCTCGTCAAAGTTCCCAAAAGTGTTCCCTTATAGCCTTGCGTGTTACCAAACCCTAGGGCTCGATCGAGCACCTTGAGGAAGATGACCCACATTCCCTCTCTCAATTGTCGACCAGTAGTCAAGCTATCTAGTTGAGATTCACTCGTAGGTAGACATCGTTGTCGTCTTGATCAACCCTCGCCGTCACTCGCCACCTCATCGATCACCAACTTCAATCTTTTGAGAAGACAACCAAAATGGTAATTGTTTAACCTGTTACCCAACCCTTCAACCCACAGCCCACAACCCAAAACCTCAAACTCAAGTCTTAGCAAACCATATATTTGGCCGAAACCCAGCACACTAGAATACCATAGAAGCCAGACCAGTCCAAAGTCACACAATAACCAGGCCAGCCCTCTCAGCCCACAATTCATATTAAGTGAAGCTTGGCCCGGAATCCACATTAAAACAGGCCAACAACCTCACTAAATTTCAGCCCTAATCATCCTCACAACCTGCAAAACAACACAGACACACTCACGTACCTTTTAAAATAAAATTAAAAAAAATCCTTTTACCCCATTAACCATGTTCACCAACGAAAAGATATACTCAAAATTTGATGCCTTGCATCAAACTGTACAAGTACTTAAGGCCTCCTTGGCACAGACACGATCAACTTTGGATAAGACAAAATCATCTTTTGGATAAAGTTTGTTTTAGAAAATACTTCTAAACCTCCTCAGTGTGCTAGTAAGGACCACGTGGAACCTGTTGACCCAGCAGAGAATTTGGAAATCCAAGAACTTGTTCCCACACATATAATACTCTTACCGAAAGAAGAGCCTCTTGAACCTACAAATGAACTCAACTGGTCAGATCCTATTGATTCTCCACTAACTACTTGGTCACGTTCGAATAAATTGATTTGATTGGTATTGAAAATGTAAAATTTAATGTATAAAGAGAAATAGAGAGAGAATAAATTGTATGTATTATTGATTGATTTATATTGATATATTACAATGATTCATGATTCCTATATATAGAAGAGGGTGAGTGTGTAGTAGGTAAGGAGTAGGTGAAGTGGAGGTGGTAGTGGTGTAGTGGGTTAGGTTTAGTGGAGTAGGTGAGGTGGTAGTGGTGTAGTGGGTTAGGTTTAGTGGAGTAGGTGAGGTGGTAGTGGTGTAGTGGGTTAGGTTTAGTGGAGTAGGTTTAAGTGGGTGAAGTAGGTGATAGGTTTTAACAGCCCCCCGCAAACTCAAGGGGGATAGGAACTAACCAACTTGAGTTTGGAGAGAGTTACAAAACAAGAAAATACATAAAAATAAAAGAGGATAGGTGACACTGTATGGTCGTGTCAGACCATTGGTGAAGACACTGGATGGTGGTGTTATAACGTTGTAGAGGACACGGTATGGGGGTGTCATAACGTTGTAGAGGACACTGTATGGGGGTGTCATAACGTTGTAGAGGACACTGTATGGTGGTGTCATACCAATGTAGAAGACAGTTTATGGGGTCATGTTGGACCGTTGTAGCAGACAATGTTGTGACAGTTGTTGTGACAGTTTACAGAGTCTTGCTGGACCCTTGTAGAAACTAACCGGAATCAATGTCGGGACAGTTTACAGAATCTTGTCGGACCCATGAAGGAGCTAACCGGAATCAATGTCGGGACAGTTTACAGAGTCTTGTCGGACCCCTAAAAAGTCGCACCCTCAAAAGGTGTGCCCAATCTTTCAAAAGGCGTGCCATCAAAAGGCGTGCCCAATCCATAAAAAGACGTGCCATCAAAATGCGTGCTCAATCCATAAAAAGACGTGCCATCAAAAGTTGCGCCCTCAAAAGGCGCACCCACTTCATCAAAAGTCGTGCCCGACAGAAAGCGTCGAGCCATCAAAAGGTGAGCCGGAGACGCGGCGAGGCACGTGAGCGACAGAGTGGCGTGTCGGCCGCGTCGTCAGTGTCAATATAAACCAATGCGGAGGCTGTGCTTGAGGCAGAAGCGAAGACAAAAAAAACCTGGGAAAAAACTTCTGAAAAACTCTTCATTTTCTGAGAGAGATATTCGTTTTTCTGAGAGATTGCCTCTAAGAGCTGCAAATCTTGAAACACTCCCCTTCCGAACATTATCAGTCTGAAATTGCTATTTCGCTGAAACACTCAGCAACCCAAAAAACATGGCCTCTTCTTCCCGTTCAGCTACCCAGAATATGGCCTCTTCATCCCGTGGTCTACTCACTCTCTTTCCCGACCTCAACGAGTCAACAAGAGAGATAACTGGTGCGGAGGCCCGTGAACCTCAACCAAACACGAGTTTTGCTCCGTTGAACTTTCCGATGCGGTCGGTGGAGCAAAGAATGGCAGTGCAGTCGGATGTGGAGGCCAATCAGTATACATTGAAGTCATGTGTGGAAACCATGACTGCGGTTACAAATTTGTCGAACCGGCTGCAGAGTAGGACAAATGAGGTGCAGCAGTTAAACGCCCAACTGGCTCTGCTCCAACGCATGTATAAGGATGCGCGAGCAGAGTTAAGTGTGCTAAAGGCGGAAAATAAGGAGCTGAAGCGGAAGGCCACCGTGATGTTCCGATTTGGAGGTCCACCGTATGCTGTAGTGGAGGAGCAGGAAGGAGGCAACTTGCTTGGTGGTCTAGGAAGCACGGAGGCAACACCGGCAAGGACCACCCAGGACGGAGGCAAGAAGAAAAGACCGGCGGCTGAGTAGAGAAGAAAAATCCCACTGTGGGTGTTGTAGTTTTGTTTTTGTTTGTGTGGGTTTTTTTTTTTTTTTTTTTTTTTTTTATGTAAAAGTGTGATCGGGGTTGATCCCCTGATATGAATAAAATGACAAGGTTGTGGAATGTTGTTGGTGTTATTTTGTGGTGTTGTTTTGTTTAATAAGAAAAATAAAATAAAAGAAAATAATGGATAAAGAAAATAGAGAAAAATATTTGTGGATGGGTGATAAGAAAAACAGCAGATTTTTTTTTTTTTTTTTTTTTTTTTTGGTGGAATATAAAATAAATAATAATAAGAGAATGGAAAACGGGTGATGCTTACTAACAAGGGATAGGGAAAATATATTATAATAAAATATATATATATATTAAAATAAAAGAAAAGGGTGAAAGAACGTGGATGAAATAAATTAAGAGAAAGGAGAGATATGATTAAAGTGGGTTTGAAAGTGGGAAAAGATGAGAGAGAGGGATGTCCAAGAAGCTTGTGCTTTTGATAGTTACACATTACCCAAGCTGTATGTGAAGATGCATGTTACTGTCTTACACTTCTGCAGGCTTGGTATTCTTTGTGGGGCACTTGCAACACGTGACATTGAAAATTGTATTCGAAAATGATGACATCTCCAACATGAAACGTCTTGGAAGCAGCCCAGGCCTTGTAATCAATATTCTCAATGATGGTTCAACCAGCGAAGTCCCCAACCTTGTACACTGCTGCCATTGAAACCTTCAAGCCAGCAAACATGGCTACCAACAACAGAGCCACAGCTCTACACCCCACACCCAAATCCATGGCTAAGAGAGAGAGAGCAAATCGGGAAAAAAAAAGCAGTGACGAGCAGAAAAGCAGCGCCAGAAACGCCAACGACGACGACGAGTAAGAGTACAACCACGGATATGTGAGAGGCGAGGTGAACGGCGATAGAGGCTAGACGATGATGCGGGTGCCGCCGCCGACATAGCGGAGGAGGGGTGTAAGAAAATGTTGAAGAAGTCAAGGTATGTGTAGAAAATAAGCGGAATAGGTTGAGGTCCGGCGGGCGGCCAAGGCGAGGTTGCCGCCCGCCGGTGAAGCGAGAAATACTAAGGTCTTAACCTTGCTCTGATACCATGTAAAATTTAATGTATAAAGAGAAATAGAGAGAGAATAAATTGTATGTATTATTGATTGATTTATATTGATATATTACAATGATTCATGATTCCTATATATAGAAGAGGGTGAGTGTGTAGTAGGTAAGGAGTAGGTGAAGTGGAGGTGGTAGTGGTGTAGTGGGTTAGGTTTAGTGGAGTAGGTGAGGTGGTAGTGGTGTAGTGGGTTAGGTTTAGTGGAGTAGGTGAGGTGGTAGTGGTGTAGTAGGTTAGGTTTAGTGGAGTAGGTTTAAGTGGGTGAAGTAGGTGATAGGTTTTAACAGAAAAAATCTTGTGTATTTAGAGTTTAGTTGATCTTGTCAACACATTGGGCGCCAAAAGTAGTTGGCATAGGAAGACAACAAAGCAAGTCACATATTCAAAGTATTTGATTCTTTGAGGTGGATGAGTTCAATACTTAATGGAGAACTCGAGAATGAGTTCTTTTTCTCAATCAGGGAGAATGACGCAGAACATGCATGCATGGAAATTTGTCTTTAGTATTTATTATTTTTTTATTTTTTTTATTTTCTTATTTAATTTTAGTTTAATTAAGAGTCTTATTTTGGTTAGGAGCTTTGTTAATATTTGCTTCCTTTTATTTTAGGATTTAGTTTCCCAACTTGATTGAGTTTTATTAGGAGTCTAGATTATGATTTAGTTTCCTATTTTGATTAGGTTCTCTAGCCTATAAATATTAGGTATTTGCATAATAATCTTAGCTTGGAATTAATGAATTGAGAGTGTTCTAGGCTGTGTCCTTGTGTTAAGGCTTGTGGCCCTCTTCTTCCAGTATTTCCCTCTCCTTCTTCTACTGCGTACTGCATCACTCGTGCATCATTATTAAATTAGAGAGAATTTATAAAAGGGTTACAAACTGCATATCAACGAGAATGGGGAAATACAAAGATAGATAGTTTTGTTCAAAAATGGAGCAGATATACAAGAAGCATTTCATGGAGTGCCCACCGATAGTTTTGTTCAAAAATGGTGCAGAATGCAGATATACAAGAAGCATTTCATGGAGTGCCCACTATTCATTCAGTTTCATGAATTAGGGTCAGGCCATTACATGCCTCGATGTATTTATTTATTGATGCAGCATAGGGTGAAGATAATGCTGCCCACAGTTGGGTTGTGGCGGCATTAGGGCTAGTGAAGCCTTTAGGATTGGAGTTCCATAAGATAGAGGATGCTTCCTGGGTTGCTAGATGGGTAAAAACTGGTCATGGCTTTCGAATTGTTTGGTTGCTGGATTACAAAAGATTGGCTGATAAAAGATTCTGGACAACCACCTTGTAAAATATTGTGGCAGGGAATTGGGGGCCAATGGGTGTAGAAAGGAGATAGACTTAGGCCAAGTTTGGGAAGACTAAATAAGTGCACTTTTTGTCTTTTTAGACTAAAAAGTTGAGGTTGAAAATATGAATGTTTGGGTTAACTTTTTGACTTTTTATGGAAAAATGTGTAATAAAAAATTGTAAAAATTGATTTGTAGGAGAAAATTAGAATTGGGAGTTGTGCAGCTGTAATTGTTGACTTTTGGTGAATAATGATAACTTTTTAACTTTTTGAGTAACTTTTTGGCTTTTTGGCTTTTTGGGGTGTTCCCAAACTTGGCCTTAATTTAGATTTCATGTAGTAGGTTTTTGGTGCTGAAATTGAAGCTATTCTAGAGCTGTGAACAATAAAACACAAATGACAATTGTCGAATAAGAAGAAACTGATGTAACACGATTTAGAGTGGTGGATATTGTGTTTAGAAGGCTTAGTTTGCCTTTAGGAGTCATTTTATGACATTTTAAGGTTGTAAATTCAAAGCTTAGTGCTCTAATATCCCAATTTGGGACTTTCACTCTCTAGTGATATCCATTCTCTAATTTTGGTTCATCAAGAACAATAAGCTAGAAATTCCAACTAGAATTCCTTAAGAATCACCCCCTAACAAAAGTCTGCGTAACACATCACACATATTTGAAAAAAAAAATTCACACATTCCCAAAATCCAACTCTCTCTTGAACAGAAATGTTATGCTATAATGTTACTATAATTCTAAAACTAATAAAAATCATATATAAGACCCTAAATACAACTTGCACTGCAACACGTCCCATAAACCCATTCTCCAACCAGCAAATCTAAAAATTACCAAAATTCTTCTAAGATCAAAACTTGACCAACACAAACAAGATTATGCTAGCAGCCAACTAAACTACATAAACATAAAATAAGACTCAAATTATACCAAAATTTGATAAACAAGGTTCCAAATAGAAACCATGTAAAATTTCTAATCTGCCCTTGCCCTTATTTGTCATCTATGTTACATGGACTCGGATATGGGTGTCGAGTGTGGGTATGTATCCAAAGGTTGGACTTATCAAACTATAAATTTAAGGGTACGCGGATTCGGTAAAAAAAAATGCCATATTTTTATAAATTAATGAATTATGTGAGATAAAATGGTGTTATATGTAACTTACAGTGTCAAAAAGGCATTTATAACAATTATACAACAATATGTACATATAATAATAGTGTTATATACAATTATATAAGAATTATCCATTGAAAAGTATCCGACACATATCACATACCCTTATTCGAGTGTCGGGTGTCCGACACGGATATTTAATTTATTTTGACGAGTCCGTGTAACATAGTTTGTCATTGCATGCTCTGCATCATTTTTTATTTTACCCTTTTACTTTATTGTTATTGTTTGGCTCAATGATAGATACTCATTATTCAAGTTTTCCTTTCCAGTAACTGAATAAGTACAACAGATAAACACAAATACTCAATCTCAATCAAAACTGTACCAAATGAAGGCAAATTGCAGTTCTTTATTCATCTGTGTAAATTACTAAATCATCCTACTGCCCTAACTCAGACTAAAGTTAAAACACTTCAGTTGTATAGCATTGTCTCTAGCATATCATACAAACCTATAATTAGTTAGGGGGACAAATTCAGCAAGTTTCCCCCGCTCAAGATCATCCTCAAGACTTTGTGTGTCAAGAGCAACCCTCCATAGCTCTCCATCATGCCATACAACAGCATCTATAACAGGCCCCTTGTCATCATAGCTCTGAAACATAAAAAGCAAGACAAAAATTATAGACATAAGAGACGCATTATTAGAGATTCATGCAAAAGGAATAAAGCAATCCAAGAAAATTGGAACTGACATCAGCTTGCTTTCGCAGAAAATCAACTTTGTTTTGGAGGTCTTCACGAGCCCGTTTCAAATTAGCATCCTCGACTTTTACATGTTTCTACAAACAAGCAATTCCAAACAAATCATATACAGGAATAGAATACACGCATAGGAAACACAAGCATGTGTTGACAAGGTCGTGCCAGTTAACAACATCTTCCAAGTCAGAATGTACGAAAACTTTGCTTTGTATTACACAATATCAGCTGGTGCAAAATTTTGAGCAGCAATGCAGCCAGCAAAAACAATAAGTTATGCATTGGGATCGAATTTGTGTTCCTAAGCCTATAGGGGGGTTGGGGTTCAAAGTTTGGTATTGTTTAATTTGACTCTTTTAGGATTGTGGCGGTTTGGGAAGGAAAGGGAGCGGTTGTGGAGGAAGGTGGTGGTGGCTAAATATGGTTTGGGTTAGGGGGAGTGGAGTATTGGAGAGGTGAGGCAGAGTCATGGGCAAAGTTTGTGGAATGGGTTTTGGCTAGGTCGGGAGGAGTTTTGGAAAATAGTTTGTTTCAGTGTGAGGGTGGGGGTGGGGGATCAAGTTAGGTTTTAGAAAGATAGGTTGTGTGGTGCGGCGTCTTTGGAGGTGTTATTTCCTTTGATATTTCGAATTGCAATTGATCGGGAGGCGACAGTGGCATCTTATGCGCATGTGCAAGGACAGGTGGTGGTTTGGAATGTTGGTTTGCGCCATGAGCTGCAAGAATAGGAATTGGGTCAAATGATGGAGTTGTTGGGATTCCTGTATGGATTACGATTTGGGCGGAATGGGGAGGATTCTCTGGTATGGGATTGCCAAAGTCCAAAGGGGTGTTTCTCGGTGGCTTCTTTTTATCATTTGCTTGTCAGTGGGGATGTTGTTCCATTCCCATGGAAGGGTGTTTAGGTGGTGGGATGTCCGTCTAAAGTTGCTTTCTTTGTGTGAACAACAATATTAGGGCTGATTTTGACCATTGATAATTTAATTCGTCGGAGTCATATTTTAATTAATTGGTGTTGTCTGTGTTGTGGGAATGCGAAAACGGTGAATCATTTGCTTATTCATTGTCTGGTTGCTTCATGGCTAGGGCTGCAAATGAACAAAACCATTCATGAACAAGCTCGAGTTCGGCTCGGTAAGAGCTCATTCGAACTCGGTTCGTTAAATTTTGTTTGCGTTCAAGCTCGAGCTCAAGCTCGTTAAATTTTTACTAAACAAGCCCAAACATTCTAAGACTCGGTTCATTAGCTGGCTCGTTTAATATTTATTATTTATATATTAAATAATGTAAAAATATGTATAAAAAATCAGATAAATATGGTATTTATATATTTAAAAAATATAAATATAAATAATAGCTAACTATAAAAGTACATTTATATAATAGTGGTAGTAGATATTATTATTTTGGTAAAATATTGACTTTTTTTTTTGTATGTTTATATATATTGTATATATCATTGTATAATCAAAATTTCAATTGTAACTTTAGTCTCATATGCAAATATAAATTTATAAACTTTTTGGCTCATTAAGGCTCCTGAACAGACTCGAACTCGGTTCGTTAAATTTTTATTGAACTCGAGCTCGAGCTCAAGTTCGTGTTTGTTAAAATCTTAATAAACAAGCAAAAAACATAGTAAAACTCGGCTCGGCTCAACTCGTTTGCAGCCCTATTCATGGCTATGGATGTCCATCATTACTGTTTTTGGTTTGGGTTGGGTGCAACCAAGTTCAGTGGTGGAGGCATTGCAAAGTTGGGCTAGGGGTAGGGTTGGGTTGGGTTGGGTTGGGATAGGAATAGGATGGGAAGAGGCGTCAAAAGGCGTGGATGCTTGTTGGCCATGGTTTGATGTGGCTGATTTGGTTGGAGCAGAATAAACACATTTTAAGGTGCCATGGTTGGAGAGGTGATTGCTTACTATGCTTTATAGTTGGGTTACGGTTTCAGTAGATCTAGATGTGCTGACTTTTGTAGATTTTGTAGAGGATTTGATTATTTAATCGTTGTGTTGGGTTTGTTTTGTTCATGGTTTTATTTCTTGTTTGCTAGCTTAAAGCTAGTTTTTGTATTCTTTACATTATCTCGATACTCTTTCAATAAAGTTCGTTTATTTATCAAAAATAAATAAATAAGTTATGCATCCAAATACAATGAACCCAAACAAACCCAAGTCAAGAACTGTCTACCCTTTTACTAGAAACTCCAAAAAAAAAAGGCATAAAGAGCTACAAAGACAAAATAGAATTGCAGTGAAATAAGATACATCCACCAAAGTGTATGACTTTACAACAAAATTGGATGCAAATAAAGCTCGTGCACGAAAACCTGAAGCCAATTCTTTTACCTGATTTGTTGCATGTTAGTAAAATATGAGGAGGTTTTCAGGCATTTCATATAGAAAGACTTGTGCCCAATAAAATAAAAAGAAGCAACCTTGTCAAATTCATCAAGACACTTTACAGCTTCAGCTATGGCTTCCTGATGCTTCTCATCCCACTTTTTCTTTCGTTCTTTCTGTCCAAGAAATATTAAAAAACGAAGCATTGTTCACAAAATTTTAGTGCAAATTTAATGCAAAATATCTACTGATCATAAACTAACATAAGGATTACCTTCAAACGAGAAGTCAACGTGTCTGTAAAAAGCTCATACAACAACTTATACCCCACATGCCATTCCCCAGAAGGGTTCTTCCATGACGAATTTACAACCAGAGATGCCCCTACATTCAATGTTTAATGCTTGCATTAAACAGATACCTAAATAGATCTAAAACTACAAACGAGGTACCTGGCCGAATAAAATTATTCAAAAAACGATAAATAAATAAATAAATAAATTCAGAAGCAGCCAAATTTTAAACTAGAGATAGATATAAGTAATGTGATATTATCTTGAAATCACCGTTTCTCCTAGGATTTAGAAAAAATAAAAAGAATAGCAGGCATATGACATAAGTCCAAGGAAAAAGGATAGGTTAACAGAAAAGGACAGAATATACAGGGAAAACATAGAATGTTTCTTCCATGTGCTACAAGAAGCATTGTGCTAAAATTGTAAATACAAACATAGCCCCTATAATGAGGTTGGGCCCATTTAACAAGGCCTTGTCAACATTCTTTAGCAGCAAGAGTGAGATTGGGTCATTGGCATTCACCATTCACCCATGAACATTCTAAGTGTATCAGGAAAAAGATTTGACAGTTTGATGAAGCTTGTCCAGCAGAACTTTAGTGCAAAAATTAGACTCACTGGATCACCATGATTTTGATCAGAATGTTTTAAAAAATTTCATTCATTTCCAAGATAAACAAGAAGTACAGAAAATAGTCAGGCAAAAAAAAAGCAGAGTCAGATTGAATATTGAATATTTAATTGTCCTCTGCTTATTTTACAAAGGCAGCAGACTGTTCATACCATACCCTTTAGGTGTCTAATACATTCTTTAGCGCACACAATACAAAATTTGTACTTCGCTAGGGTTGGTCAGTGGCCAGAACTCATGAACCTCACTAGGAGGTCAAAAGATCAACTCGCTCCTTTCCCCTCCAAATTTACCCCGGAAAAAAATAGTATAATATGTGTCCATGACATCGGCCAAAATCATCCATTATGGTCAACTTGCAGGAATTATATGAATGCATTAGTACATACAATCTACAATGTAGAGATGGCATATGCATGGTGCATGACTCACTTATTTAAGAAAGAAAATTTTATGGATTAAATTACTACAAAACCAATTGTATTAGGGTAAATTTCACTTACCTCCCCTTAGGTTATGACAATTGCAGATACCTCCTCCAAGTTTTTGAAACGACAATGACATCTGCTCTACTTTGGAATAGTGTTTCAGATTCCTCCCCGTAGACACCCTATTTTTGACCGGCCTTAAGATTGGGCGCTCCATGAAGAGCTCTTGATGATGAAAACAGAGACCGCTCCAAGCAACAAGCCAAGGATGAAGCGAGACAAACCTTCCTATACCCGTTTTGGCCAAAGAGTTTTCCAGATCTTCAAAACATATTTTAAAGATGTTTTTAAGGCATGTGATACCTTCTCATTCATTTTGGCCATTCTTGGCGTTGTGTTTTCCAAAATGATTAATCTATTTTTCAGAAAAGAGAACTTGAAAAGCCATAATGAATGACAAGATAAGGGAAACCTTCAGAGAATTTTGGCCGGACAAGACTTGCACAGTCGGACAACTTTTTGATAGCGAGATGGACAACTTTGAGATGGGCGAGCACGTCCGAACAAGTTATGTTCGAGTGAGCATGCCCGAATCATTTTTGTCCCGCCAAACAAATTTTGGAAGGAAAACGACGGACAACAAATGGACGCACGAACAAGTCTTCTCCAGCAAAAGCTATTTGACATCAACCAAATAGGCTTTCATGAGGTGTCCCTAGCATCTCAGAATATGTCATCCGAATCCTTAGGGATCAAATGGCATATTCCAAGCTCCTCAAGCCTATTTAAACCCCTCATTTTAGAGAATTGGGGACTGGCTCTAATTTTCCATTTCACAATTCCTAGTTCTAAACTCCTAATTCTATTCTCTAATTAAATTAGTTAATTAGGTAATTAATTAATCAATCAAAGTGAAAGTTGGTGAGATTTGGACATTGATATTCATACACTTGGACTATCTTCATCATCCCTTTGCTTGGAGAGTTGGAGCTAGAGATCTCTACTAGCCACAGGGAGCTCGGATTGGAGTTTGTGACCAGCTTGAGCTCTATCTTCACTAGCTTAGAGGTAATCCCTACTTCCATCCTTGGCTTTCTTGCAATATTCTATCCCTGCTACTTTTTTTTATTATTGCTGGAGTTCTCTTAGATCACAAAGATCATTATTGTTGAATTGTTGATAACTTAGTTGAATTTTCTCTTCTCTCCCTTTTTTGTAGTTGGTAGAGCCCTGTATATTGATTTCGGCTAAGTCGAAATTGCTTTTTATTGATTTTATTATGAGTTAGAAGCCCAGGCATGGTTTCCTACATAAGAAGGGACCGGATCTCCCCTTTTGAACCTCTTTTACATGAATTTGAGTAGTTAAACTCATCTTCATGAGTAGGAGGAGAACCTCTTGTGTCAACCCAACTCTATGTTATGCTAATTAATCTTAACCATGCTTATAATTATGAGCTTGATATGATTTTGAATGTTAATTATATAATTATATGCGTTTGTGAAATTCTATCTGTTCACCGAAGGAAAATCTGTTTGATTTTTTGTTATAAAATTTAAATTAGGGGCCGTAGAGGCGTCAGAAACCAAAATTTATTGTACCATCGTAATTAGCAAAATTTTTAGAACCTATGATAAAATTTAATTAGAAATTGATTCGGATCAGAATAATTAGATTAAATTAAATAAGTGAGTCTTCGATTAAATTATCTTATGTATGATTAGGAGACTTAATCCAAGATTTGTGTTATAAACTAATCACCACTATATATATATATATATATGGAGACATGAGATGAAACTCATCTTCCTTGAGCTCAAATCAACCAAGAAGAATATAGAGGGAGGGAGAGACGATTAGAGAGAGAGAACACAAAATTGAAGACTTAAGACTCAAAGCTTGGAGAATTAAAGGAGAATTGGAAAATTGAGCTAGAATACACTTAGATTCAAGCTATAGGTATGATTGTTAACCTTGATTCTTGTAATAAGAATATGTAGAAGTTGAATTCACCTAATTCTTGAGTTCATTTGAATGTAATTGTACAAAGAAAGTATGAATCTCTTTGACATGGAAAAATTGAGTTGAATTGTGTACATGCATGCATGAATCACCAAGTTGAGCTTGAATTTCATGGAAATATCCTCATGCATGAAGCTATAATTGACATTTTTGGTGATGTTTCATAATCTTACTACTTTTCATCTCATGCATGTGAGTTTTGGGAAGATTTGAAAAGAAAAGAGTACAATTCATTTCATGCATAGTTTCAACCTTGTGATTTAAGCTTGAATTTGGGACAAAGGTTCATGATTTTGAGTAATTGGTTTTAAATTTCCATATTCTCATGTCTTATAATGGTTTTCCATGTTTTGGCATCAGCTTGCAAGCTTTGGACCCTTGAACATGAAGTTTGAACTACAAACAAAATTCTGGAAAACCCAGAATTCGGCTTGTCCGCTCGAGTGAGGAAAGCCTTGCTCAAGCGTGAAATTGTATCTCCCAGAAGTTTTGCAGAGATAACATAGTTGCTCGAGCGGACGAATCTGCGCTCGAGCATACCCTACCTTGCGTGACTCCTCGCTCGAGCGTCAAAAACCTCGCTCGAGCGTAAATTACAAGCAACCAGAAGTTTTGCAGACCAAAAGGGTCTGCTCAAGCGAAGGACCCTATTTCAGAAATTTTGTAAAGGCATTTTATATTTTGTTTTCCATTCTCTTTCACTTCTAAGCACTCTTAGGCATACATTGGACATTCTAAATGAATTAAAGAGCATGAAAGAAGCCTCAGAACATTATACGACTTAAAGAACGGAATGAATTGAATTATGACCCAATATGTTATGAATTATGTAGGGTCAAGCGCAAGGGCGAATCAACCACCAGATCACCATGAGTAATATCTTAGTAAAGATATTTTTGCATATACATTATTTCCTAAATGTTGTCTACGTGATAATTTCTAAACTTATGAATGAGTATTCTATCCCGTTTCATGAAAGAATCTGTAAAATGAATGTTGTGAAAATGGAAAATGGGCCTAAGGCCATTTGGTATATTTGACAAGGACATAGATGGGGCCTAAGGCCGTTTGGAATGTTTAACAAGATAGACTAA
This sequence comes from Camellia sinensis, assembly GCF_055761805.1. NCBI lineage: Eukaryota > Viridiplantae > Streptophyta > Magnoliopsida > Ericales > Theaceae > Camellia > Camellia sinensis. The sequence goes on along the minus strand of NC_138961.1, from coordinate 110,413,894 downwards.
AAGTCATCTTATACATGAATTAGGCCATAGGCCGTTTTGTACGATTGATGAATGGACCAAAGGTCGTTTTAAATAAAGAATTGATTGGACCAGAAGTCGTTTTGAATAAAGAATTAATTGGACCAAAGGTCATTTTGAGTATAAATACGGAAGCGACACATAGCTATGAATATGAGAATGTTGGACCCAAGGTCGTTTAGTATTATGACATGAAGGACCGATGGGTATTGATACATGGATCCATTATCCATTAGACCTGAAATTGGTCTATGAATGAGTATTGGACCCAAGGTCGTTTTGTATAGATGGACCCAAGGTCGTTTCGTGTGCGATGGACCTGAGGTCGTTTTGTACATGAATACGATGTGTTAGACCCGAGGTCGTTTTTGCTCGTTATGGTCTATAAATCTGATATGAATGGGAATAGTAGTGCAACTGTTTAAATTATAAGTATGTCCTATTCATGAACGAATCTCATTCATTAACCTCTTTACTCTGGTATTATTCACTGGGCATTAGCTCACTGTTTATATTTATGTATATAGGTGAACAACGGGATGTACAGCCCAGCCCCAGTGAGCGATGAGAAACCATGTTTTGAGAGATTAACTAGAGTCGCCTCACGCAAGAGGCCTTGCTTTTGCTTTACTACTCTTTGAACCTTTTGTGGTCATGTACGATCAACCTTGACTAACTTGGTGTATAATCTGAACTTTTGTTAACACTGGTTTTGAATAATCCTAGGTGTATGTATGGCATACTTAATGTGAATATACATATGGTGTGAGTTATTATGTGAATATATGAATGTTTGGTTAAGCCATGTATCAGCTCAACAGACAATCTTAGAAAATTTTCTTCCGCAATTTGGCCCCCTATTATTAAATACATTTCGATTTTTTACTAAGGCCGCAGGTAATACTGGCCGGTTATGACTCTAATCCATAGGGGCAGGTTGGGGTCATGACACCTCTCTTCTCATTAGAATCTCCCCTCCCCCCCCCCCCCCTTTTGTTATTTTGGTTGATTTTTATTCATATAAAAGCCTAGGCAGGGTTTCCTCTGCGAGAATCAATTAAATCTCCCCTCTTATTACTATTTCATGAATTTGGGTAGTTTATATCCTATGAAGCATGGGTGCGGGTACGGATACTGGTAAGGATATGATAGAAGTACGCCGATACGGCAAAACCTAAAAAAAATAAAATACGGGTATGGTTAGGGTACATCAATAAATTTTTTATTTTTTATAATTTATAGATTAAAGTTCAATACCAAAACTAAAAGGAGAAATTACAAAACCAAAAGAGAAATCATAGTTCAACAATACCAATACCAATACCAACACCAAAGCAAAGTCTATAAGCTATTTTAATGCCATTAAATAGGAGAAATTATAAAACAAAACTTCATTCTAAAAGCAAGCTAAGCAAAATTTAAAAACTTAAAACTTTAGTTTTCACTTCCATCAACTTCATCATTAAGGCCCCGTTTGGTAGAGCTGTGGGAAAGTGATTATAACTTATACCTTAACAGCTTATCATTTATAACTATGAACATAAGCTGATTTTTGACTTATAAATTAAGCTTCTCCTCCCCCACTCAAAGAATAAGTTGATTTTTGACTTACAAAAAGCTATAAGTTGTATTGTTAAGCTGAACCAAACACATCAAAATAGCTCAAATTAAGCTAAAAGCTGAAATAAGCTAAAAATAAGTCCTACCAAACAGGGCCTAAATAATACATCTTTCATCTATGGCACATCAAGTAAAGGATTTGTAATTTGAAGTAAACAAGAATTCTCTAATAAATTAAACGTATTCCCACCAATGTCCCACAGCTTGGTGTACTAGCGATGTACCCATAAAGTAAGTGCGTATTTTGAGTACCCAATATGCATGAATCCCTACTGATGCGAGTACCAATACTCGACAAGTACCTGGTATGAGTACAGCAATATTTTCGAAGTACCCATGCTTCATAGTTTATATCCCTTTTCATGCGTTAGAGGGTGAGAATCTCTCTATCTTCTCTAGAGCCTTCTTTATGAATTATTGATGATGTAGAAACCCAGACACAGTTTCCTCCAGGAGGATAAGTTGGACCTACCCTCTCAAAACACAGTATCATGGATTTGGGTAGTCCATTTTCGTTTCCATGTGTAAGAGGCTTAAGACACCTCCTTATCCTCACCGGAGTATTTATTTTAAGTAATGATAATTGTTATGCATGTCGTGTGCGTTGGAATGGGTTTCTTTTCTCCCTACCCTTACTCTCCTCTTTTATTCTGCTTTAATTTTATTATTATTCAACCACCATGACATTCACATGTTTAGATTAGAACCATGCATCTGAGCTCAAATCATTGTATGATAGTTGTGTAGTGTATTTCTTGATGTTTCATATGTCATATCGATAGTGTTCGGGCTCATAGGATTCATTTGTGTGAATTTTGTATTTTATAGGTCTTTTTGCATATAGGACCATGCATATTTCTAATCGGTTGTCTATTGTTGCACTTGGCAAGAGTAATCGGTGAGTCTCCTTTTCTTCATTCTGTGCATACCATTTAGCCCAAATATCTAAGATCATACATTGATTTCTAACTCTTTACGCTCATGGCATAGCGTGGAGGAGTACTAGGTGAGCCTCTTTCATCTATGCATCTTGTGTGTAATTGTTTTTTATTATGTCTAGCATACTACCATAAGGCTATGTACTTATGTGTTATATCTCTATGAGTTCTCATTGTATAGAGGCCCCATTGCCTAAGTTGGGATGGTTCCAATCTCTTTGCACGTCAGTTATCTCGTCTATTATGAGATCTCTGCTTTTAAAACCTTTTCAAATGGCGAGAGATTAGAACATTCCAAAGTAGGTAATTTGGTCTATACTTGTTTGCTTCACATAGTAAAGATAGCATTAATAATTAGGTTATATGATCATATTGTATTAATAATTCTCATATCAAAGACTAGTAGAGGCCGATCTTTGATCAGGTGAGCAAGATTGCTCAATTCATGAACTTCCCCCCTCATACCTAAGCTCCCGAACCAAGACACTTTGGTTATGACGGACATTGGCCTTTGGCACGAGTCAAGGTTTCCTAGCTTCCCTAAAAGATTAGGTGGCGACTCAGAGTCTAGTGATTCAGTCCATATTTGGCATTTCTTGTGATTAGTAGATTTTCTATAGATTTCCCATATTTAGACTCTCACCCGCTTCACATTGCATACTCGTGGAGTCGGACAGGGTCCAAACTGTGCGGGTGCTTCAGAAACCCTTCCGAAGGAGGCCCTACTCCCTGTTGTGACTCTTTTGTTGATAAACAGGATGGAAATTGATGAGGTAAGCATAAATTTATTTTAAAATCTCCACTTTACCCTTCATCAAATTCAATAAAAGATACCAATCTTTTCGCACTAACATATAGGGTAAATTACACTCACCTCCCTTAATATTTGGAGAAAATACAGTTAGTTTCACACTTTCAACATAATTAAACTAATCTCCCTTGAGTTTTTGATTCATATAACAATTAGGTTCTTTTTCATCAGTAATTTATTGGTTGTATAAATGAAAAAATGATGTTGTCATATTTGTTTCTACTAAAATGCATATTTATCTTTATTTATTTCAGTGACTACCTATCATCTGCATTAGTTTCAATCACTTTAGCCTTACTAAAAGGGAGGTCATTGTAATTATATCAAAAGTATAGGGCTACTTGTATTTTTCCCAAATCTTAAGGAAGGTAAGTATAATTTACCCTAAAAAATACAAGTCCTCCAACAGCACTTCAAATTTAATGACACTACACAAATTAGTGTTTTTCAAAGGTCAAACCTATTTTTGTATTCTATAAGCACAACATAAATTATTTTTTTTCCTAAACACGAAAAACTTTTCTTTAAAAAAAATAACACTTTTTTTCATATAGTTCCAAAAACTAATTTTTTTAATATGTGAATCAAATAATAAACCTAATTAGGGAATATTTTGAATTTCAACATTGAAATTCATAACTCGTGTTCTTTTTCAAAGTAGTCACTAAAATTTCTATAAAAAAAGTCCCCTATTTATAACGATGACGTATATATTGAATTTAATAAGATGGACGTGTGTGCATTGGTATTGAGTAAAATTAAACACCTAAATCACCTAGCCATTTCCGTTAGGTATTATTAGCTCTATAATGCATGAGATAGTTTCATACTGAGTTGACATTTGTATTTGTTTTCTACTACCATAAAATTTGTGTTATGCACAACCTAAAAGAATAATTAAATATTCATCTATCTACATATATATATATATATATATAAGTGAGTTTTTTAACAAAGAGAGTTGTGTGAGCTTCAAAGTCTTAGATATCAATTTTTTTATTTTTTTATCATTAACTTTTTTCTATGGTCTGGTGAAAGAAAATTAACTAGTTTTATGAGTTTTATAAAATTATGATATCATGTGTTGTTAAAGTATCTGTGCATTGGACTTCTTTTCTTCTTTTTTTATACAACTTCAAATAAAAAATATAAAATATAAATAATAAAAAAATTGTATTTATAAGAGACAATAAAAAGAAAAAAATAAATACATGTGAATAATGCGTATAGCATTGGTCAATTATTGGTAGACACAACGAGAAATGATCAAATCACATCATCTTACATTACTACTACAAGAGAGAATAAGAAGAATAACCCTAGCATAAACTAAGGGTAAAATAGTAAACCAACAAAAAAAACTAACACTGTCATAACATAGGCCAACTTAAGGGAGGTAATTGTTATTTTAAAAACCTAAGGGTAGGTATTTGCAATTGTCATAAACCTCAAGGGAGGTCAGTGTAATTCACCCAATGTATTAAGATGAATGCATAACAGATCCACCTCTTCAAATAAGAAGAGAAAGTAATGTGAATGTGTGTACGTACTTGTATCAAGCCTAAATGTGGCAAGCCCTACGAGTGTCACATCATCAAAGCCCCACCTGCATGGCAAACTGACAAAGCACCACGCTGGCATATCATGTGCCTAATACATGGCGAGCCCTACGGGCGCCATGTCACCAATATCCGCCTGCATTGTAGACCACTAAGGCACTATGCAAAACCAAGACTACATGCTTAGCCTAAGAGGGAGCATGCACACAAGCCCGAGTATGAAGAGCCCTACAACCCCCACAGGCCCATGGTCCTTCATATCTCGCTCCAACAATATAATCAGGCCCTTGGCAACCTACTTGCATACATTGGACTTGAATTGATAAGAGCGTGTTTAACCTAAGCAGGAGCATGCACACAAACCCAAGTATAAAGAGTCCTACAACAAGCAATCCCATGGCCCGCCTATGGTCCTCCATACTACGCTCCAAGTCCAACAACAATATAATTAGGCCCTCGGCGTACATAGATGAATTGGACTCAGATTGATAAGAGCGAGCCCTTGGCTCTCGTAAACATTAAGATAGGCCCCTGGCCCATTCACTTACTTGGTTATCTGGGTTGGGAGCAGGACCCAAGCATATCACCGCTTGGAATCATCAAAGTCATCAGAGGACCTTGGACTGACAGCTAAGGTCATGGGATCGCTAAGATGGTTGTCTTCTTACGCAGTCAACTCCATCTTGATCAGGCTTGGAGAAAAGGCAATAGTGACCTCACACTCATACCGTCTGATGCATATATAATGTCGCTCTCCCGCCTACCATGATATGTTGCTCCACTGCCTACCATCAAACCACAGATGGCAACAGAGCTTTATATCAACTTCTAGCAGAGTTGGAAAAAACAAGCCACCTGTCCAATAGGTTGCTTAGGCTCCAATACTCCAGGAGCCTATATAACATATCATATATGCAGTAGGCAGACACGCAACACAACGACACCAATCACAACACACAAGTGTTACACTTATACACTTGTACTCACATCACACTTGAATACACACTTACACACTAGTGTTCAAGCTCTACTACCACTACCAAACTCTCCCTCTCCAAGCTTGCCTTGCATTGGCCTCCTCCTTTTCACCTATGGTGATCTCAGGCCATTGAAGTGCCCACCATCTTCCCAGAGGTCAACGACGGACTAACTCTACACACACACCTACCCACAATGTGTAGCTCATGTTGTAGACTGTCCTTGCACATTGGTCATCATCAATCTAATGTAAAGCAAGATAACTAGAAAAGGGGCTAATCAGGAATTCTAAGTGGAAGCACACTTGGGACCTAGGAAGCACAGATACTCCAAAAAAGTTTCGTACAAGTATCGAATACGGATACACGTCCGATACGCATCGAGTATCGAGATACGCATCGGACACGGCAAGATACGCATCGGATACGGCAAATAAGTATCTGATTTATTTTTTTAATTTATGCCTCGTTTGGCAACATCACATTTTGACCTAAAATTCAAAAAGTTATTAAAAAATAAAAAATCCAATACAAAAAGTCAAAAATTCTCTTCTCTCTACTTTTTTCACATCTTTTCATAAAAAATCAAAAAGTCATCTCAAAAATACTAATTTTTTTACCTTATATTTTAGCCAAAAAGTTACTAAAATAGCCTATTCCCAAACGAGGCCTTAGTATACAAGAGGGATACGTGAAGGATGCTTGAAGGATACGGCACGATACGTGAGAGATATGCCAAATAAGTATCCAATTTAATTTTTTTCCAATTTTTTACTTTTTATATTTTAATACACCAAATAAGTATCTATTTTTTTTTCAATTTTTGTTCTTATTTTATGTCTCTTCCATATTCTATGGGGCTTGTATTGTCATTATTTAATCCCTTGTGATAGCCCATTTTCCACAATAGCTTTGCTACAAGGGCTACTCATTCATGTGTTAAAAAAATCACATTTGTTTCTATTTTTTAACTTCTTTCTATTATTGTTTTATTTTATTTTTAAATTTCTGATATTACAACTTGAATAATCCTTGGTAGCTCGAAATTCATTAGCTCAAATTGGCTCGAAACCCAAAACGATTCGTTTTGGGTTTCTTTTTTTCTTTTTTTTTCTTTTTCTTGCTTTTCGAATACAAAGAGACAAAAAAAAGAGAGAGAAGGAGAAAAGAGGAAGAGAGGAGGAGAAGAAAAGGAGAGGAAGAGAGAAGAGACGAAAGAGAGGAACCATCACCGCGCCATCACCGCCATCACCGACGCCATCATCAAAAGATCTGTGCATACATAGATACACAGATATGTGTATGTCTTTCTCTGTGTGTGTATATAGATCTCTCTCTCTCTCTCTGTATGGATCTCTCTCTCTCTCTCTGTGTTCTGTGTGTGTATAGATCTCTCTCTCTCTCTCTGCGTGTGCAGATGATGATGTGTATAGATCTATCTCTCTCTCTGTTCTGTTTGTTGTTGATGATGATGATACGTTGTTGATGATGATGATGATATGCTCTCTCTCTCACACAGCTCCCTCTTCTCTCCTCCTCCTTCTTCTTCTTCCTCTTCATCTGCAGAGAAAAGGAAAAACAAAAAAACAAAAAAAAACATTGCCCAAAACGACGTCATTTTGGGCAGTCGAGCCACTTAGGCCAAAATAAATTCAAGCTACAAAACGAGACTATTATAACTTTTTGGGTAAGTGGACTATTATAACTTAGTGCTATTGTTATCATTGCTTAATCTTGTTAGCTTATTCTTGTTCTTTAAATTTCCTTGAATATTCGTTCGAATCCTCTGTTATTGTTTGTTGTTAATTCTTGGTCAATATGCCTGGTTATTAATTGATTGCTCTTTGATGAATATAAAATTGATATTAAGGAATTTAGCACTGAATATTTTATGAATGTACTCTTGCATTATGTTTTATTTTATAAATACTACATTACTAAAAATTATTTTACAAACATATCATCGCCGTACTCGTATCCTACTTTTTTAAAGTTTTACCATATCACCATATCCATATCCGTATCTATGCTTCCTAGCATGGGACCTTATGCAATTAGTTTTAATGTCAGTATGAGACTAAATTTTAAGGGCAAGTTTGGGAAGTTAATAAAATAGCCAAAGAGCTAAAAAAAATACCAAAAAAGCTAAATAACCAAGGAGCTATACAAAAAAGTCAAAAAGATTCCCTTGCCTCTATTTTTTGCACTTTTTTTTCTTAAAAAGCCAAAAAATATCACAGACATACCAAGGCTCCGTTTGGTAAGTTCCTCAAATTATAGTTTCACCCATTGATTTGAGTGTATTGTTTGTTTTAAGCTTTCAAATCATAATTCTACACCCATTTCTCAAAACTCAATTCAAAACATAATCATTACTTTTCAAAACTCATAACCAAACAAATAATTCAAAACTCTTTTCAAAACTCAATTCAAATCAATATTTTAATTTTTTAAAGATTTTAAATATTTAAATATTTTTAAAATATTTTAATTTTGTTAAGATTTTAAATATTTTAATATTTAAATATGTTACGATTTTTTTAATTTTTTAATTTTTTGAATATTTTTAAATATTTTAATTTCAAAATATTATGATTTTAATTTTTTAAAATTTAAAATATTTTATAAAAATAAATTCAAACTCTATTATGTAAAAATATTTTTAAATATTTTAATTTTGTTGTTATGTATTTGGTTACGATTTAAGTGTAGAGTTATGAAAGTAGTATGGAGTTTCGAATTATGTGTTTGGTTATGAGTTTTAAAAATAAATTCAACACTATTCAAAAACCATAACCAAACAAATTTTCTACACTCAAATCATAATTCCACAACTCACAAACTCAAAATACAACTCATACTCACAAATTATATTTACAAAATTCTACCAAACGCAACCCAATTTTTTTCACCACATATTTTAGTCAAAAAGCCAAAAAAGTTATTAAAATAGCCTTTTCCCAAACCAACCCTAAGTTTAATACAAGTTACTATGCTGCCAGAAAAATTTATTTATGTTTTATGATATCAGAATTGAGTAATGAAGCGTAGCATGGTAATTTTAAGATTTGTTGTAAACTATGAAGCACAGATGCTCCAAAATAGGCCGTGTACGAGTATCGGATACGGATAGGTGTCCGATACACGATACGTATTGGATACGGCAAAAAAATATCCCAACTTTTTATTTTTTTGAATTTCGAATACGCATAGATACGTGGGAGATACATTCCGAATACTTTTGGGATACATGGGGCAAAAAACGTAATTTTCAAAAAAAATTTGTGGGTCAAACCATAAATAAAGAAGTAAAATTGAAAATAAAACAAATCACATCCTTCAAATACACATACACATGAACCAAAATCAAAAAACATAGAGAAGAAGAGAAATCCTAACCTCAAATCCACAAATCAAAAAAGCGGTGAAGCAAAAATCTCTGGCTTCTTCTGCTCAATCGACCACACCGACAACAAGAACAGGTTTCTCTCTCTCGTTTTCTTTCTCTGTCTCTCTCGCCGCTCTCTGTCTCTCGTTCTCTTCTCTCTCTCTTGCTCTCGTTTTTTGTCTTTCCCTCTCACTCCTCTGTCACGCTTCTTGATTTTTTTTTTTCCCTTATTTATTACGTTGCTGATGCTACTTTTTTTATTTTTTCCCCTTATCTATTAGGTTGTCGGTTTATCTAATTTAAGTTTTTTTTCCCTACACTGTTTGAATGTTTCATTGCAAGTTCCATCATAAATTTTCATTATTTCATTTTATATTATTAATTTTTCTTTTAAAAGCTAGGTTGTCTAATATGATGAAAAATTCTCCTAAGGTAGAAGCCATTAAATTTAAATTAAATTAAATTTAAATTTAATGTTAGTAATTAATTTAATTTAATTTGCTTTTGGTGTTGACATGTAAGGATGAATGTTTAATTTACTTTTACTTTTAGTTTTGGATGTTTCATGAATGTTTGAAAACTCTTGACTTAATAGGAATCCCTCTATTTATCTATTTATTAATTTATCTTAGGTTTTATTTCCATGCATATTACATTATTAAAATTTTAAAAAAAATTAATTTTTTTTACGAACGTACATCCGTCGTAGCCATATCCTACTTTTTTAGATTTTGACGTATCGCCATATCGTATCATACCCATACCTGTATCCATGCTTCCTTGGCTAAAAATGCACTATAGTTTGGGTCATAGGTCATACTATGGGCCAAGTTTATGTTTTTCGATCTCACATGTGGTCTATACAAGATTTAGGGTAGTTTGGAGCTCAAAGAAACAAAGTTATCTATTTGGTAGTCTTGGTCGCAGTAGAATTAGAAGAAATCCAATAGCTCATAAATATGTATGTAATCAGTCTATTCACAAGAGTTGAAACTATTTTTTTTTTTTTTTTTTTTTCAAGCAGAAACTACATAATTTGGCTTCATGTTAATCCTTTCTCTATGTATTGGCCTGCAATTTAACAGCAAAAATCTTAATTAAGTGGTTCTTTTGGTGCTTCCAGCATTAAAATTTCTGAAAGCCATTAACCAATCACTTCAAAACAAAGCGAATTCCCACCTATCTTTAATCTCTAAAACCTGTAAGCTTCCGTCAACTAATTTAGGTCCTAAACCTGCAAACTTTCAAAATTGAAACCCAATTGTAGACTGCTACATTACAAGTTTCCAAAAGTCATTCCACATCATTGTGTCATCCAAATTCCTAACACCATTGTTCCACCCACAACCATCAGTATCCCTATTTTTAGCTTCAATTGCCCAAAAAACTTAGCAAGGCGTAAAGCCCAAATAATTTCGGTTTGCATTAGCATTTCTTTTATAGGTCATGCTAGTGACTTTAGACTGTCAAGGGGGAGGAAAATGCCTTGAAAAAGTCAGAATCTCAAGGTATTTTTACACATCCCAAAGCACTTTCACTTATTATATACCCTTTTCATACATCTCAATACATTTTATAATGTTCACCAAGGCTTAACATTTTCCTTCTTTTATTTCCGTACTTTAGGTGATTGCTGGATTGACTTCTTGCCTCAATTATTGTCGGGTCTTTGAACAATGTGCAAAAATACTGATTATTATATTGTACCTAAGTTCAGCCCTAGATGCACTATACCAAAGGGAAAAGTGTCAGATCTAGGTTGAAATGACACTTTCTACCATGCCCTAAGGACGTTCAACAATTTGCAAAATTCTCACTATTGCACACCATTTAAATAAAGAGCAATGCTAGAGACCCACAAATTCACCACAATGATGTGGTAAGAGAGTCGAGTCTTTTATCATTGGGTGTGTAACGAATCAAAAGTTGACATCTATCATACCAAGTCATTGTAGGTCAAATTGTGGGAGATTTTTGTCGGTCTCAAACATTTTCCTTAAATAAATAATAAGAAGTAAGGAAAATCAACATGACACCATAAAAGCCCAAAGCAGAGATGATTACAAAAAATTAAGGAGTGTCATTTAGAAGCCAAAAAAAGAACATGAACGCAACTTAGTTCTCCCAATTGATACAAGACAATAAACAAGAAGATTACCAATTAAAAGTCTTATTTTGTAAGTTTAATTGATTGATATCCTTACTAATATCAACCCTCCACATTCCTTCGTGAAGGGTCAACTAGTAATTAGGAAAAAATAAACCATGTTGACAAGCTTCAAGCAAACATCCATGCTTTAATATCATTGTGCTACAAAATATTCAAAGTAACTTACCTGAAGCTCCGCATAAACAACCATCTGCATCAGCCTTCACGACATTTGAAGTATCAATATCACCACTCCCAGTGCTTAAAGGAAAAAAAAATTCCCCTAATTAGAGCTATTTCAAACAAAAAAAATGATTCTCATGTTTCTTGAAATTATCCAAAAGAAGGTACCAATCAATGACATCTAGAATTTTTGGCTTCCCATCTGAGGTAACTTGCAACCCAGCAGCTGCAGGGTCCACACCAGAATCTGGAAAAATAGGCGTTTTTACCACATAGATATAATACAAAAAATAGATAAATAAACCAGTTGAGCAGTACAGCCCACTTTGATTCACTTTACAAATTGATTTCAAAGCTTTTAGCATTAGCAACACAATATAGAAGCTCATCCCATTCATATATCTAGCAGCATAAAAACAGATGAGCTCAAATTACAGCAATGATCTTTGACTTGAGCATCCAAAGAAAAAACATAGACATTCACACACGCGCACACACACCACACATATCAAATATTTTGGGATAATGCTATACAAATAAAATTTACACAAAAACTACATACAGAATGATGTAGCCTATTTATATTTATTCATTGGAAATCAAAAAGCTCATCACCATGATTCATAATCGCAAAAATGTCATTGCCAGAATGACCAAAAAAATATCTGTACGTTTATTATTTAAACATATTTTTTGGGGGAATATATCAAATCATAACTTCCAACTTTATGATTTGAAGCTATGACAGCCTGAGCTGAGAGGGAAAACAGAATAACATAAGTGACAGACATATGTAAGTTTTAATCTGTGAACTGAGTCTGAGAGGGAAAGAAAATAATCTTGAATGCATTGAATTGAAAAACTTGTTCAAATTTTTTGGTACACAAATCAGAGCAGAGAAAATGGACGAAATAAATTCAACCAAAACACTCGAAGATAAGAAATCAAAACTATTAAACGTTTCTTTTTCAGTTTTTTCTCGGGAAACAAACACTGATCAGAGCAGAAAGCTGAGAATTGAAAGACCGTACCAAATATAGCAATGACAACGCCACGGCCATCGAAGTCCGGGTGAGCTTCGATGAAAAGATCGGCCTTAATCTCTTTCTTCGGCATGAGAGAAGCTAGGAAGGTGGACTCGTTTAGCTTGAAATTACACAAAGCCCCATTGTCATCAGATGAAGAACAAGGCATTGCCCTAACCCTGCTACACTTTTTCTCTCCAAAGTTTCTCTCTCTATTATTGCTGCTGCTACTACTTGGCAGTAGCTTTTGGGGATCAAGGATTAGGGCAGGAGAGAGAAACGGCGTAGGAAATGATTGTCTTGCCCAACACGCCCCTTTCAATAAAAGCAAAGGGCTTGTTGGCATTTCTTAAATTCCGCTTTAGGGGCGTTTCGATAACTTCGGCTACGTGCTGGCGGTGGATTCCGGCCGTGAGGCCGGCCCAGTGGCCAGGATTTAAGGCCTATTTTTAGTAATTAAAATCATATATTTTATAGTTAAAAAATTAAAAATATATATATTATAAATTATTACATTTTTTTTAAACCTTTTCTTAAAAAATTAAAAAATTATTAAAATAATTTATTTAAAAAATTATTAAAATAATTTATTCTTAAATGAGGTCAAAGGAAAAAAACATCCCTTATTCAATCCATGGCCTAAATTGTTGTTTGGTATAATTTTTAAGAGGTCATTATAATTTATTTTAATTTTTTAGAAATTTATATCAAATTATTTGATATTATAATTTATTAATCAAAAATAATTTTAAAAAATTAATTATTCAAAATCTAAAAAAAAAAAAATCCACCAAATAAGCCTAAGTAAGTGGGTTTACAATGGGATTTGGGTGGTTGTCTTTAGGGTTGGGGCAGCGTTTAATTATTGAATATGTCTTTTTTGTTTTTTTGAATGCACCGAATATGTCCATGCAATGTAATTTCCACGCTTGTGTGATGAGATTCCCTGGAATTTGTACCATGGACCTACATGGCTGTCGCAGTGGGGCTTTAGATTGACGATCCAAGATAATTTCTCGCAACGACACTGGTTTGGGAATTGTTTATTTTATCAGACTTTTTATGTAAAAATATATAAATAAAAAAATATTATAATAAATTTTTAATTATTTTAAGAGTTGTTTGGGGTGTTCTAAATAAGTGCACTTTTTATCTTTTTAGATTAAAAAATTGAGGAAAAAAATATGGATGTTTGGGTTAACTTTTTGACTTTTTATGAAAAAAATATGTATCAAAAAATTATATAAAGTGTGTAAGGGAAAATTATGATTGGGAGTTGTACAGTCGTAATTTTTGACTTTTGGTGAATAGCGATAACTTTTTAACTTTTTGAGTAATTTTTTAATTTTTTGACTTTTTTTACACTTCCCAAACTTTTTAGTAGATGCAGGTGATTTTTCTCTAATCTATTCTATTGTAATTAGGCCAAGTTTGGCTACAAAGAAAAAAATGCACTTATTTCATCTTTTTATCTTTTTTGGGTCACATCAATCAACATCTCCTCTCTATTTTTTCTACACATAATACAAAAAAAGTCAAAAAGTGCACTTATTTAGTCTTCCCAAACTAGGCCTAGTTTTTAAAAGTGTTTGTTACTTATAATATAAAGAACAAACTTTAGAATAAATATACTAAACAATGCATCCCTTTGTAAGTATATTGTATAGATAATTTAGCAAATTTGTGAACAAAATATAACATAAATAAATTTTTAAAATACAATAAATAGGTTCTTAAATACATAATTTTTTCAAAAAAAAGGAAAAAAAAAAAAAAAAGAATTAAAAGTTTTTGGAATTGGTTTCTTGTACAGTGGACATCCTGCATAATGAGAAAGATAACATTATTCATAAGAATCATTCATAGTTCATACTAAAAATGTGTGAAATTTATTTTGTAAAAAGGTGAATTTTATCTTAATATTTTGATCCATATATAAATTTATCAGGAAGGGTGTTGCTTTTATATTAAGTTGATAATTTATTTTAATATATGATTGGATCGTGTACGTATTAATCTTTTAAAATAATTGTTCATTTCACAATTTTTTTCATTTTTTATGAATTGCAAAGCACGGCTGATGTGCTTTATTTATTTGTCATTTTTTTCCATTGTGGAGCACTGATTGACGTACTTAATTTGTTATTCATCCTTTTTTTTGTATTGTAGAATATTGGTTAATGTGCTTAGTTTGTTATTTGGCATTTTATTTGTATTGCAGAGTATTGGCTGGTGTGCTTAATTTGCTGTTCATTTTTGTTTATTGCAAAGCACTAGCTGGTGTATTTAATCTGATTTTTATTATATGTTTCTGTGTTGTGCAACTTACATTTTATTGTTTGTTTAAAATATTAAAATCATTTCATTTACATTTTCTTTTCAATAATATTTTCACCGTGCCTTCAGGCATGGGCATACTTTAGTTAATTTACAAATTAAGAGAAAAACGATAAATTATAAGCAAAACATAAAATAATGCTTATATTAATAACAAATTTTATCAATTAAATATATAAATTTACACAGATACCAAACACAAATAAAAATTAAACAAATTAATAAAACAATTATTTGATATATTGTTAAAAATAAGTATTAATTCATTTTATTTTGCGTTTACGAGTCTAATCAAGTCGAGTTTTTGTCTACTATAACTCAATTCATTACTAAAATGAGAAGCTTATGTTAAACTCAAATCGTTAAAAATAGAATTACAAAGTAAATTCTCTTTCTTAGAGGCTAACCATGATCAGTTTTAGTTAAATGTGACCACTTAAACGCCAATTAGTGTCTAGAACAAACGAGATAAGGATGGAGAAAGATGGAGAGAGTTAGAGAGAAACTTTCTCCTTGAGAGCTAGAAGAGAAAGTTAGAGAAAGAAAAGAGAAATGGGAAAAAAGCTAAAGGGAATTCAAATTCATCCATTTGGATTTGAGAATTAAACACTTAGGTGATTTAAAAAAAACCTTAAATGAGATGTTTAAGTTAAACTAATATCGTTAAGCTACAATTACTTAAAAATCCTCTTTCTTAGAGGCTAAGCAAGATTAGTTTGAGTTAAAGGCCAATTAAGCTAATGAAACAATTAGTTGCCTAAGCTAATTAGTTCCTAGAACAAAAGAGAATGATGGAGAAGCACAGAGAGAGCTAGAGATAAACTTTCTTCTTGAGAGTTAGAATAGAAAGTTATAGAAAAACAAAAAAAAAACAGTAAAAAGACAATCAAAAGGAATTCAAATTCACCCTTTTGGACTTGAGAATTGAACACTTTGGTGATTCAGAAAACCTTAAATGAGGTGCTTAAGTTAAACTAATATCGTTAAACTACAATTACTAAGTAAATTCTCTTTCTTAGAGGCTAAAGAAAACTAGTTTGAGTTAAACTTAGCCACTTAAGCTAATGAAACAATTAGTTGGCTAGGCTAATTAGTTCCTAAAACAAAATGGAGAAGGATGGAGAAGAACAGAGAGAGTCAGAGAGAAACTTTCTTCTTGAGAGCTAGAAGCAAAAGTTAGAGAAAATAAAGAGAATACGAAGAAAATCAAAGGGAATTCAAATTCATCCTTTTGGACTTGAGAATTGAACACTTAGGTGATTTAAAAAATCTTAAATGAGGTGCTGAAATTAAACTAATATCGTTAAGCTACAATTACTCAGTAAATTCTTTTTCTTAGAGGCTAAACAAAACTAGTTTGAGTTAAACTTGGCCACTTAAGCTAATGAAACAATTAGTTGGCTAGGCTAATTAGTTCCTAAAACAAAATGGAGAAAGATGGAGAAGAACAAAGAGAGTCAGAGAGAAACTTTCTTCTTGAGAGTTAGAAGCGAAAGTTAGAGAAAAGAAAGAGAATAGGAAGAAAATCAAAGGGAATTCAAATTCATCCTTTTGGACTTGAGAATTGAACACTTAGGTGATTTAAAAAAACCTTAAATGAGGTGCTGAAGTTGAACTAATATCGTTAAGCTACAATTACTCAGTAAATTCTCTTTCTTAAAGGTTCAGCAAGACTAGTTTGAGACCACTTAAGCTAATGAAACAATTAGTTGCCTAAGTTAATTAGTTCTTAGAACAAAAGGGAGAATGATGGAGAAGGACAAAAAGAGTTAGAGACAAACTTTCTTCATGAGAGCTAGGAGAGAAAGTTAGAGAAAAGAAAGAGAAATGGGAAGAAAATCAAAGGGAATTGAAATTCATCCTTTTGGACTTAAGAATTGAACACTTAGGTGATTTAGAAAATCTTAAATGAGGTGCTTAAGTTAAACTAATATCGTTAAACTACAGTTACTCAGTAAATTCTCTTTCTTAGAGGCTAAGGAAGATTAGTTTGAGTTAAACTTGGCCACTTAAGCTAATGAAATAATTAGTTTCCTAAGCCTATTAGTTCCTAGAACTAAAGAGACAAGGATGGAGAAGGACAGAGAGAGATTGGGTGAAAGTTTCTATTATTTCCAAACTTAAATTCATAACCACAAAAATCGAGTTGTGAAATAGAAATTAGGTTTCTAGTAAAAACAGGAACATAAACTGTGTTTACTAAATCTAAAATGAAACTAGAGTCTAAAATTAGATGGAGGGTGCCAATAGCCTCAGCGTCCACTTCAATTCCATTCCTAACCGTAATGGTTCGTTCTCCTTTATTTAGTTTCCGACTTGTAAGGTATCCTTGCATGGAATTTGTTATGTAAATACTTGCACCAGTGTCAATCCACCAAGAATTTGGTGGAACATCTATCAAAAAGGATTCATAAGACACAAAGCATTAAGTGTTACCTTTCTTGTCCAACCAACTTTTAAAACCTGGACAGTCTTTTCTTATGTGACCTTTCTTTCGACAGAAATGACATCGAATCTTATTTTCTTCATTAGCCTTGTGAGTTTCATCATTTGCATTATTCTTCTTCTTACTTTTTGCCTTTCTTGAAAATCTTTTTGGTTGGACCCAAGGTGGTAAGATGAGCTATATTAGGCTTTTCGACTTTAAGCCTCTCTTCTTCTTGAATACACATGGCAATTAACTCACTCATCTTCCACTTATCTTTTGTGTATTATAATTGATCTTGAAAGGACCAAATTGTGTAGGAAGAGAAGTCATAATGAAATGAACAAGAAAACTTCCAGAAAGTTCCATGTCCATTCCCTTTAATTGAAAAGCCATGTCATTCATCTTTAAGATATGTTCACAAACACCACTCAAACCATTATATTTCATTGTCATCATTTTAATCATGAGAGTACCAGCAAGGGATTTGGAAGTTCTAATGAATTGTTCTTCAATAGATTTTCATATAGCTCACTGCACTTTCAGAAACAGTGATTGCTTCTTGAATTACAGGCGTAATTGAGCCTTTCATAATCATTAGACTTAAGCGATTAGAGCGTTCCCATTTTTCATATAAAGCCATGTGTTCCTTAGAACTTGTATCATTTGGCTTTGTAGGTGCTGGCTCTCTTATTGCATAGTCTAAATCCATAATTCCCAAAACAATTCCAATTTGTTCCTTCCATTTCTTAAAATTTGTTCCACTCAAAGCTTCAATACCAAACAAGTAACTATTAATTGCAGTAGGATTCAATACTGCAAACACATAATATCCATTACATAATATAATCGAGAAAACTACTTTTCACATGTCATGAATAAAAATAACACCACAAGTTAAATATATTTAACTAGAAAACATAATTAGTTAGATACGAAATCAAGTTAGGTTGGGCCGAATAACAATATATTTTAGTAATTCATAAAAGTAAATGAGATGACTAATAAAAATAAACAACATAAAATAAAATAATCATTAAGACCGTAACGAGTTTATCACCGTTGGGCAGAAAAACTCAATGTCTTTTATTTTATTATATTAACTAGAGCACCTGAGAAGTTTATCACCATTGGGCAGAAAAACTTATTGCTATATTTATTATACTAATTATCTCGGTTGTTCAAACATACATAGTGTTGAACCTCCGTTGGGCTGATAAACAATGTTTCAACTCATAAAGTGTGTAACAAAACATTATAAGTGCATGAAACATTATTTTAATTACCATTTGTTCAATAATTTTCAATTTTTATTTTAATATCAATAGAATAAAAGATTGGCCAAAAAAATTTAAAAAAAAAATTAGACAAGTATAAATCAAGGTTATGCACTTGTTACACAAAACATCATCATAAAATGAAATTCATACTTATATGTTTCATGCATCAGAATTGAGAACCATGCTCCGATACCAATTGATAGAAAACGTTACGGAACATAAACTAAAAACCATTAAGGATTCAATTCTATACATGAAAACCATATGAGTTTAAACTATACAAAATAAGTGTATATGTACCTTGATCCATGATAGTAAGAAAACCTCTTTTGAGAAAAAGAAACCTTTAATAAAAGACCTTGATCTTCAAGTTCTTCATTTGTCTAAGATTTTCAAATCACTTCTCTCTCTCTCTAGGCGATGGGAGCCTTCTTATGGTAACAACTTGAGTTTTGTGTTGGAGAGTGTGGTTTGGAACCTTACACTATTTATACTAGTATTATTCTCATCAAAGAATCCATTCATTTAATGAATTTCATTAAATAGATTAATGTATATTTTACATTCATGATACATAATACATCTTCTATATTAATGAACTCATTAGATAGATTAATGTATCTTCTATATTCATAATAGATACATAATGCATCTCTAAGATTCATTCATAATAAATCTATCACATTCAATGCATTGACACTATCTCCATTAGTCTTCTATACATTATGTATATATATGTGCATTCATCAATGATTAGTCACCATCTAATTGATGTACATGTATCTTGCTTAATGAGATGAATATAGTATAATCATGTATAAGCCACATTAAGCCGTATTTAGGAAAAATTCTTACAATATAGTGTTTGGAATTTTTAGTATTTTATGGTAGGTTTAATTTAAATTCGATTTGGAACCAAATAATTAAAATAAATAATGTCAATTAATTAGTCAATAAGTGAATTCCCTAATTAAGCCTATATAAGGCAATTGTTAACTTAAGGGCCATTACTTACACTAGGGCTGTACAAAAATCCGAACCATCCGACGAAACCGACCAATCTGAACCGAAAAATCAACCCACGGACGGTTTTTCCATAAGCAATGGTCGGTGGCGGGTGTTTTTAATGAAAAAATTAATTTTCTCGGACGGGCCACGGTTTCCTACACTTGATAACCGAAAAACCGATCTGACCGATATTTATTATATTATATAATTTTACTCGTGTACGTGGGCTATTGGCTCTTTATATTGTGTTTTTTATCTCTAAACATCATAACCTGACAGAGTGATATTGACTTTTAACACTTGATTGTAATAGACTACAAGGAGTGGGTTACAAGTGATAAGGATTCTTAAAAATTGTGCCTGACATTGATGTCCTTTTCTCTCCCCTCTTTCTTTTTGTGTCTTTTCCCTTCACGTGTTCTCTGACTCTCTCTCTCTCTCTTTTTATTTTTTATTTTTATCTTCCTCTCTTACACGCCTCTTCAGCTCTCTCACTCTCACATACACGCATCCACCCCCCTCTCTCTCTCTTTTCTCCTTTGTCTCTCACACCTGTTTCGCTCTCCCTATTTTTCTGTATCTGCCTCACGCCTCTTCAGCTTTTTCTCTCACTCTTTTTCTATGTCATACAACAGTATCACCATATGTCCCTCTTTCTCTCTCTATCAGTCAAACGCCACCGACTCTCTCTTCCTCTTTCTCCCTCTCTCTCAGAAACCCTAAAGTTCCTCCCTCTCTCTAACTTCCTTTATACTCTCATCATCCCTCTCATCTCAAAGTCTTTCACTCTCATACACAGAGTTCTCAGATCTAATCGCATTCACGGAAACTGGGCTTAAGTAATGAACGGGACATTGATTGTTGCAAATGAAATAGCACAGGTGGCAATCATTAGAAAGAGGAGTTCACTGAGTGTTGGTTGAAGACATGAACGGCGGTGCTGTATGGTAATGACGATGATGGCATTGTACCATTGCGGAAAGGTAAATATCTCCTCTCTGTTTTCAAATTTTATCCATTGTTCCTTTCATATATAGTATGTGAGGAAAGTAGATATGTATAGTATGTTATTGTGATTTTGTGTATGTGCTTGGTTCTGTGATTTTGTAAGGGAGACAAAAGCCATTAAACTAAAATGGTGAAGAAAATCACTCGACCGAAAACCATCCGCCAAACCGAACAACCGACATGCACGGTTTTGATCATCATATGAGTCGAAATCGGATGAACTCTACTCCACCCGAAGTAGATCGGTTCAAGTGATGGTTCAGTGGTAAAACTGAGCCGACTCAACCCGTGTACACCCCTAACTTACACTCTCATTTCTCATCTTTCGGGTTCAAACGTGGAAGAGAGAGAGAAAGAGTAGGAAGAATTGAATCTAAGCTTGAGAATTGGTAAGACTTGGAAGGAAAATTAAAGAATTGACTTGTGAGCTCAAGAAATCTTTGCATAAACCATAATTGAGCACCTAAGGTAAGAAATCAAACCCTTAGTTGTGTAATTGAGTTAGTTCATGTAAGGATTTAAGTGGAAGAGGTGGATTGACATGAGAATTAAGCTAGAGTCAAAGAATTATAACTCAAACCATGCATGCATATACAATTCATGGCATTGAGAAGTTGATTTTAAAGAACTTCTCTCTTGCATGTCCTTATTTTGGTCTTGTTCTAAGAATTCAACATGTCTTTGAGTTAAACACCTTATTTGATCATGTTTTAGAAGGCTGGCGTTCATACCATTGCATACATGTTATGGTTTCAAAGTTATAAGTTTGATTTTGAACAATTGACATGCTTTTGGGCTTTGATTTTGCGAAATAATTTTGAATCCCCAATGTTTTCCAAGTTTACACATGTTTCCTTAAGCTTTTGGCTCAAAAGAACATGATTTGTTTGGTTGAATTTTAGTTTTGAAGCTTGGAAGCGAAGCTAGAAATTCCAAAATTCTGCTTCTCTGCTCGAATGGCAGATTATGCGCTTGAGCGACCACTCTTTATTTTGTACTTCTGCTCGAGCGACCAAAAGTTGGCTTGAGCATAAAATGCATGCACCAAGAAGTTTACAAGTTTTGCAGACTGCTCGAGTGACCAAAGTTGCACTCAAGTGAAGACCTCAGTCTCACGCTCGAACGACTATCGAGTATGTGTCCAGTGAAAAATTAGCACAACCAGTACTTTTACAGAACTTACAGACCAATCGAGCGACGGAATTTGCACTTGAGCGACCACCTTTATGTTTGAACCTCCACTCAAGCGAAGGAAGCTGCGCTCAAGTGAGGACCCTGTTTTCATTTTAATTATTTGGTTTTAAATTGAACCTACCATAAAATACTAAAAAATTCAAATACCATATAACCTAAGTCAATTTGGTGATCGAATACCGATAAGGCCTTCAATTCACAGAACAAAATAGAAACACAAATAGATATTTCTACGATAAATAGATAGAAACAAAAATAATGCAACACATATGCAATTAATTTTCTAAACTCGAGTTACCTTCGTTTTGGAAGAAAACAGGATTCAATGGAAACAGTTCAGGATATCTTTTAGCCATGTCATCTTCCCTCTTCCAAGTGGCATACTTTGCCACAAAAGACTTCACCATTTTTCCATCGAACACAGTTCCATTATCAACAGTTATAGTTTGTGGGATGCCAAATCTATGGATTAAATCCTTGATGAATCCAATGACCTCAGTCTGGTCTATAGCCTTGTATGGCTTAGCTTCGACCTACTTAGTGAAGTAATCAGTGGCCACCAAAATGAAACAATGATGCTTCGAAGAGGGTGGGTGTATTTTCCACATCATATCCATGGCCCATCCTCTAAATAACCAAGGCTTCACTACTGCATGTAGGTCAATTATGGACACATACCTTTTGGTGCCATGCTTTTGACATGCCTGACAACCCTTTGCATATTCTATGCAATCTTTAAGGATAGTTGGCCAATAGTAGGAATGCCTTCGAAGCAACCACCTCATCTTCGCACCAGGTTGATGAGCACCACAGATGTCTTCATGAGCCTCAGCCATAGCTGTCAATGCTTTTTTTGGGCCTAAACATTCCAACAATAAACCGTCTCCCCCTTTTTTGTATAGAGCATTACCGTATATGATGTATTGCATAAATTGCAATTTAATCTTTCTGCTGGCCTTCGTGGACGGGCCAACCAAGTACTGCATTATTGGATGCGTCCAATCTTGTTCCTGTAAGTCACTATGATTGATTTCCAGGACCACATTCCTTTTATTTAAGGGTGATATAGATTTCTGATATGTTGTTTGGCTTGTCCTTTTAAGCATTATCTCTTCTCTTGAAATTCGAAACTTTCTGAGCCACATCATTAGCTCTATTATTCAAGAATCTTGAGACATGAGTTACATTTGCTATTTGAAATTGAGAAAGCAGATGTAATGCAACAACATAGTATGGCAGTATGCTTATAATTTGACATTTGAAAATCCCTTTCACTTGGTTGACCACCAATTGAGAATCTCCAAATATGTCAACTGCATGAACTTGTAACCCAATAAGAATTTCCAGCCCCACTATTAAGGCTTCATATTCAACTTGATTATTAAAACAAGAAACTTCATCCACTCTGAAACCATGTGTGGTTTCTACCCCTTGTGGTGACTTAATCACAATACCAATTTCAATTAGGCCATTGGCTTTTGATCCATCGAACCACATTTGCCATGGCTCAACACTAGCCATACCAAGTTCCATTATCTCTTGGCTTTCTATTTGGGATTGGTGGTCTGCCAAAAAATTGGCTAAAACTTGTCCTTTTACTGCCTTTTGGGGAACATATTCTAAATGAAATTCTGATAAGGCTAATATTCATTTGCCAATTCTTTCCCTCAACATAGGTCTAGATAACATGTACTTAACCAAATCTGTGATTGCAATCACCAAGACAGTTGTAGGCAGAAGATAATATCTTAATTTCATTGCAGCAAAATACAATGCAAGGCACAGCTTTTCTACAACTGAGTATTTACATTCACAAGAATTTAAAAACCTACTAAGGTAATAAACAGCTTGCTCCTTGCCTTTTTCATTGTCTTGGGCTAAGAAAGCTCCCAATGAATCTTTTGCTGCAGCTATGTACAACTTCAAGGGCTTAGCACCTTTTGGTGGCATCAGCACTGGAGGATTGGCCAAGTAGGCTTTGATTCCTTCGAAAGCAATTTGATGCTCTACTGTCCACGCAAATTCCTCTTCATCTTTTAACCTTAACAAGGAAGAAAATACTTTAGTTTTCCCTGCAATGTTAGAAATAAATCTTCGAAGAAAATTAACCTGCCCAAGGAACCTCTGTAATTCTTTCTTACTTGATGGAGGTCTGGCTTCAATGATGACTTTGGCTTTATTCTGGTCAATCTGTATTCCTTTCTTGTGTACTACATAGCCCAAGAAGTTTCCAGATGATACGCCAAAAGCACACTTAAGAGGATTGAGTTTCAACTTGAACTTTCTCATTCTTTCAAAAGCTGCTTCTAAGTGAAACAGATGTTCCTCCATGGATTGGGATTTCACTACAATGTCATCAATATAACACTCTAAATACCCTCCAATGAGGTCATGAAAGATAGTGTTCATGGCACTCTGATATGTAGCCCCGACATTCTTCAAGCCAAATGGCATTTTAACCCATTTGAAGGTACTAATATTCCCAGGATATCTGAATGCTGTCTTGTGGACATCTTCCTCTACAATGCAGATTTGGTTATAACCAGAGTGCCCATCCATCATTGATAAAATTTGATGCCCTGCTGAACTGTCTACCAACAAATCCACTATGGGCATAGGGTACTCATGTTTTGGAGTTGCTAGGTTTAAGTTTCTGAAATCAATGCATATCCTCATTTTACCATTCTTCTTAACTACAGACACAATATTGGATAGCCATTCAACATACCTGGCTGTTCTAATAAAATCTGCCTTGAGTAGTTTAAGAATCTCCTCCTTAATTTTCTGAATCACTTCTAGACTCATTCTTCTTGGTTTTTGCTTGTATGGCTTGAAATTAGGCTTCATAGGGAGCCTATGTTCCACCAATGACCTATCCAATCCTGGTAGCTCATTAAAGGACCATGCAAAACAATCTTTATATTTCTTCAGGACAACCAACAACCGGTCCCTGTCCAGAGCATTCAAACAAGCACTTATATTGGTGGGCTGTTGTATAGAACCTTCCTCTAATTTTACTTCTTCTAAGGGGTCATGTGTCTGAGAACTTACTGAAGCTTCTTCTTTAATACCTTCTGCCTTCGAAGCAATTTTCTTGCTTTGTTCTACTCCTAGGTTCTTTAATTCAACATCTTTACCCTCCTCCTTATAGACAAAGTCTGTCCATAAGGCTTCTTCTTCTGGTATCTCCTGGACTTTTGTTTCAATGTCCAATGCACAGTATTTGTCAAGGACCAAAAACTCTGGCCTGTTGTTGCTTCTACTTGCAGCCAATTATCATGGCTTCTTTTTCTTGCTCTTGTACTCTCTGGACTGTTGATTTTACATCCAATATTGAGAACTTAATTAAAGCCAAAAACTTGGCTTCTTGGACTTCATTTCTTTGCCTACAACCAGGCATCATTATCATCCTTAACGACAACCTCTTCATCAACACTCTCTTAGACTAAGTGCTTCAGGTGCGTCACTTCCTCATCAGCCGTCACTTCGGCTAAGCTATCAGGTTTCCTCAGTATACTGAGTGGTGTCGCTCTCTCAATATACAATTTGGCCTCTGCAAAGCCTACACAGGCTATGAAGGGTTGAGGATCTGCATCAATTTCCTCTGTCTCCCCATTGCCCAAGGCCATCATTATTTTCTGATGTAAAGAGGAAGGCACACACTTATTAGTGTGAATCCAATCTCTACCAAGCAAAGCATTGTACTTAGCATTGCTGTCGATGACGAAGAATGCTGTCATGCAGTCCTTGGTTCCCACACTCAGGTTGATGGGTAGAATTCTCTGAGCCATCTGTTTGTCTCCAGTAAAGCCAGCAATGGTCGTGCTGGTTGGAATTAACCTTGGGTTCCTTTTCCCTAATTTCTTCAAAGAAGATTTCGGTAGTAAGTTCACTGCTGCCCCATTATCTATCAAGACTCGATTCAATTGTATCCCATTGAAGAAGGCCTTGATATACAAAGGCTTGACATGTTGTGTCATAGAGTACGAGGGATACTCAAAAATATATGTGAGGTTAATGCTCACCTCCTCTTCACTCTCATATTCAGTTTCCATTGGGGTAGCCATTCCAGAACCATCCTGTACCATACTCACTTGTGATTCCTCACTAGAGACTGGGATTGGATCAATTTCTTGACCATCTTGGTTCTCATTTCCAGCTTGGAACTCATGAGGTAGTATATGTACCATATTTATTGATACTGGAGGAAACGAGCCAAATTGGATGGCTGGCTTTGCTTGTTTCCCCTCTTGGCCACCTTATTCAGTTACTCCAGAAGCATCTTCCATACTGCATTCTAGCACTTCATTGCTAACTGACTGCTTCAAATGGTCTTTCTCGACTGGTTTTTCAACCAAAAATGTTTGTTCAGCCATAAAGGCTTCAAACATTTCTTCCTCCACTATTTCTTCCTTTTGGCCTAAGCCAATTTCCTTCTCTACCTCACTGTCACTCTCCATCAATGCTTTCTCCAATCCTGCTAGACTGGACTTCTCTCTGGCTTTTAGTTCAGAGTGAACTTTGGCCAACTGTTCTCTGTTACAACTCATTTTGCCTTGTAGAGTTGGTTTTGGAGTATGGTCTGACTTTGGATTCTTCTTCCCCTCTATCTGCACCAATGAAGAACTATCTCCACTCTCTTTCAGGTCTTGCTGGTACTGAGTGTACCTACGCTGAATTTTTCTCCTTTGTGATATAGAAATTACGGGGACCATATTTGGTTCATTTTTTTTTGGATACTTAAGCAATACCCAATTGTTTGGAGCCACCAAAGGAGGCTTGACCATCCTACCTTGGTTTCCAATTACATCTCTTTGAGTAAACACTTCCCTAGGTTTGTTCTGCATCACAAACTAGTCTGGGACCCCAGGTACCTACGAACTTACTGACCCAGCTGTTGAACTGCTTTTTTCTTCCTTCGAAGCTGGCTGTGAATGCCACTGTTTGGCCCTAACTTCATGCTTTGGGCCTAACTCAGGCCTCTGATGAAGGTGTCCACTTCCTGTCCTGCGTGAGGCTAGTCTAGAAGGCCAATCTCTGGCTTTAATCCCATAAACTGTACCTCTCTCCAGTCTCCTCTCAGAATGACTGCTTTCTATTCTGTAATGATTAGGTGGCCTGGACTCATATAAAGGCCTCTTGCCTTTGGAATGCATTCTATCAGCTATTGGTTCAACCACCAATGGCTGCTGCCTAACACCAGATGAATATGGCCTTTTATTGTAAGCATTGGCTGGTTTAGGACGTCTCTGCACATCCCTGTAATATTGTTTCCCATCAATTAGAAGCCCTTTCAACCATTTGTAGCTCAGTCTGCACCTGGGACACATCCTTTGCATTACAGCTGCTTCTAAGGAGTCGTCATCCAGTGCTTCTTCATCAGAATCTTCCCTCTGGTGTGAGAAACCTTGTCCAATAGCTGGTAAATTTCTTGTGTCTTTCTTGATAGTTGTCTGGTTAGCAACATGCATCTGCACATTGACCTCTCCCAACTCTTTCAAGGACAAGCTTCGAAAGTCTGGCATTATGACATTAGCTGCCACCTCTCCAATTTCTGGAAATGGATTACTGTCAATCCCCATGGCTTTTTCAGCTTTGGCTGGAAATTTCAAACTTTCTTTCCGAATTTGTTCTTGGATCCTGTCTCGAAAAACAATGCAGTTCTTAGTTGAGTGAAACCAAAAATTATGCCATTTACAATATACTTTTCCTTTAAGTTTATCAAGAGATGGAATTTTAACTCCTTTTGGTAACTTAAGGAAGTTGGGCGCAAGCTAATGATCAAAAATGTCATCTGCCTTAATTAAATCGAAAGAGTATTTCCTGTGAAGGTCTTTCTTTTTAAATTGCTAGTCAATTGTTGTGTCCTTATGAATTAATGCTTCACAGATTACAGGTTCTTTCCCCATAATCTCTGCTGCATCGATCTCATAATTAGGATCTCTATAATATGTCTTATACAATGCATTATTTCGATCTTGTTCCTCCTCTAGTAATGCTTCATACCTAGACACTTTATAAGTGAGTTCCACTAAGTCTCTGAACTCAGTTGAGTCAAACTTCTTTCGAAGCCTAAACTCTAAACCATTTTGAGCCAATCTCATGAATTCTAGCTCTGGTAAGATGACTCCACATTTATTTCGAGCCCTTTTAAATCTGGCAATAAACTGAGTAGCCTTCTTATCAGACCTTTGACTCAATCTTGCCAAGTCTGCCATGGAAACCTTTGGCTCTGATTGGAAGAATTGGGCATGGAATGCCTCTTCCATCTGTTGGCAAGTTTGGATGGAGCCAGTTGTAAGGTTGATATACCATACAAATGCCCCCCCAGTTAAGGAATTTGGGAATAACCTTAACTTCATATAGTCATTATTGGAAAATTTGCCGCATTGAGCAGCAAACCTAGCAATATGCTCCACTGTTGATTGGTTTCCATTCCCATAAAAAAGGACAAAATCTGGTATCCTGAAACCTCTTGGGTATTCATGTACCCTGTCTACCCATTATGGGTATGGTTTCCTGTATACTGGAGTCTGGACCCCCCGAGCCATTGGTCCACACATTTCTCTAACAATGTCAGCAATTTGGTCCCTAGGGACCATATTTTGTGCCTGCTGAACCACTACTGGAGGAACAAACACAGGATTTGGTTGGCAAACTTGTGCCTGTGGTCCTCTTAGTCCATAAGGTGGTATATTTGGGACTGGTTGTCCCTATGGTGCAAGTTGCTGTTGGGGATGTGGGTAACCCCTTTGAGCCTGTCCTGTGAAAGGACCTGGAACTAGTGTTGTGTCTCTTCCATTTGTAGCAAAACCTTCCAACCCCCCGGGTATAAATTCGAATAAGGGATTAGTGAACCCCTTCGTGCCAGGTATGGCTTCGAACATGGGATTTCGAACCATTCTTACGCCATTTTATTGCACTGGGCCAGATCCACCAAATTACATGGCTTCACTGTTAAATACTGAGGCATTTTGACCTGCTATAGGCCTCGAAATAGGTTCGTACCAAGACTGAGGTGATCGTCTTTCATGGTTCTGATTACTAGTTTGACCATTAGAATGTCCACTAACTTGCATAGGCTGTTTATCTCTAGCCAATCTTTGCTGAGGGACATTCGAAACTTCCTCCAAGTGTCTTACGTTTGTTAGTTAGTGGTTATTCATTCGATCCAAAAAGAATGTTGCCCACCTTTCTATTGTGTTCATTAATTGCTGTCCCATAGCATCTACTAGGCCACCCCACAGATTTATTGGCTGAGTAGACGGAATAGTGGATGGTCTAATTCCTTGGTCTCGTCCAATATTATGAACATGTGGTACTTGTTCTGAAGTGCTGGTCTGTTCAACCATAGGTTCTGATAAAATGGGAGTTTCCACAGGATGTGTTATCACATTATCCTTTGGATTAGGTATTTCTACCTCTCCTTCCACGCCTTCTTCCAAGCTTTTATTTTCTCCTTGTCTTCTACGTCTAGCCATTTAAATATAGTCCCACCGAGCGTGCTAAAAATATATGTTGGTTTTTTGTCTTTCAAAGGTTATTTTTGTAATTGTGAGCGTGCCAGCACGGATCAATTAGTCTTTACAGAAAATTAATTGCCAACCAATTATCAGACGATTGTGTTTTAACTCTTTCAACCTCAATGAAGAGGACTTTTACTGGTGGCTTAACTTAGGAGAATTAAACAAATAACAATGAATTGAAGAACAGTTGAAGTATTTCATTAAGATGAAAAAACTTACAATGATTCAAACTCAGCCTCGTAGAGGTTTACAGCAAATCTACTTGCAACTACTCCTATGAAACGAAGTGCAGTGTAGGAATTTTAAAGTACAGTAATGTAAAGAACTGGAAATATAAGACTGTAAACGTAAAACTGGAAAGGAAAAACTGGAAATGAAGTAGAATAAGACTGATTTTTTGGATCTAAGTTTGGGGGTTTTTTCTGGGGCCTTCTTTGCTATTTATACTGCTTAAGGACAACCATCGAACTACATTTCTAACCGTCGAACTGCTCCTCCATGATCGCTGATCATTTTACGTCAAGATTAGCTCCATTACGCCATTACTTATAGTTAGGCTTCCCTCTTAAATTTGAATTTAAAATGTGAGTAACCGTTGAAGCCACATCACCTTGCATTTCTTTATTAATTCACTGCTACTTAGATCACATAATAACCAATACTAACTGTCACGTGTACGATCAGGATCGAAAACTTGAATAGTCTTCCTATATTATCCTTATTTTGCCACTCGTCGAACTGTAACTGGCTTGTGCAAAATATGTAGCCAACAGATTGGTAGTGTTTGGTAGAGTTTTAGAATTATGATTTGATACTAAAGTTGTATTTTGAATTTGTAAGTTTTGAAATTATGATTTCAGTGTGAAAAATTTGTTTGGTTATGAGTTTTGAAACGAGTTTTAAATTGAGTTTGAATTGAATGATGTGACATATAATATTTGATACAAAAATTTACAACTCATAACCAAACATACAATCCAAAATTCTATTCAAAACTCATAAAAAATTTTAAAAAAATTTCACAAATATATTTTTTTTTGTAACATAAAAATAATAGATGTAAAAAAAAAAATCAAATACTATTCCGATCAATCGACTAAATGACTGATTAGTCTAAATTTTTCAACTTTAAAAAAAATTTAAAAATAAATGTGAAATTAATTTTTAAAAATATTAAACAAATACCACACTCAAAAATAAGTGTGATCCACCAAACGGATGCTGAGGTATCTTCAACTCTCGTGTTCCATTGCAACGTCTACGTGTCAAAAGCTTGATGGTCACCTATAAAACAAAGCTGTGTTGGCCACGTGTCGATTCTTTTAGCACAAGCCAAACGTGA
Organism: Camellia sinensis; assembly: GCF_055761805.1. Taxonomy (NCBI): domain Eukaryota; kingdom Viridiplantae; phylum Streptophyta; class Magnoliopsida; order Ericales; family Theaceae; genus Camellia; species Camellia sinensis. Next base: position 110,383,106 of record NC_138961.1, on the reverse strand, counting down.
TCTAACTCTCGTACTAAACCAGGGCCCCCAAGAACAAGAAAGGCAAATTGTATGAATATATATAAAATAAAGAAAAAGGAGAATAACCAATAATTTTTTTATAACTCTAATAATAGAAAAAGTATTTAAAATTTAAATTTAAAAATAGTATGTAGCCAAAATTTATTTAAAATATAAATTCTGTCATTTTTTATATAAACAGTATGTGGCCAATAATTTATTTTTCTATATATCTTTTCTGCAAAACTTAAAAAATTACACAAATAGTATGCTTCCAGACGAGGCATAAATAAGACTTAAATGTGACTTTTGATTTGTTATAAATTAAACGGTATAAAACTTAATACCCTTGTCCAAATTTAGAGATTTAAATTATAATTTTATAATATTTATATTTTGCCTATTTCAAAATGCTTTTCATTACTTTCAAAACTTTTTAACTTTTCACACATTTTCAATGCATTTTTTAATTCTAATATTAATATTAAATAATGCCTACGAGCACTTGTAAGTGTTTATCATAAAATAAAAAGTAAAATTTTCAATTTTTTTTTAAAAAAAATAGAAAAATGAAATCACTACCAAGACGTCTTCAACTCTCGTGTTCCATCGAAACATCTACGTGTCAAAATCTTGATGGTCACCTACAAAACAAGCTTTGTTGGCCACGTGTCGATCCTATTAGCACCAGCCAAACGTGATCTAACTCTCATTCTAAACCAGGAGTCTGGATCATCGACTGCCCTACCCAGCGGCCCTTTCCAGCAGCTCCCCAAAACGACGTCGTTTTGGAGCCAATTTTCCCCAAAAAAAAAAAAAAAACAAAAAAAAACAATGGGTTCTGTTGGGTTCACATCATGTTCCTCAAGTTCCTCATTTCAACAATAGGAGGAATAGTTTCTTCATCATCTTCATCAACAATGGGTTCTACTGGGTTCATCATCAACAAAAAAAAAAAAAATTGTTCATCAACATCAACAAGGGTCTGCTAGGTTCCCAAATCACATCCGAGATTGAAATTGAAAACCCAAAACCCAGTACAATTCATATCAAAATTATCTGACTTGAAACCCAAGATTTGCTTAAAAGAGTACATGTTTGTGTGTGTATGTATGTGATTACCTAGATATGGAAAAAGATGTCGGAAATCATCATGAACATCAACATCACAGATCCAGATCGCTGCTGGGTTCATCAACATAAAAAAAAAAAAAAAAATCATCATCATCAAGATCAAGATCAACAAGGTTCTGTAGATCCAGATCATCAACATCAACAACAAAAAAAAAAATTTGTTCATCAACAAGGTTCTCCAGATCCAGATCACCATCATCTTCAATCCAGATCAACATTCCCTTCATCTTCAGATTTTGCCCTTAATCTTCAATTTTGAACATCATCATCATCTTCAACATCATCATCATCTTCATCAACAATCAAATCCAGATCTACTGGAAAGGGCGACCGATCACCGACCCCGATCACCAACCCTCGTTCTGTTTTTTTTTAGATATAAAGATATATATATATATGGATGAATCCAGCCCTCGTTCTGTTTTTTTTTTTTTTTTTGGAAAATTGGCCCCAAAACAATTTTTTTTTTTTTTTTTTTTGTTGATGATGAACCCAGCAGAACCCATTGTTGATGAAGATGATGAAGAAACATTGTTCCTCCCATTGTTGAAGTGAGGAACTTGAGGAACATGATGAACCCAGCAGAACCCATTATTTTTTTTTTTTGGGAAAATTGGCCCCAAAACGACGTCGTTTTGGGGCGCTGCTGGAAAGGGCCGCTAGGCAGGGCGGCCGAGGATCCGGACTCTCTAAACTAGGCCCCCCAAGAACAAGAAAGGCCTAAAATTGTATGAACATATATAAAGAATAATGATCAAGACCCTATTTTCTCCTACCCTTTTGGCCCCCTCATATATAAAATAAAAAAAAGGAGAATAACCAATAATTTTTTTTATAAGTGTAATAATAGAAAAAGTATTTAAAATTTAAATTTAAAAGTAGTATGTGGCCAAAATTTATTTTAAATACAAATTTTATTTTACAAATATTAAATATGAATCATTTATTATTTTCAGATAAAATTATTTGAACTTATTACAAAAATGAAATGAGTGTACTATTTTCCCTTAGGCATTATTTTTGTGATAACTAAGGCCTCGTTTGGGAACTAGCCGGTTTAGCCAAAAAGTCAAAAAGTTACTAAAAAAGTCAAAAAGCCAATAACCCATATCAAAAAGTCAAAGATCCTCTTTTCTCTTTACTTTTTTACACATCTTTTCATAAAAAGTCAAAAAGTCATTCCAAACATACTAGTTTTTTTTAGCTCATATTTTAGCCAAATAGCCAAAAAAGTTACTAAATTAGCATGTTCCCAAACGAAGCCTAAATTTTTGTATTAAACTTGTTTGTATTTGAGGTATTATAATTGAAGCGCCTTGTTAATAACAATCACATGAACAATCATTAGAGAAAATATCAAGTAATTAAAATTTTAATATGCCTTTTGTATGTGTCTAACTATTTTTACATATTTTTATATATTTATTTTATACTTTTCAATACAAATTTTAATATGCCTTTTGTATGTGTCTAACTATTTTTACATATTTTTATATATTTATTTTATACTTTTCAATACATTTTTACATATAAATGGAGACTAAAGGGTACTTATTGAGCCAACATTAGTGTTTTCTAGAATTAGAATAGTAAATAAACATAAATAGGACTAGATGAGTTAGAAGAATTTTAATAGGATTAAATATTAAAATAAAAGTTTCCTAAATGAGATTTACTAATAAATATTCCTATCTTTTTATGCATTGTACTAAAACATAAATAACATATATGTTGTATTTGAATGACAAATTCATAAAAATAAAAAAATAAAAAAATTGTACATCCTAATATTTTTCCCTGCTTATTCATTTATAAATTCAACAAAATACAAACATGCCTTGATAATTAAATTTAAATACAATATATATATATATATATATATTTCAAATTAGTGGTAAACTTTTCCAACTTTAATAATTAAAGTTATAAATTTTAACATGAATTTATAAATCTTTTGTGAAGATACTACTGATTTGTAATTTTCTCTTATTTCAATGCACAATAGAGAAATAATTTTCTTTTCATAATGATGCAAGTCACTTGCCTATGGTATAAGTCAATTTCTATTCTTGGTACAAGTCTCTTATATAAGTCAAAAGAGCAATGTCAAAGGCCCTAACATTTTTACCAAATGTACTTATATAAGACATTTGATAAAAATGTTGAGCTCTCTAAAATTTTTCACGTCAAAATTACACTAAATTTTCTTTTTATCTATGTTATAATTATTTTATAAATGTTCTATCTATTTTGAATGACTAGTACTACAAACTCACTCTTATCAATTTAAAAATTAATCTCTATTACACTTTATATAAACTCTATATAAATTTCGCACCACACAAATTAATTTGGACAAACTTCATTTTATCACTTGTAATTTGGGCCGAGTGTGGACTGTCTTCTTGACATTCGGAAATCATCACATAACCTCCATGTTGCTTGTGAACTACAACGCATAGTTAACATTTCTGTCCAAGATAACAGACAGTGAGAGTCACGCGTTTCTGTGGAAAGTAAGTCAATTTTTAAGACGAAAATACCTTTCTTATATCTTTAAATTTACCGAAATGCCACACTGTGTTTGGTTTGAGTTTTCTGGATTAAGTTTTTTAAAAACTGAGTTTTTTAAAAACTGAGTTTTTTTATTTTCGTACTTTTTTGTTTTTAGTGAATATTTTTAAAATTTTAAACATTTTTTTAGATGCACCTTACTTAGATGTGTCTAAAAAGTAAAAAAATTGTGAAAAAATATTTTAAAAATTTAAGAAATACATAAAAATACAAAAAATATACTAAATTCTTGTATTTTTTTGTATTTTTGGTATTTAGTGAATTTTTAAAAGATTTTTTTTACAATTTTTTTACTTTTTAGGTGTATTTATGTTAGGTGTGTCTAAAAAGTAAAAAAATTTGCAAAAAATATTTAAAAAATTCAGTAAAAATAAAAAAATACGGAAAATAAGAGTGTAGAATTTTATGAAAACTATTTTTAAAAAATGGGAACCAAACAAAGTGATTATTTTTCCTCTCACCTTATTTCCATTGTTTCCCCTCTACTCTTCCGGTTAATCATTGAACTAGATACATATATATATATATATATATATATGACTGTTATTATTTTCAAAATAAAGGTTAGTATCAATTACTTGAGAACAAAACCCACAATCATAATGCTTGTTGATTCACTAAATCTGTCACGACCCCAAACCGCCCCTAGTAGTTTGGTGCCGTGATGGCCAGTAATCCGTGATTACCAAAGGCCACTTCCAAAATCCACACACAATCAGAGTATAATTTATGGGGCTTACAAGTGCGGAAACAATAATCTAAAATACAAGTGGTCCATAAGAACAGTGCATAAGTCAAATGGAATGGCATACATCTTTACATAGCTTTGCAACTTGAAATACATATAAAAATGAAATACAAAAATACATATTACATCTTAACAAAAGGGCTTCTCAAGCCGACATGTTCAAATACAAAAGCTTCAAGATTGCCGACGTCCTCACTGCCGACATAACATGCATACAAAACACACACATCTCGGTGTAGCCGACTTCTTGCTTGTTACCTACATATATACATAGGGAGGGTGAGCTTGGATACTCAGTGAATGGTATAAGTAATAAAGGGGTTAAATGAATGATTCCCAAGGTCTTTCAAACAATACATAATATATCTTTGTCAAAACCATACTTATCATAGCTTGTACAAAACATGAGATAAATCTTGTTCATCAAACTTGATCTTACAAAACTTACATACTTAACATACGTCAAATCTTATAACATAACATCGGCATAACCTTGGTCCTTCAAAACTTACTTACTTAACATGTGTGCTACTAATGCTTATAGTCCCCTAGCACGTACGGACTTGTGTCACAATTGCTTAAAGTCCCCTGGCACGTACGGACTTGTGCCACAATTGCTTAAAGTCCCCTGGCACGTACGGACTTCACATATGTGCTACTAATGCTTAGAGTCCCCTAGCACGTACGGACTTGTGCCACAATTGCTTAAAGTCCCCTGGCACGTACGGACTTCACATATGTGCTACTAATGCTTAGAGTCCCCTAGCACGTACGGATTTGTGCCACAATTGCTTAAAGTCCCCTGGCACGTACGGACTTCCAAAGATTGACATCAAAACAAAGCTTACTTGATACATTGCCATTCAAAACGAGGCTTATACTTGATACGTAAAATAGGGATATCATTCATGCTTAACAAATACTTTTATCAAAACAAGGCAAAGCTTTATCAAAACCGTATAACATAACTTTATTAAAAATACCACTCACATAGTTCTTGGGACGTCGGGATCAAGGCAAAGGTCCAAGTCCTACAAACACATGACAAAGCATACTGAATGTACTTCTCAAAACAGGTCTCACATGCATGCATATGATCTCTGGAAAAACATGCTGGAAGTCAAAACACTGCTTTACATGTCAGGAAGACATACTGGGTACCAACCAGGTCTATGCCGAGGTCCCACACCTCTTGGCCGAGGTGTGGCTACCTAGGCTTCAGCATGCGGCTGCATGCCGAGGTGCGCACAATACAGACTAGAGGTGTAAGTGATCATGCAAGGTAGGCCAAGGTGAGATACGATGCTTGGCCTAAGTGTGAGGTCTAGGTGAGAGTGATCTCGACGACTACACTTCGATAAGTGAGGTCTGGAGATCTGGGCTACCACCCATGAAGAACAGGAAGAACATGAACATGAAGAACATGAGGAACATGAATGCCAAAATCATAACTTCTTTATCTACGAAATCTGGGATTTCATGCTATGAGTTCGAAAACATGGACCTGGGTACCCATAGTTGAAAATCATGTGAAAACCAACACAAAAACATGGACTTGGCATAAACTTTCGGATCAAAACATATCTTTTCTTGAAGAACACATGAATGCCATTTTCTTTTTCTAAAACCGAACTTCAAAACAATGCATGGCTTACAAATCTTATCCAATCATGGAATGCAATGACATAAACATAGAGAACAACATGAGCAGATCAAGAATCTAACCTTAGAACACGGATCTAACGGTCCGATCTCTAGGGATCAAGCTTGGAAATCTACTCTCTCTGAAGAACTCTTCTTCCTCTCCTAGAGCTTCTCTCTCCTCTTCAAAACAAGTATACAACAAAATGATAGGTTCTCTCTCTCTATCGGCTGACTTAACTCTTAGCTCGGACACGTGGCAACGGCTGGTTGGTTCTCTTCAAAAAGGTGATAGATTGACAAGACAAGGCAATGACAAAGCGTATCTAACAAGCTACTCGGAATGGCACTCCGGCAAGTGGTGACATCGGCTAAGGACAAGGCTTCGGCAACTAAGGTGACAATGACCTCGGCTAGGAAGGACAACACGTGACTAAGCTGTGCCACACCTTGGCCTAGATGTGCCACATCTTGGTCTAGGTCATACCACTCCAGGACAAGGTCGCTCAGGTGCAAAGGTAACATCTCGACCTAGATAATACACATCTCGGCCTTGGTGATTCACACCTCGGCCTAGATAATGACATCTCGGCCAATATGTCAAAGCAAGGGTGGAGGTCAAACGAAGGGGTTCCAAGATACTTCTAAACTGAAGATGACTTCGGCTTGGAATGATCTAGGCTTAACATAACCTAGGCTTGGCATAACATCGGCTTAACATAACCTAGGCTTGAGACACCAAGGAAGGAAACAAGCATGCACACAACACTTAGGCAAATCGCATAGACATCAAAACAAAGCATGGACCTTACTTAGCCAAAACAAGTCATAAACATGCAAATGCAAGCTTAACGAGTCATAATCATACCAATGTTCATGAACATGACTAAGACATAAATGTGGGTCGCTACAAAATCCTTATCTTCATCATCAATATCTATAAACCTCTACCTTAAAAAAATAATAATAATAATAATAACTTTTATATGTGTACGTGTTTAAATAAAATCAATTTTCAATCTTCACTATGAAAATATATATATATAGATAAAACACGAGCATACAAAGTTTTTTTCTTCAATTTTCCCTATGCATCTATATATATATGTGTGTGTAAAATATAATTTAGGGATATTTGATGAACTAGATGATTTGGTGATGTTTGATGAATCAGAGATTCAAAATTATATTTTTTGATCCACTGTGCATATATATATATATTCTTCAAGAAGATGATCAAACGCATCTAAATTGGACAACATCAATGGAAGCCCCCAACCTCGATCTGTAGTTATGCACCATGTCTTTTTCAATAAGTGAAACTTATCCAAAACAACTTCTATTATCATCCAGCCTCCATGGCTTCAATATATGTGTGCAAAATATAGTTTTGAGGGTATTTAATGAATCGGATAATTTGATAATATAACAAGTTCCCAGAGAGGCAGCCGATCAGCACTTCGGCGCAGGGCGGCGACAAGGATTACATGGAGCCATCGCCGGCGCCGCTGTTCGAGCCGAGAGAGCTGACCTCGTGGTCGTTTTACAGAGCTGGGATCGCCGAGTTCATGGCAACTTTTATGTTCCTGTACATCACCATTTTGACGATGATGGAGGTTGTTAGCTCCAAATCAAAGTGTTCGACGGTTGGGATTCAAGGCATAGCTTGGTCGTTTGGTGGCATGATCTTTGCACTTGTCTACTGCACCACTGGCATCTCAGGTTAATTTCCCCACCATTTCTACTCCAATTTTTTAAAATTCTTTTGCTTTCATATTATCATACGCCTGTTTGGAATCGATTTTTGAATTAAAATAATTAATAAAAATAAATTAAATTAAAATAGTCAATAAAATATTATATTTAAATCATAATTATTTTAATTTTTTCTCTCATAATCATTGAATCAATTTTCAAGAAAAATAAAATAAAAAACAATCAACTTCTCAAACATATTTTTTATTTTTTATTTTTTTTAAAGTTAGGCTAAAATAACAAAAAAAAAAAGAAAAAAAGAAGAAGAAGTCAAAAAACTAACTAAAATAACCAACCTCCCAAACAAGTCCAATTATTAATTCATGTTCCATTGTGATTTTAGATGGTGATACTTAGAAATTATTAGTCGTGATATAATGGTTTTTTTTAATACACGTTTAATTTTTTTTTCAATCAATAAATATATCGTAATATATAAATTAAAAAAATATACTAATAGGTAGTCAAATCAATAAAACTGTTCTTTGAAAAAGGTGAAATTTAGGGTTATTTTTTAGTTAGTTAAGAAAAGGCGAAATTACACATCAGAGCTAATTTAACAAAATATTTACGAATTGTTGATGGTAAAATTTTTAAATCTAATTATTAATATTTGTAAAATTTACCACTAGTTTGAAATTTCTTTTTCAAAAGAAACACTGAAACGTGATTTTCCCTTCAAAATAATTAGTTTATTCAATAAAATAAGTTTACAAAATTTAATCTTAAAAAAGCTTGGTATATTATTAATTTTTAAAATTTTCCTAATAATTTTTTAAAATACTGATGTTGGCATGTGATGAAAAATTAATTTGACAAATGAATTAAATATTTTTTTAACTAATAAATTCATTTTTAAACCACAGTCAAACCAATCCTTCCACTCACTTTTGCATATTTGGGATTGATCGGATTACGCCTCATTTGGAAACTAATTGTTTAGTTAAGAATATATATATATATATATATATGACGTGATTTAAATTTTTTTTTCCCTCAACTATTTATTTAATTAAAAAACCATTTCAACATACTAGCTTTCTATTTTCAAAAAATTATTACATATGCATAATTTTTTTTTATAATTTTAATTATTAATATTAATAAAATTTATCATTAATTTGTAATTATTTTTATAATTATAGATCGATGTAATTTAATTTAATTTTATTTTTTATCTCATTCAAAAACTCAAAAAATGTCAAAAAGGCCAAACGACCACTAAAATAAAGGCTAAATTAAATGATCCAATACTTTGATGTGTGGAATTTGTGTAGGGGGACATATTAACCCGGCGGTGATATTTGGGCTGCTACTAGCAAGGAAGTTGTCATTGACGAGAGCAGTGTTCTACATGGTGACGCAGTGCCTTGGTGCATTTTGTGGTGCTGCTGTTGTCAAGGGCTTCGAAGGGACAACCCAGTACAAGTTTCTTGGTGGTGGTGCTAACTTTGTCAACCATGGTTACACCAAAGGCTACGGTCTCGGTGCTGAGATTGTCGGAACCTTTGTCCTTGTTTACACCGTCTTCTTCGCCATCGACGCCAAGCGTAGTGTTAGAGACTCCCACGTCCCTGTAAGCACAAACACTTCTTCTCTTTACACATATCTAATATCAAATTGGACACAACTTTATCACATAAATCTGCTCTATATATGCATATTTGTGTATCCATTGATTTGGCTTATAATATTCTGGTCACGGTGGGATGTAGATATTGGCACCATTGCCAATTGGGTTCGCAATGTTCTTGGTGCACTTAGCCATTGCTTAAGCTTTTTCAACATAGAAATTTCTATGTTCGTGTGATGATTGTTATAGAGAAATTTCTATGTTCGTGTGATTCTTCTCCCATCGAGCAGTGAACACAGAAGAGAGCGGCAGATGCGGACTACGGCGCTGCTGTAGAAGAGGGGCGTGGTTGATGTGGTTGTGAAGGAGGCGGTGGTTCTGGTAACGGTAGTGCGACGGCGGCATTAGGGCATGTTTCGCCGCATTGAGAGAGAGAACCCTAGAGAGAGAAAGAGAGAGAGAGAGTGTGAACACAACACCCATCTCTTTCTTTGAACTACGATACGACACATTGAGAGAGATCCACTAACGTGAGAGAGAACGTGGAGAGAGGGAGTTAAGAGACGTTTGGCAGACGTGGGAGAAAGAGTAGAGAGTGTTTGGACGGGAAAAAAATTAATCTCAACCGTAGATATTGATTAGAAATCATTTCAGTTATTCAAATAAAATGTATCAAAGATACATTTTAATATATTTTCAAAAATTGTTCAAATAAATACATTTTAACATATTTTAAAAAACAGTTCTGTCTTATAATATAGATATTGGTTTTATCTTTATGCTTTTGTATATATATAAGTTGTTTTCATTTTTTTTAAAATAAGTTTTTATTTTCTCATCTCACTCATCACTTTTAAGTTTTTATTTAAATTCGAGCTACGTAGCAAAACTCTTTTTAGATTCACTCAATTTAAATACACTTAAAACGTATAAAATTTATGATTTTTTTTTAAAAATTGCTAAATATTAACAAATATACAAAAAATAAATTAATATATATTTTTTGTATTTATTAAATTTTTAAAAGATTTATTCAATTGTTTTTTTTTAAAACTTTTTAAGTATATGTATCTAAAAAACAAGTGGCCATATATGGCCAAACATTTTTTGTATTTATTAAATTTTTAAAAGATTTATACAAATTGTGGCTCTCAAACATTATTCTCAAACTAAATAGACAAATAATTTAAATTAAAAAATTTAAAGTTTAAATTGACACAATTAAAAACTCATAATTTATTTTATTAGAATGGTTAAGCCTTTTTTTTTTTTTGAATTTTTTCCATATTTTTATTTTAAAAAAAATCAATGAAACTAATTGGTCATTTTCATAATGGATAAATTACAAGTACATCCTTTATGATTTGTTTAAAATATAGATTGTTCTCTGTACTTTAAAAAATTACAAATATCAACTTATCAAAATATTTTATTTGATAGAATAAAATAAAAAATAAAATTCCTTATTGATTTACCATACAATAATAAAAAGGAAAATTAGTGAAACATATCTCTCCAATTTTCTAATTTTAAAATAAAGTGTTGTCTCTTTAATTAAAATAAATGTCTCTTAATTTTGTATTGAATCTTGTTTTGTAATAATTATTTTTTAGTCAATAATGAATATTTATAATGTATATAATAAATTGATCATTCTATTTTATTTCATTCCAACAATATTAGTTAGGAGAAATTATCCACAAAAAAAAATAAAAATGATCCTTATAACAAAATAAATCTTGAATTTTTAATTTGATCAATTTAAACTTTAATATTGTGATTAGTTTTCAATCTAAATCATTTATCTATTTTTCTGAAGTAAAATTAACAAAAAAAAAAATAGCATTTTAATTACTGAACTTAATGAAAAATGACATTAAATTTAGCAGAATTGGGTAGTTGGGATCAGTGGTTGTGGGGGACAATACAAAGGTAAATTATTGGGTTGGAACAGTTTGGAATACAAGGCTTAGTTTAGTTTGATAAAAAAAAATTTAAACTATTCTAATATCATATGTATGCATTGTAATGTTTGGACCGGAGAACTCTCAAGCAATAAAAGTATGTAAATAAAAATGAAAAATGTCAATAAAGAACACATAATAAGAACATATAACAAAAATCGATGTGGTTTGGATCAATGGCTGTGGGGGACAATACATAGACAAATTTTTGGATTGGATCGGTTTGGAATACAAGGCTTAGTTTAGTTTGATAAAAAAATAAAATAAATAATAATAATTAACTATCCTAATATCATATGTATGCATTGTAATGTTTGGAAGCAATAAAAATATGTAAATAAAATGAAAAATGTCAATAAGAACTTTTAGAAAGTTGTTGTAGAGACCTAGGTGCTATGAAGTATGGACACTTCAAAATAAGTGTTGCAGCCATGTCGGATAAGAACACAATTGTCATCAATTTTGTTGGTGAAAAAGCAATAAATTAAATAAGTTATAGTTATCAAATGGACTTAATTTTTTGTGTATATGAAATACACAAAGTGCTTGATAAAAATGAACAATTCAAATTATCGAAACGGGGCATGTGGTAGGCCTCATGGGCCAAAACAATGCTCTCTAATCCAAATTTTAAACTGGAACGGATCTTTCTCTTAATTCGATTCCCTACGCCCTATGAAACCTCTTAAATTAGAGAGAGAGAGAGAGAGAGAGAGAGAGAGAGAGAGAAAAAAGAAAAAAGAAACACAATCACTAATGTAGTTATTTTATATGGGGGAATTCTCTCCGGGCCACTCTTAAATTAGAGAGAAAAACAAAAAACCCGATCACTAACGTAGTTATTTTATATGAGGAAATTCTTTTTGGTCCATAATTTGAACTGAAGAGCGTTGTTTAGTCTTGTGATGTCTATCATAGGTCTCGTTTTGATCATTCGAACTATTAAGTATGTTGGACATTTCATTTTTTTATTTCGTGAGCATAGAAAATCATAACCTATTTAATTTGCATTTGTCACTAAAAAAAAGGACAATTGTAATCTATTCAATTTAAATTAATTTTACAAACCTGTATCTCAACTCTCCGAAAGCGAGCTATGCTCCATCCTCATGCTTCAATGCATAATATTAGAGTACATAATATTTTAATTATTAAAGTATTTGTAATAAGTGAAATATTATTATATATTTTTATGTATGTTGGAACGCTAGATTGGATGGCTTTTTAATACAACTTTTATTTTATAAAAATTAGTTCGCTCCCATTTAAAAAATACATATATGTAATAATTGGAATTCAAAATTATATTATACTATTAATTTTAGATTTGACTTAAATTGATTACATCAGCTCAACACAAATTGCTTATAAAGTGATAAAATTTTGATCCGGTCCGACCCGGCCAATGTACCCGACCAGTTGGAGAAGTTATAAATAGGAATGGCAACGAGACAAGAAGGGTGAGTTTTACACTCTCTGTTTCCAATCTCCAATTATTATTATTTTTTTCCATTTCCATTCCTCATCCCTAACGAAGACCATTTTTATTCCACCGTCTTGCCTCTAATGGGGTTCGGTTTTACCCTGACCCATTTTTGTGATCAGTAATGTTACATTCATCTAATTTGGTGCCGTCTGAATTGCATGAATCTATTCACACTAGTCATCTAGATGACAGGATGACAACTGTGGTAGACGAAGGTGAAACCAATCATCCAGCTGGCACAAATTCAAACGATTTGAGTGACAACAAATTCGATAAATAAATCATTTCACTTCTGTAATCTATTCAAAGTTACGTTGCTTCAGTTCATATATCCCCATAACGAACAAAAAGATAAAAAGAAAAAAAAATTAATAAGAGCAGAAAGTGAATGAAAGGGACTTCATCAAAGATTAAAAATATATAGTTTTTATTATTTATTTATTTTTGCTTTCAATATTTTCAACTTTCTTTTATTTTTAAATTATTTTAACTGAAAAAGTAATTTTTTTTATATATAAATTAAAAAAAATGTTAAAGACAAAAAAAGTGTAAGGCTTTAATTATAAATTAGATTACACAAACTTGATTATGAAGTTGAAAGGCTTAAATAAAATAATTTTGAATTTACATTAAAAAGTTTGAACATCGCATTGAAATAGAATGAGAGGGTTTAAATAAAAAAATTAACAGTGTGATGATTAGTTGCCAAATTTAATGGACAGAAATGAAGGGTGGACAGGTGTGGTGGCTGTTAGTAATAGGTAGTCGAACTTATTTGCCGAATTTAGTAGTTGGACGATGTCGAAAGATATGAGATGACCTGAAGAATACCAATTGATAATTGAAAATCACAACGGCGACCACCCACTTGCTAGAGAGTTGCCGGAGTTTGGTCGGAACTCGCCATTCATTGATGGTTGTGGTGAGTGGTGGCTAAAAGTGATGAGTGAGATGAGAAAATAAAAACTTATTTAAAAAAAATGAAAACAACTTATATATATACAAAAGCATAAAGATAAAACCAATATCTATATTATAAGACAGAATAGTTTTTGAAAATATGTTAAAATGTATTTATTTGAACAATTTTTGAAAATATGTTAAAATGTATCAAAGATACATTTTATTTGAATGATTGAAATGATTTCTAATCAATATCTACGGTTGAGATTAATTTTTTTCCCATCCAAACACTCTCTACTCTTTCTCCCACGTCTGCCAAACGTCTCTTAACTCCCTCTCTCCACGTTCTCTCTCACGTTGGTGGATCTCTCTCAATGTGTTGTAGCTCAGAGAAAGAGATGGGTGTTGTGTTCACACACTCTCTCTCTCTTTCTCTCTCTAGGGTTCTCTCTCTCGATGCGGCGAAACATGCCCTAATGCTGCCGTCGCACTACCGTTACCAGAACCACCGCCTCTTTCACAACCACATCAACCACACCCCTCTTCTGCAGCAGCGCCGTAGTCCGCATTTGCCGCTCTCTTCCGTGTTCACCGCTCGATGGTGCCGTTATTTCGGTGCCGAACAAACAATCTTCTGCAGGCTCTTCGCTACGCTGCTCAATTCGTCTCCCTTCGCTACCGATGGTGCTCTCGTAAGGTAAGATTGAGTCTTTTCACTCGATTTCTACCTCTCCCCTTCTCTCTCTGTTTTTGTTTTTGACTAATTTGGCTTGCTACAGTGCAAACCCCACTGTCGTCTTCAAGAACAGATGTGGGTTTGATATTTTTTCCCCTCTCTCTCTGTTCTTCTCCTTTATTTCATGAATACATACAATTTTAGACCTGTTTATTTGTTATTTTTTTCCCCTTCTCTCTTTGTTCTTCTTCTTCATTTCATTAATACATATGCAATTTGGGGTTTGATTTCCTGTTTTTATTAGAATTCGGTGGCCAATACAGACTTACAGGTTAACTCAGAGGATATCGTAATTTAGTTTGTTATTTTCATGATTTTTGTGTTGTTTGCTTTCTTATTTTGCCATTGGTAGCTTTATGTTAACATTTATACTTTACAGTTGATATTGCTGAAGATACTAAACATATTGAAGAATAATTATTTTGTGAAGCTTCCAATCTTACCTTATACTGCATTTATCCTTAACTAAAGAACGAAGTCAAGAAGGGAAGAAAGCAAAGCCTCCCCCGGAGTAAAATGGTGCACTGTTTTGGTTTTCTTCCTCACTCTTAAGGGAGAAAGTGTTCTTTGTGATTTTGTTGAGGTTATTTCTTGTTTTCCAATCCAGCTATCTCAGTTTCCAACTGGTTTTTTGTTTTATCTTTTGAGTGCATTGAGTTTTGGTGTTGTTCCAGAGTATCAGTTTTGTCCAACCATGAGTTGTCAGACTTTTGCTCCTTGTTATTCTATTCATGTATGTTCTTTCCTGCTCGGGTTCTTCAAGTAGGGAAGTTCAGATCATGTTGTGAAGTTGGTGCCACCGTTCTTGGTGGATGTTGGCGGTCGGTGGCCTTAGCCGGCGTTGTTTCCTGCTGGTGAGGTTTGATTTCTTTGCCTGGCTGGGTGTACTGGTCGTGTGCTTCGGTTGGATTTGAGTTTGCCGGTCAAGCTCAAGTTCAAACGGATGGAAAGAACAGAGACTCTCTGCTGAGTTTGGTTCAGGCGACCTGGGTGTAGGTTGTTTATTTCAAGTCTTCTGGTTGTTTCTGGGATGATTTTGGTTTGCCTTTGCACTTGCTATCACGCCGGAGTTTTCTTTCCGATGTTGGTGTGCTACTGTGGTATGTACTGAACGGTGATTATGGGTGGCATTGCTGCTGTAATGGCGGTAATGTTATTGTTTCTGTTCCGGTAGAGTTATCCGTCAATGGCGTCGTGAGATTGTGGCGTTGTGGTTGTCTGCCGGTGCGCGTGTCTTTGGTTGTTCTGGGTTGTTAGAGCTCCGGTGGTGGTTCTGGTTCTGTGTAGGGCTTCAGAGCTAGTTCGGTTTTATGAGGATGGTGTTGTAGATTGCACGCAGTGTTTGAGCGTGGAGGTGCTGACTATTTTCCGGCGCTGTTTTGCCGCCAGCATTATTGGTGGTCTTGGCTTTCCGGCGTTGTCTTTCCGGCGTCGTGATCTTGATTGTTTGCCGTCGGTAGTGTTGTCGACGTGCATGGTTTACGCATAGGCATGCGTGCGGTTGTTTGGAGATAGAGGAAAGTTAGAGATCATGAAATTTTTTTTATAAAAATGATCATGAAAGATTTATGATCTTTGGATTATTTCGATTAGTGTGTGACGCTTTATTCTAAGTGTAATTCAAGAGTTACAAAATTTTTATAATTATTTTCATGAAATTTTTTTCATAATACCTAGCATTACTATTGGAGTGTACATCACCCACGTGGGTCTGGGGTAAATGGCCAATTTCCCTCTTTGTGCCATTTTGAACATTTTAGTCCCATTTTAGGGTGTACTTTTATCTTTATTCCCAAAGTAGGGTAAAACGGTTTTTCAAATGCCGTTTTTCAGAAACCAGCTTTCACAAAACCGTATTCATCGATTAAAATAATAATAAAATTTGAAAATGGAAACCGGCTTTTCTAAAGCCGTTTTTGATTAAGATTTTAATTATTTTGAATTAATTAAAAACGGTTTTTGTAAAACCGTTTTCCAATTAATTTTTTTTTAATTTATATTTTCAACATAAATATTTTTTGGTCAAAATTTTTTTTTTTAATAAAAACCGGTTTTAGAAAAACCGTTTTTGCATTAATTTTTTTTAAATAAATATTTTATGACCAATTTTTTTTTTTTAAAACCGGTTTTAGAAAACCGTTTTTGCATTAATTTTTTTTAAATAAATATTTTATGACCAATTTTTTTTTAAAAAAAAAAAACGGTTTTAGAAAAGTCGTTTTTGCGAAATTTTTTTTTTTTAAAACGGTTTTACAAAAGTCGTTTTTTGACCAAAAACATTTTTAATAAAAACCGGTTTTAGAAAAGCCATTTCATTCCTTCTTCTCCCTTACGAAAGCCGTGTTTGATCCAAACCAGTGTTTGATCCAACCCATCTTCTTCTCCCTCTCTCAGCCGAAGAAGACCGACGAAAAGGCCGTGTTTGATCCAACCCATCTTCTTCTCCCTCTCTCAGCCGAAGAAGACCGACGACGAAGAGGCCGTGTTTGATCCAACCCATCTTCTCCCTCTCTCAGCCGAAGAAGACCGGCGACGAAGAGGAAGCACACCACCGGCGGAACACCTTCATCAAACACCCACTTCAGGTTTGTATCGCATAAATGAGGGATTTCATTTTAGATTTGGGATTTTAAATTTTGAAATTAGGGTTTCAGATTTGGGATTTAAAATTTTGAAATTAGGGTTTCAGATTTGGGATTTTAAATTTCGAAATTAGGGATTCAGATTTGGGATTTTAAATTTCGAAATTAGGGTTGTAAACTTTTCATTCAACAACGCCAGAATTTTTTGAATAATTTTCTCGTCAGTTCCATGATATAAAAATGATATTTGTGAATAATTTTTCAAATTAATTTGATAGGTTGTGATCACATATATGAAAATAGTTTCCATGATATTTTAAAGAATTTTGTAAGATTGACGAAAACTTAGTTAATATTAGGAGCTGTAATGATGAATAAATCAATCAAATGCCTATATTTAGATGAATAGCATGATGATTCCAACCATTTCTTCCTAATAACAAGCCAATATCTTATTGAAGACCTAACAACCACCTTCAAAATGAAGTATGTCTTGAGATTTATCATACAGAATGTGATTGAAATAGAGATTCAAGGAAAAGAAAGAGAGAGAGAGCTTACATGTGCAAATGTAGTTATATAAATGTATCAAGAATAAGAGCTGCAAAAGACAAACCCAAAGAAAGAGAAAGCTCTCTCACACAGATACAAATTGGTGTGAGAAGCGAAGCAAAGATAAGCTCACAACCAATATAGGAGAGAGAAGTGCAAAGATGATTCTTCAGTTCTCTCTCTCTTTTAGAACAAAGCTCAAGATAATCAACAACAAATGACAGTTTTTCTAATTAATTTGAGAGAGAGAGAGAGAATTGCTGAGTTGGGGATTGTCAATGAGAGTGTGGTGGATTAGCTTAAATAGAATGGAAAGGAATGATTGGTAATGATTTGCTCTAGTTGAAAAGTCAGGTTAGGGTGTCAAAGAGGGACAAGTGCACATAGAAACATATAATTAGAGAGAGAGAGAGAGAGAATCCATGTGAAAGGAAAGTGAGGTGGATTACGATGATAGAAGAAGAGAAAGAAATGGATGGTAGAGATTGGTTTTTGTAGAAAAGAGGTAGGGGTGTTAAAGAGGGACAAGTGCACATACAAACCTATAGAGATATAGATAGATACAAAATAGTCAAAAGAGTATTATCGGCCACGTTTTATATTGATTCATTCAACTCTTTATTTGTTTCTTAGCTATTCACACATGCATCCCTACCCTATCATTACACAAATTTTTCTCCTATGTTTCTGCCCAACTTCCGGATATGGTAAGAAACACTCCCCATGCAAATATGTCTCCAATCTCTCTCTCTCTCTCTAGAACTTACGTATATCGCACGTCTCTCTCTCTCATCAATTGATAAACGGGGCAAATACAATTCTTAACTTGAGAATTTGATGCATATCGGATACATGCTTGCTATAGAATTTTTGAAATTTAGGAAAAACAAGATAAATGTTAAAACATTAATAGACGTAATACGGCATGTCTTTAGAATCATGTGAAATTTGATCGAAATATGAAAAATGACATGGCCAACAATATTCATTGCTTCGTCATGGCATACGATGAATTTTGGAGAATTAGTATTATTACCAAAGAGAATATCTTTTTATTAAATTTGTTGTTGTTGTTTGTGTTCGAATGTTCATCTCATTACCTTCCCTACATCAATACCTCTGAGACCAATTACCGTAAGGGGCCTATGGTGGCTGTATTGCTGTCAAGGGAAAGACAGGGCAAGGGTAGTTAAGTAATTCATTTTACATCATGAAGGGCAATAGAGTAATTTACTTATCAAAGTTAACATCGTCAATATTCTACTTGTTAAATATAGTAACTATATATTTTATCTATTATACATACCATATTATATTCATTACTATACTTAGATTTATCTCCTTCTATATGAAGCAATCTTGTATACATTATTACAACATTTAATATGATACAAATTTCTCTTTCTCTCTCTCTCTTACATATTCTAATATAGTATCAGAGTTAGGTTAACTACTAAGTAATTTTTTGTATAAATCCTGCGTTGGGATTGATCTCTCATATTAGTTAGTCAATACGGCCGAATATCAATCCAAATATATATATATATATATATATGTATTTTTGAGATCATATTAGTCAGTCATTACGGCCGGATACCAATCAAAAAATATATATTTTTTTGTAAGTGGGTTGAGGAAAGATTAAAAACAAAGGACAACAATGAGTTGCTTGGAGTTTTTGGTGATTGAACATCACATTGTTGTCCTCGAACCCCCTACGGCCATTGATGGACACTTGGACTTCATAATTTTCTGAGACTTTACCTGTTGAGTGATCAACATGGAATTAATATGCCAAATGACCGAGGAATGGAGGGCTATATTTTAGAAGATTTAATTTTAATTTCTACATTTGGATTTTAAATTTGTCAATAGAAATGGCAAGAAAAAAAAGAAAAAACAAGATAAAAAAATTCATAATTCTACAAGTTTGGGAATAACAAATGCCTTCAAATAATAATATAATAGGTTTGAGAAAACTTCACAACAAACTTAACATATTTTTCCTTGTATTTTAATTACTTTTTTGTTAGTACATAAAAAGAAAATTATAAATATGTGCAAGAAAGATCCTCAAAACACATATAAAAAGAAAAAGCCCACATCTACAAAGGGAATCAAACCTTTTTTGAAGAAAGGAAAATTCTATAATTCAGAGCCTCTAGATATAGAAGTCTGGCCCGTTTGGGCCAAGCCCTACAATAAGCCCACAATTTTCTTGTTTGAGCCCACAGCCTAGCCCAACCCATTATATCGTATGCAATAACAACAGATCTAAATCGAGCCCACAGCCTAGCCCAACCCACTAAGCTTTTTTTTTCTTTCTTTGTTTGTTTGTTGTTAATTTTGGCTAGTACTTTGTTCGGTGGTACTGTATGGGTGTGCTTATGTGATGTCAAACTTGGGTTATAAATTGATGTTAAAGAAATCAAATGTTGTTATTAAAATGTGATAATTTTAATAATCTTCTCTAATAGGATCAAAATTTCGTTTCCCTACGTTCTTTCGGTTAGGTTGGAAGTGAAAATAGAATTGGAAACTTTTTAAACTTTTCGAAAAGTTTAAAAAACAACAAAAGGATTTGAAAGTGTCTGAAAATATTTAGGAAAAAAAACAAAAACTTTGATTGATGTTAATAAATTCTCAATAGTTAATTACTTGAACATGTTGAGTGTTATGCATGTTTAGTTGGATAAAGGGGTTTCCCATTTTAAGAAAAGTATATTTAAATAAATTGCGAAATTCTTGTAACAGTAGGCATGAAAAAATAAACAATCGGTGCATTGCTCCTTAATGGATTTTATACTACGAGCACAATTGGTAGCTAATTTGTTCTCACAATAAAGTCTCAAAAAATCTTTTTTGGTTGGTCTTAATTGTTGTGGTGATTTTTAGCCAAAAGACGCATGCCTAAGGCACTCCTGTGTAATATATGTGGTGTTTGGTCTCAAATGTGCTTACTTCATTATTTTGAAATAATTGAGTTACTTTGAATGCAAAGTGTAGGTATGGAAGTTGTGAGCATTATGTTCTATTGGGGTGGAAAGATTTTGAGCAATCGCGATGAAGGTGTGTCCTACGACATCGAACCTCAGGGGTTGTATAATGTGTACAGGGGGATAACATTGTCAGAATTGGAGGCTATGATGGTGCCGAAGGTTGGTACGCATGGGAAAATAATGCGATTAGAGTTTAAATGTAGACTCCCATGTCGGGGGCAGTATAGGTTGGTGCCAATAAAAGATAATGAGACCTTAAGTAATGTCTTAGACCTCCCACATAAATTAGGCCCTGATTATTTTTTGGAAATCTATGTGGAGAAGGAGAGCAATTTTGGTAGCACAGGGATGCCATTTCCGGTGAGTGGGACATTCACTCAAATGTTGACACAATTGCAATCCCCTGACAATACACTTACACAGTCTGCACACATGTTCCCTGCAGATTACCCTCTATTCAATCATTCTCAGAGTTACAATGAATTAAATGCATCACAGAACGTAGATGGTTATTACAGTGCCGGAGCAGGTCCAAGTGCTCCGACAACGTATAATCCGATGGTTCTTACAACCCCATATCCCCACTGGAATGAAGAATGTCCACCGGTTTGTAATGTTCAACGTACACCGGAGACGGCTGTCCAAAATTATGCATACTCCGATGATACAGTGCCATTGTCTGACGAGGTTGGAGTAAGTGATGAAGATTCCGTGGAAGATTTTGATGTCGCATGGGAAGGTGCAGACAATGACTCCGGCGATGATGAAGTTGGAGGGCATCATGATATGCAGGAGGTACACACAAATGTCCATATCCCTTTCTACCATAATTTGCATGTGACTTTGTGCAGTGATGCATAGATGCATGTCACTTGATGCATATGATTTTATCTGACAACCACGTCCGTGACTACATCACAGGTACACTTCGTCACGAGTACTCAGGATTGCATGAAATGCATAACATGTCATAATATCACGGGTATCACTTCTTCTATAGTGCCACAGCATGCATTATCGTCACTAGATCATCTCTAGTTAACCCCCACTATGATGTCTATAAATACCGATACCCCTAGTATGGTGTTTGTTCTAGTCATAACAATAGTAATATATATCTACAATTACTATTATTATTTGTTTGTTCATTTTATGAACAATGTCTTCAAGAGGTGCAGGAAGTTCACGCCAACAAAGAAATCAGAAAGTGTGGCTGCTACCTCCATTTACTTATGACTACAAGAGCGAAAAGTACTCGAGTCCGAAGGATTATTATGCTGGTATCTGAGCAGAATGGGCGTTTAGGGT
Organism: Camellia sinensis; assembly: GCF_055761805.1. Lineage (NCBI taxonomy): Eukaryota > Viridiplantae > Streptophyta > Magnoliopsida > Ericales > Theaceae > Camellia > Camellia sinensis. Next base: position 110,361,151 of record NC_138961.1, on the reverse strand, counting down.
AACAGAGCAAGAAGGATTGTTTAATGATCTACGTAACTTTGGGGCACCGGTACCTCATCGTCGTTCATTAACCATGGCTAGACGAAATGTGAGTGACTATGAAAAAGCAATTAGCAGAATTAAGAAGGAGAACAACAGAATGTTGATGCGGAGATGTCGACATTTCATGCTTCAGCTAGCCACCGAAATGGCAGAAGCAAGCAATAGAGATTTGACAGTGATTGAGCGAAATAATGTCTTAAACAATGAAAAATATCTCTCTGACTACAACATGTCAGATGAGGAATGAGAAATCAAACACCTTTATCTTTCATATATGTTTGTATGTTCTCTCGTATCTTCGTTACTGGAGTGTAAGACAATGTTGTTGTTCATCTAACGTACGGATGTATTTCAAGTATTTGTTTTATGAACCTAAAGTTTATGAAATAACTACATTTATAACTGCACATTTATTAGTTCATGACTTTCTTTAATAAATTGCAATAAGTTAATGAATGTTCTGAATTAATGAATGGATTAATGTATGTTGAATTATGTGAATACTTAAAACACATAAAACAGAACACGTAGTTCATGACTTTGGTTTTCTCTATTTTTTCCTCGATTTATTTTTATTACAATGGCAACTCTTCTTTTATTGATATATGTGGGATTCTCAATTCAGAAAGTCACATGGCAACAGTGAATTCATTGATTTACCTTACAGTGAGCATGCCCTTATTTTCTCCGTATATGCAGATGGATTGTCAAGTCGTGTGACTTGGTGCACAGGCTTTGGTTTTCTCGATTTTTTACTCGATTTTTTGATTACAGTGACAACTCATCTTTTATTGATATATGTGGGATTCTCAATTCAGAAAGTCACATGGCAACAGTGAATTCACTGATTTACCTTACAGTGACCATGCATTTATTTTGTCCGTATATGCAGATGGATTGTCAAGTCATGTGACTTGGTGCACAGGATTGGGTTTTCTCGATTTTTGCCTCGATTTTTTTTTATTACAGTGGCAACTCATCTTTTATTGATATATGTGGGATTCTCAATTCAGAAAGTCACATGGCAACAGTGAATTCACTGATTTACCTTACAGTGAGCATGCCCTTATTTTGTCCGTATATGCAGATGGATTGTCAAGTCATGTGACTTGGTGCACAGGCTTTGGTTTTCTCGATTTTTTACTCGATTTTTTGATTACAGTGACAACTCATCTTTTATTGATATATGTGAGATTCTCAATTTAGAAAGTCACATGGCAACAGTGAATTCACTAATTTACCTTACAGTGAGCATGCCCTTATTTTGTCCATATATGCAGATGGATTGTCAAGTCATGTGACTTGGTGCACAGGCTTTGGTCTTCTCTATTTTTTCCTCGATTTATTTTTATTACAATGGCAACTCATCTTTTATTGATATATGTGGGATTCTCAATTCAGAAAGTCACATGGTAACAGTGAATTCACTAATTTACCTTACAGTGACCATGCATTTATTTTGTCCGTATATGCAGATGGATTGTCAAGTCATGTGACTTGGTGCACAGGATTGGGTTTTCTCGATTTTTGCCTCGATTTTTTTTTATTACAGTGGCAACTCATCTTTTATTGATATATATGGGATTCTCAATTCAGAAAGTCACATGGCAACAGTGAATTCACTAATTTACCTTACAGTGAGCATGCCCTTATTTTGTCCGTATATGCAGATGGATTGTCAAGTCATGTGACATGGTGCACAGGATTGGGTTTTCTCGATTTTTTCCTCGATTTTTTTTATTACAATGGCAACTCATCTTTTATTGATATATGTGGGATTCTCAATTCAGAAAGTCACATGGCAACAGTGAATTCACTGATTTACCTTACAGTGAGCATGCCCTTATTTTGTCCGTATATACAGATGGATTGTCAAGTCATGTGACTTGGTGCACAGGATTTGGTTTTCTCGATTTTTTTTTATTACAGTGGCAACTCATCTTTTAACGATATATGTGGGATTCTCAATTCAAAAAGTCACATGGCAACAATGAATTCACTGATTTACCTTACAGTGCGCACGCATTTATTTTGTTCGTATATGCAGATGGATTGTCAAGTCATGTGAGTTGATGCACAGGCTTTGGTTTGCTCAATTTTTTGATTACAGTGACAACTCATCTCTTATTGATATATGTGAGATTCTGAATTCAGAAAGTCACATGGCAACAGTGAATTCACTGATTTACCTTACAGTGAGCGTGCCCTTATTTTGTCCGTATATGCAGATGGATTGTCAAGTCACGTGACTTGGTGCACAGGTTTTGGTTTTCTCGATTTTTTGTTCAATTTTTTTATTACAGTGACAACTCATCTCTTATTGATATATGTGGGATTCTTAAATCAGAAAGTCACATGGCAACAGTGAATTCACCGATTTACCTTACAGTGAGCATACCCTTACTTTGTCAGTATATGCAGATGCATTGTCAAGTCACATGACTTGGCACACAATATTTGATTTAGTCTGTTTTTCCATTCTAGTGACAACTCATACCTTGTTCGTATATGTGGGACTGCCATGCAGAGGCATCTTCCTAAAGCCGTTCATAACCAACTATATAAACAACTAAAGGTGAAGACACAACCTTACAACTTAATTCGCCCTACGAAATTATCATTCATTTGTTTTAAAAAATTAGCATGGCTACATGGTTCGTGGGAGGGAGTGGGAGTCGCAGAGGTGGTAGGAACTTGCAAAGGGGTGAAAGTTCACGACGAGGAGGGGGAAGGGGAAGTGGCGATGCTGAAGATGAACCACCATTTCCTTTGTTGGATGCCTCTTGTGCTTATCATGATAGGTTTGGGAAGCGACATTTTGTCATGCCCAAGTACTATCGAGATCCATGTGGTTTGGTGGAGGATCCATCAGAAAATCAAACAGGATATGGTTATGCAAAGGCTAGACTTCTTAAGTGGCCCGCACTATTTATAGAGCGAGTGCAAAACGAAAGATTATGTCGGGAAAGACGACTGAAGGTGCCAAAAGCACGTTCTGTTGAGATCCAAAAGGAAGATCCTGATAATGTTGATCGACTATGTCAAACACTACAACGTGAGATTTCTCAAATGGGTCGTAGATTGGCCCGCGATATGCAGCTACTCATACTTAAGAAGGATGCCCAGAAGAACAGAACAGAACCAAATGTTGCGGCTATCAAGGGTATCATGGAGGATCCTGAACTTGTCTCTGACGCTGAGCTTTCGGATTGTTCAGACTCTGAGCCACCTGCCGATTTAAGCGCGAATTAGGTGTTAATGTCTACACTTCGGCAATATAACAACTTGCATTAATATGTAATGTCTGTGTTAGACTAAGTGTTTCCCTAATGAGTTTGTCAGATTGTCTACCTAATATTTGTCTGTCTAACTATTATGTTTATGTATTGTGTGTTCAGTTCATCGTGTCTAGGATGTATGTATTGTGTGTTCAGTTCATGGTGTCCAGAATGTATTTTTGTGGGAGACTTATGTCTGTACTACCTATGTAACTGAAAACTGTTAGATTTGCAACTTCAGTTATGTTGTTTTCACGCATGTATGAGTATTTAGTAAATTAGTGACTTCTTATATTATGTATTAACTTTTATTACAAATATATTGACAAAATTTATTTGTGGAGAAATACACTTTTATTTGTATTAAGCTTTCAATGTTCATCAAATTTTCGGCCCCAAATAGTGAAAGCGTGTTTTGTAATAGCGCTTTAGCCTAATTTGGAAATTCCGTCCAAACTAGGCCTAGTTTGGGAATTAAGATAATAATTTGGCTTAATATGGGAAAAGCCCCCAAATATAGTGCACATTAAAAAAATAAATAAATATTTAAAACATAAAATATTTATTCCCACTCTAGGGTGGGTTTTGTAAACACTTTGAAATTTTGAAAATTTTTTAAAAGTGATTTTGGAATTTTTTTTTCAACAAATTTGAACTACAAAAATTCGTTTTTTCTGTTTGTTTGTATTTTTGGCATTTAGTGTATTTATGCTAGGTATGTTTAAAAACTTAAAATATTAAAAAATTCAACAAAAACAAAAAAATTTGAAAAATAAGAAAATAGAATTTTCTAAAAAATGTTTTAGAAAACTCAAAGCAAGCATTACGTTTTAATTTTTATTTTTATTTGTGCTGTAATTTTCTAAAGAAACCCATCTTTGAATGCATTGAAATTGCTGCTCTCTTACTCATCTTTTCATTCCCAAGTCCAACCTTCCCACATGAGAAAACATAATTAAAAAAAAAAATTTCTAAAACATTTTTTATTAAAAATATTTGTCGTCAAAAAATATTTATGTTGAAAATTTAAATTTAAAAAAATTAATGTAAAAACTTTATATTTTAAAACCACTTTTTATTAAAAAAAAATTTGGTAGTTTTCATATTTACGTTGAAAATATAAATTTTAAAAAATTAAAAATTAATGTGAAAAACGATTTTTCTAAACCGTTTTTTATTAAAAAATATTTTTGGTCATAACATATTTATTTAAAAAAAATTAATGTAAAAACGGCTTTTCTAAAACTGGTTTTTATTAAAAAAAAAATTTGAACAAAAAATATTTATGTTGAAAATATAAATTAAAAAAAAAATTTAATGTTGAAAAACGGCTTTTCTAAAACCGGTTTTTATGCAAAAAAAATTTTGAACAAAAAATATTTATGTTAAAAATATAAATAAAAAAAAATTTAATGTTAAAAAACGGCTTTTCTAAAACCGGTTTTCATGAAAAAAAAATTTTGAACAAAAAATATTTATGTTGAAAATATAAATAAAAAAAAATTAATGTTAAAAAACGGCTTTTCTAAAACCGGTTTTCATGAAAAAAAAAATTTTGAACAAAAAGTATTTATGTTGAAAATATAAATAAAAAAAAAATTAATGTTAAAAAATGGCTTTTCTAAAACCGGTTTTCATGAAAAAAAAATTTTTGAACAAAAAGTATTTATGTTGAAAATATAAATAAAAAAAAAATTTAATGTTGAAACCGGCTTTTCTAAAACCGGTTTTCATTAAAAAAAATTTTAGAACAAAAAATTTTTATGTTGAAAATATAAATTAAAAAAAAAAATTAATGGGAAAACGGTTTTACGAAAACCGTTTTTAATTAATTCAGAATAATTAAAATCTTAATAAAAAACGGCTTTAGAAAAGCCGGTTTCCATTTTCAAATTTTATTATTATTTTAATCAATGAATACGGTTTTGTGAAAGCCGGTTTCTAAAAAACGGCATTACAAAAACCGTTTTACCCTACTTTGGGAATAAAGATAAAAATACACCTTAAAATGGGACTAAAATGTTCAAAACGGCACAAAGAGGGAAATTGGCCTGGGGTAAACATATTGCTGCAGGCTAGACATATAGGCCTTTGAGTGATGTTTGCATATAAAGTTGTTCCAGCTCATGGGTTTGAATTATGGTGGAAAACTCAAATTTTATACCATGGGCTGGTTTTGTTTTGCTAGCTGTAAAGTGTGTTGTTGGTGTACGTGGGTTTTTGCCTACACGTGCAATGCTAGCTATTCTTTGTGGGCCAGGTTGAGTTTGTATTGCAGACTTGTTGGTTTCACTTGATTTGTTAGTGGGCCATGGTTTGCTAATGGTATTAGGCCCAATTTATGGGCCAAGGGAATTACGTTCGGCTGTGGATTGTTCTTCTGCTAGTCCGTGGGTTATCTTTTTATGTGGGTTTTATTTGGTCCCACTTATTTTTGGTTTGATAATTTGTTTTGGTGGGTTTTCTACCACTCCTGTACAATTGTCCATATATCTTCCCCAGTACCCATCTATTATTTTGGATGGTATAGGGTACTTGAGGATAAAAATGATATATGGACAATTTTTGTTTATTATTGTTTGTTGGGGACCCAACTGTTATGGGTGTGTTTTTTTTATTATTAGTTTTTTTTTTATTAGTTTTCCCCTTTTGGTGGATTTGTGTTTTCATTGTATTACATGGAGTGTGCCCCTTGTAAACGCCCCTTGTAAACGTGTAAGTTTTTTGTCTTTAATTTATGACTTACCCACCAAAAAAAAAAAAAAAAAACCAAATAATCATAAATTAGCATTCACAAATGCAATGCAACCAAATTATTATTAAAAATAATCCAATTCCCTAATCCTGGCATTCTTTTTGGATTGGTCAACAGAGCGGAGTTCACCATGCCCTTAACCCAGATCCATACAGAGGAGTCTTTGGTTCAGACAGGGAGAAGTATGCAAGAGATGTTGAAGATCTCATTACCTTTGGAACTTCAGGGCATGTAGCTGGTTTTATTTCTGAAGCCATACAGGTAAGCATCGTCTATGTAAATTTGTTTTTATTGTTTCTTTTTGTGGCTATATTGATTAGGGTAATGATGTACACAGGATTTAACACAAAAAAAATTATGCAAAATGATGTGTCGCATTTATATCCCTGCATTGATAGTCAAATGGCCATCACTATGGTTCATAATTGCAAGAGTGTCATTGCCACATTATTTTTGTCTTAAATTCTGTACGAAAATTGTGTGAGAATATCATTTTCCTATTAATACAACCTCTTCCGAGTTACTGTCTAATTTGAACTACTCTCTAAAATGGTAGAGAGTGGGTGGAATTATTGAATTGGCCCCAGGGTACTTCCCTGCCGTATACAGCAGTATTAAGAAAGCAGGAGGGCTTTGTATTGCCGATGAGGTTCAATCTGGGTTTGCTCACACTGGGAGCCATTTTTGGAGATTTGAGACCCAAGGCATTGTGCTTGACATAGTGACAATGGCAAAGGTAAATCTATATAATATGGCAGGATTTAAAAATGTCCAAAATGACTTTTAATGGTCTAAATTAATTCTAAAGTGTATATCAATGGTTAAGATCAATCCTTTCAAATGTACCAAACACTCGATTCCCGCCCAAATACTCTTCTCTCTCTCTCACATCTCAAACACTTAATATGGCAGGATTATTTTTTTGGCCTTTATAGATTTGTCCTCTTCTTCTTGGGCTAGCAAAGTGTGTTTCGAGGGGGGAGAAAGAGTGAGTGTGTGTTTTAAAATTTGAAATTTGAAAAAGTGAGATGAGCGAGAAAGAATGGATGGGTGGGTGGGGGTGAAGAGTTTTTTTTTGTTTTTTGTGGGCTATTGTGGCTCTTGGACACAAAGTGTGTTTTGTTATCCGTCACGGCCAACGCCACCGTCGTCTCACTCTCTTGGGAACAAATTATGTTTTTTGTTTTTGTTAGTATTTATTTTATACAAAATATAAAAAATAATTAAAATGTATTATTTACTATAATTTGAGTTCAAATACTTAAAATACATAAAAATACATAAATCATGCAAAATTATAAAATTTTATTTTAAATTTGTAAAAATTATTTTAAAATTTTTAAGTGTAAATTTTATAACATTACTCTAAATTTTATAATTTTTAAGTGTATTAAGATTGAATGGATCTGAAAAAGTAAAAAATGTTGATTAAAATATTTAAAAAGTTTACTAAAAGTAATAAAATACAGATTGAAAATTTTAAAAATTATTTTTGAAAACTGTAAACCAAATAAGTTTTGAATTTCAAATTTGTAAAAATTATTTTCAACATATACAACCAAACTCTAATTATAAAATTATTTGAAAATCCAAACCAAACGGACCATCTATTTATTTTTTGACCTCAAATTTTTTTTTTGGCGCAACAAATTAGATAAATTATATTTTAATCCATAAGATGAATATTTCTTTATATTTTTTTAGTATTTTTATCAAAAAAAGTTACAGATTTTACAAATTTTAGCATGATACGTATAAATTATAATTGAATTTTGATCTCAACAATATTTATATCGTGCCTTTAGGCACGAGCATACACTAGTAGATATATATATATATATATATATATAAATTATTAATTTCAATTCCATATCAACATTTTAAGGTAGCTTGGTTGGTTGGAGCTTGCTTCCACTTACCCCCAAGGTAACGTGTTAAAAATTAGGGTTTCACAACTTTCACTCTCTCTTTTCCCTCCTTTGTTTCTAGACCCCTCTCTCTCGCTAATCTTCCACCGCTTCAAAATTAGGGTTTTATAACGGTCTCCTCTCTCTTTTCACTCCTTTGTTTATTGACGCCTCTCTTTCTCTCTCTCTCTCTCTCTCTCTCTCTCTCTCTCTCATCTTCCATCGCTGCTCTCTCTCTCCATAAACCTAAACCCTTTCGATCTCTCTAGCTTCTATCCATCTGTGAAACCCGAAACCTTTGAAATTGACTCATTCAAATCGTCTTTCTGATGGAGAACATGAAGACGAAGCACAAAAAAACCCTTAGACGAAGCAGTAGAAACCCCCTAAACCACACTCGAACCCTAAGACGAAGTAGACAAAGAAGAAGAAGCGTGAGATCGTCTGAAATCCATCACGCATCTTGAAATCCAGTTATTTATTTTTCTGAAATCGTCTTTCTGATGATGGAGAATTGCTTAAATTTTGCTTCAAATTGCTTGAGATTAATTGAAATCTGTATAAAATTGCTTGATTATTCTTGTGATTATTTTTGTTTATGTGATTTCAATTTGATCAGGTGAACAAGCTTCATGAAGTGTGTTAAAGATTTCATAGCTAGCGTTTATCTGCAACTTAACAAGATTTTTCAATGCTCAGTGGCTTCGATTTCTCAATCTCAAACCTCTAGTGGTCTTCTTTTACTGGTATTGATTTCTCTATCCATTGATTGCTTTATGACCACACACCCTCATCAAACTCTTAATCACCACTGTCACTATCTCTCCTCTCTCTCTTGATGTGTATTTTGCTATAGCATTGCATGATGTCAATATTTTCACTGTGACTCTATTCTTGATGCATGTCACAATATTTTCACTCTGTATAGTAATTTTGAAATTCATGTTCTGTTTTAGCTTTAATATGTGTTTCAGCTTTAATATGTGCATTGGTTTACTTACAGTGAAAACTTCTACTCTATTTATAGACCAAATTTTCTCTTATGAGGTAAAAAAGTTATTTTAGTAGAATTGAGACAAGTTTTGTTTTGGTATTACTCTGAGGCTTCTATTGGAAAAGCTTGAAAATCAAAGCATTCAATGTATATTGTGTCATGGCAGGGTGCAACTTGGCTACATCTTTGCTTGTGGATGTACAAATAATTTTCCATCACTACCGCCATAGATTTTAGGTATAAAAATGTAGTTTCCATTAAATAATGTCGTTGCTTCTTTTTTTTTTTTTTGGGGGGGGGGGGGGGGGTGACTCCTATATGCATGTCCCCACTTTTCCATTGTTAAAAAATGTGTATTGTTTTTGTCTCATCTTATTCAATTTTGCTTTTACTTCAAGTTCAGAGTTCTACATGCATTGCAATTCCTGTTAGTGTGGTCCATGTAATTTGGAGATGTTGATTGAGGGCGAGGCAACCGCTGAGATTTTCAGTTATTTAGAAGTTTAATTTTATAAAAAATAGCCCTTCAACCAAACAAGAAACAAACAAAACTTGGAAAAAAATGATCATGAATTGATTGCAGGTGTTATTAACTTGTAGTTACTATTTATTTGGAATGTTGAAGTATTTTTGGTGCTTGATATTTGCCCCTCTCCTAGTTCTTCCCCTCATCATTATGCTTACATATGTGATGATGTAACCATTGTTCTTCTATTCTATAGTTTTACTTAGGAAATTCGTCTATTTTTTCTTTATTTTGGAGAGGTGGTTCTACATGATGCTGATCTTAGTATGTGGACCTTCATTCATTCATGTTTGAGTCGGAAAAGATGATTCTATTTTTATTTTTTTTGTTAAGTTGGAAAGCCAATTTGTAGACATAAGTCGTAACTCAAAAATAAAATACTGCTCATGCCAATTAGTTTCTCAATTTTCTCGACACCAGGCTCTAAGGATTCTTTTAGATCATCCTTTTTGAAATTAAACATATGTGTTTAGTTGTCAAAATCTCCATTAAGCTCAATTAGTTTCAGTATGAAATTACTATACCATATTTTGTTCCAACAAGGTCGGGAAGGTGCATAATAACTTTAAACATACAAAATAAGATGTGGCATCACATAGGGAACAAAATTTATTTCTGAAATTAATGCACTTCTTTTAACTATTTGACCTATTTTCAAGACACTTCTTTATTTCAATCCCAATATCCAGCACTTTTAGCATTTGTCATATACAAATATCTTGAGGACATAACAATTACACGAATTATAACTAAGATCATTCCAATAAAATAAATTAAATATATCTATTAAGAACAGAACAAAAAAGATGACATGAGGAACTTGCTTCTCTACATTTCAGGAGCTTTAGTAATAATGGAGAAAACTACAAATGCAAGACTGATGTTACAGGAGGACAAGTTACCAAAATATTTGATATCCGTGTTTCATATTTCTTCTTTTCTACTTCTAAATCTGAAAATTCAGTCAAATAAAGAAACTAAATCCTAAGCAAAGAATCATGCCAATCTCAAATCATACCTGAGGGAATAATGTAGGAAAATTAGTTAGAGGTTTTCTCTTGTTAAGATTTCGAAATTTTAGTGTAGCTTCTACAACAACATGGTCTAAAAATTCACTTAGTAGTTTATTGGTGGTAGTTGGTACATAATTAATGTCTGTTGGGCTATATATAATAAATCCATGTGTTTTTTTGGCGATTAATGTCGACCTTTTTTTATTCAATGGCAATTGAGCAGCGAGTAGTAACACAAGTGATGAAGACTAAAGAATTCCTCAACTGAGCAGTGAGTCAACAACCAGGTAATCTCAGTTATCACTCAAGAATTCCTTCACTTACGTTGCTGCCATTGCTTGGAAATGGAGACTAAATTGGGCCCTAGTTTTTTTTAGTTTTTATTTTTTTCATTTATCCTTTTTGATGTTGTGATGCAGAGCGTGATTCTTGGGAAACTAACATGGGTATGGAGATAGAAGGTGATGGGGGTGCCTGCATATTTTCAACCTGATCTGGAAGCAGATCTCGTCTTGCCTCCGGCACCAGCTAGCAGAGTCGACAACCATGTAATTTCTAATCTCAGTTATCATTGAAGAATAAATTCACTTACATTGCTACAATTCCTTGGAAATGGATATTGTATTTCATGAGTAACTGATCAAAATAATTCTATTGACACAGCTTTTACAGGTTCCAACTAGTATGGTGTTAGAATTGTATGATGCACGATTCGATTCATACAATTTAATATGAGTTTCAACCAAAATTATTTGAATTGTGTTGTTTGAAAATTTGGTGTGCTGTTGAATTGAGAATTGAGTAGTTTATAGGTTTTTGTTTACATAATGTATTGAAATGACGCCTTTTTCAACTACTCTATGATGAAACAAAAATAGGGCAATTGGTTATACTGATATACGTGGTGTTATATATATATGTAATATATAATTTATTTATATTGATCCTGTGAAGTATTTGATTGTGATTGCTATAGTGTTCCAACATATGTGTGAGGTTTGGAAATTCCTTTCCAATAATTTGGGCTATATTTCATGATAAGCATCCGGTGGATCTTGTATGAGAAGAGAAAAAGAAATGGAAGAAAAAGTGGGAAAAAAAAACTTTGTTAATAGTTTCATGTGGAAAAAACATGCAAAGAGTAAACTGCTAATGCATGTATTATCTTATGCAATTTTATCTTTTCTTTTGTGGAGATTTTGTTGGAATTTTGTGTTTCATTTGTTGTGGCGCATTATAGAAACCAAAAACACCCTTTTCATAGTTTTTAGATAATTAGAGATCGACGATTCCAACTTCCTTTACTCCATTCAAAAAGTTGTTCAAAATAATTGATCAAAATTTCCAATGATCCGGTTTGTGCATGTTATTCAAAATAATGTTACTTTTAGGAGTTGTTAGTTTTTTGTTTGTATTTTTTTTCCGTTGCGTTTTTGGCGCTAACCCCTTGCAGGCAATGGCACATATAGACATGGTTAATCATTTAAGGTAATCTCCTTAACTTTTTGATTTTATTTTTTACATTCAGGACAATGCATTGTTTAGTTTGGGGGGAGAAAATACTTATTTTGAGAAGAATTTATATATTTGCTTGCAGCTATGAGTTAGTTATTTTGTTTAAAAAAAAAAAATTTTTAGTGCTCATGGTATTCTTTTGTTCTATACATTGAGTGATTGGGCATACTTGTGGTATTTAATTGCTTTAACTCGCGAATTGTTTTGAAGTTTGATATGCTATCTACTTTGTTAAAGTATTCCATGTGTTCATATTTGGAAATCATTGCACTGCACTTCAGCCACATGAATATGATTTTTAGTTGATAAGTGGGTATGACTTGAAAATCTTGAGGAATGATAGTGGAGACTTTTAACCCTGTGAGTTTTGTGCCAATCATTTATTGGAGGGTTATTATACATCTACTCTTAATTTTTCTTTGGAAGCGCATTAATTTGTTGTTTAGTCTCATTATTTTTTCATTTTTGGTTAAATGCTGAGAACAAATCGATTTGTTATCACACTTTTTACTCCCTCGAGGATGATGCATCGTTTAGGTTGGGGGGAGAAAATACTTATTTTGGGAAGAGTTTATATGTTTGCTTGCTACAATGAGTTAGTTGTTTTGTTTAAAAAAAGAAAAAAAGGTGTGCATGGTAATGTATTGTTCTATGCATTGAGTGATTCGGCATACTTGTAGTATTTTATTGCTTTAACTTGAGAAATTGTGTTGAAGTTTGATATGCTAGCTACTTTGTTAAAGTATTTCATGTGTTTGTATTTGGAAATAATTGCACTGCACTTTAGCCACATGAATATGATTTTTAGTTGATAAGTGGCTATGACTTGAAAATCTTGAAGAATGATAGAGGAGACTTTTAACCCTGTGAGTTTTGTGCCAATCATTTGTTGGAGGGTTACTATACATCTACTCTTAATTTGTTGTTTAGTCTCATTATTTCTTCATTTTGGTTGAATGCTGAAAATAAATAAATTTGTTATGACACTTTTATTCCCTTGAGATCATGAAAGTTAAAAGACCATACTAATTCTTGAGAGATGATTGTAGGCCATCTTTGTTTCTTTGAGCCTTTTATTTATTTTTCTTTCTTTTATTATTACTTCATGAACCATTAGAAACCAATTTGAGCCTTTATGTTAGCCTTTCTTTGTTTAACCCCACAACCCATACTTTCTTTTTACTTTTGTAGATATGTTGGGATTATTTGAGTGTAGCAATGGCAAATTTGTTTGAAAAAGAAAAAAAGAAAAAAAAAGGGAGAAAAGCTGAAAAAAGGAAGAAGAAATAAATTGTGTTCAACGAAGGAAAAAAAAAAAAGAAAAAAAAAAGCAGAAGGAGGAAGTTGAAAAAGACAAAAAGAAAAGTAATAGAAAGAGCAAGGCATTTGGAATAATGCTCTAATTGTGTTTATTTTTATGCCAATTGTCTCTCAGATGTCCTTTTTTTTATTCACCTTTGGCTTTTTATTATTTTTTCGTAATTCCTCAACCCAAGCATTACAACCAAATAAAAGTCCTATTTGATCTTGAGAGTGGTATAGTTTACAAGTGGACATGATGGATTGGGGTGATGGTGTGGTAATTTTAATTCTCAGTATTTGATATTCCATTCATGAGACTATTTATTTATTCTTTCATTATAGTGTTTTTCCAAAAAATTAGTGTGCGGGATATTTTGCCTTTGATTTACATTATTCTACTCGCATATATTGAGAGTAATTTTTACACCATATTCTGAGTGATTTATTTGTTGAGTGCAATAACTGGTGAGATTTGAGTCGAAGCATGTTTCACAAAGAGATTTGGGTTATATTTCACTTTAAGGCTAAGGTTGTGTATGTGTTGGCTGAACTTTTTCACACACGCCAAATTCTGAATGTCATGAGATTTCTTTACTTGCTGCTAGTGTCTTGAACTTTGATTGGTTATCTTGTTAAGGTTGTGAAATTCATGACTTGAACTTTAGCATGAGAACGAAAGAAATCCTTCGAGTAAAGAAAATTTTTGACGTTTGTGGGTAACATTTCTAGAAATTTTATTTCTCAGTATTTGATATTCCATTCATGTGACTATTTATTTATTCTTTCATATTAGTGTTTTTCAAAAAAATTAGTATGCGGGATATTTTGCCTTTAATTTACATTGTTCTACTCGCATCTATTGAGAGCAATTTTTGCACCATATTCTGAGTGATTTATTTGTTGAGTGCAATAACTGGTGAGATTTGAGTCGAAGCATGTTTCAGAAAGGGATTTGGGTTATATTTCACTTTAAGGCTAAGGTTGTGTCTGTGTTGGTTGAACTTTTTTCACACACTCCAAATTTTGAATTTCATGCGATATCTTTACTTGCTGCTAGTCTTTTGAACTTTGATTGATTATCTTGTTAAGGTTGTGAAATTCATGACTGGTTCTTTAACCTTGGCATGAGAATGAAAGAAGTCGTTTTAGTAAAGAAATTTTTGGATGTTTGTGGGTAACATCTTTGGAAACACGAGACTTTAACTCGTCCATGAGGGGTAATCTATTGGATTAAGGGCTTGTTGCATGTGCTAAATTCAATCATGATTTCTTGTGGAAGTGGTTTAGAGTAGTTGCTTTTATTTTTCTTTTTGATTTTATTGTAGTCACCTTAATTGCTAGGTTCTAAAATTAAAGCTGGTTGGGAGGTGTGATGAATGCTTAAAATTACGTAGTTATTCTAGGGATTTTGGATATTATATTCATTCTCTCAATTTATATTTAATTGTGATTCAATGTATTTAATTTAAATTTTTAGAAAAACTACATTTGAGCCATCAACAATATAAATTGCTCAACCAGGCCCATAAGACTCGATTTGCTTTGAAATCATCTCATAAAATCCACAAAACCTCTCTCAAAGGTTAGACAAGATTTCATTGTATCTCCAGTCCTTTTATATTTTGATTTTGCTCTTCAAATATTTATTTGTTTTTCCTTTTAATTACTACCCATCTTTTGTTCCTTTTATGTAATATATATTGGGTGACTTAGATAATAACAAGAACACTAGATCTGACCGCAATATTGTCAAGGGTGCTTGGGCTGCTTGAATTCAGCGCAACAAGATGGTAATTTTTATCTTAATTTTCTAACCCTCTACATAATATATATACCTTTTTACTCACAATGGTCTTGTGTTTGTAGCTTTTCATGAATAAAAGATAATATTTTTGTAGATCAGGGAGCAGAAAAGGGGTGCTGTTTTGAAAGAAAAAAGGGCCCCCAGTCGATTGATTTGTCCTCCCTGTGTCATTGTATATGATATGTTTTTAATGTTAATATTGTTTGTACTCAAATGAATTGTTGAGCCTTCACAAAAAGGTTCTTTTGTATAAAACTAGACTACATTTGTTTCCTGGTAAATTGAGATCTAGATGGACCGGCCCTTTCATAGTTAAAACTGTTTTTTCTCATGGGGCTGTTGAGATTGAAAATCCCAAGAATGGTAATGTTTTTAAAGTGACTGGCCAACTTCTTAAACCAGTTTTGGAGAATTTCCCACCTGAAGAGGAGAGGAGTCCATTGAATTAAAAGACCCTATTTATCGAGACCCATAAACATAATAATAAAAGTAATGTTACTTTTAGGAGTTGTTAGTTTTTCGTTTGTAATTTTTTTCCCTTGTGTTTTTGGCAATAATCCCTTGCAGGTTCATGGTTCATCTTTTTTTTTTTAATAAAATTTTTGTTGACGCTCAAAAAAAAAAAAATATATATATATATATATAGACATGGTTCATTATTTAAGGTAATCTCCTAACCTTTGTGATTTTGTTTTTTTACATTGAGGAGAATGCATCGTTTAGGTTGGGGAGAGAATACTTTCTTTGAGAAGAATTTATATGTTTGCTTGCTGCAATGAGTTAGTTGTTTTGTTATAAAAAAAAAAAAAAAGAGACCTTGTCTAGCTTAAGAAGCTATCAAAGCTCGAGCCATGATGGCTCTCATTCAAAACAGAACCAAATAAAACATGGAAAAAAAATGACCATGAATTGATTGTAGGTGTTATTAACTTGTAGTTACTATTTATTTAGAATGTTGAAGTATTTTTGGTGCTTGATATTTGCCTCTCTCCTAGTTCTTCCCCTCTTCATTATGCTTACATATGTGCTAATGTAAGCATTGTTCTTTTATTCTACAGTTTTACTCAGGAAATTCATCTATTTTTACTTTATTTTGGAGAGGTGGTTCTACATGATGCTGATCCCAGTAGGAGGACCTTCATTCATTCATGTTTGAGCTGGTAATGATGGTTTAGTTTATAGTCCTTTCACAATAGTTTATTTTTGGGAAAAAAATGAAATTATGATTTCATCTAACAATTATTCTCTATTTATGCATATCATATGATAAATCATATTTGAAAATCACTCTTCCAATGTTTGATTGCAGTGAATTTTTAGACCCTGTTGTTGCTGCTACACTGGACTTTCGAAATCTTAACAAGAGAAAGCTTCTAACTAATTTCTCTACATTACTCCCTTAGGTATGATTTGAGATTGGCATGATTCTTTGCATAGGATTTAGTTTCTTTATTTGATTGAATTTTCAGATTTAGAAGTAGAAAAGAAGAAATATGAAACATGTATATCAAATATTTTGGTAACTTATCCTCCTCTAACATCAGTCTTGCATTTGTAGTTTTTCCCATTAATGCTAAAGCTCATGAAATGTAGAGAAGTAAGTTCCTTGTGTCATCTTTTTGGTTCCGTTCTTAAAAGATATATTTCATTTATTTTATTGGAATGATCTTAGTTATAATTTGTGCAATTGTTGTGTCCTTATAACTTGATATTTGTATTTGACAAATGCTAAAAGTGCTGAATATTGGGATTGAAATAAGGAAGTGTCTTGAAAATAGGTCAAACAGTTAAAAGAAGTGCATTAATTTCAATAAAAACTGCATTGAATTTAATAAGTAGTGTCTTGTGTTTTCAAATTTATTTTGTGGTCTACTTTTCGTGTCCCAAGGCACTTTTTAGCAAGACCCTTCATATATATTGGTATTCATAATTGTAGTTTTATTTTATTTTTGTCCTGTCAATGCTACTTCAGAAATAAATTTTGTTGCTTATGTGATGTCACATCTTATTTTGTATGTTTAAAGTTATTATGCACCTTCCCGACCTTGTTGGAACAAAATATGGTATAGTAATTTCGTATTGAAACTGATTGAGCTTAATGGAAATTTTGACAACTAAACACATATGTTTAATTTCAAAAAGGAGGATCTAAAAGAATGCTTTCGGAGATACTGTGGACTTAATCTGTAGTGAAGGGCATTACTGACCTTCATACATATATTTTTTTTTCTGTTTTCTTTTTTGATGCAGATCAGAAAAATCATTTCTAAGTGTGTTTCCAACATTGATGTCTCTTGGATCATTTGTTCAGCTATTTCCATCTCTCGTTGACTTACCAAGTGAGTTTGTTTTTCAGGATTCCCTAGTAGTTACATTCTGCTCCTTTTCGTGTCTTTCTTTTGTGGTTTTCGTCTCTTGCTATATTTCAGCAATGAACAAAATGCCTGGGATACGAAAAAATTTACCAAAAAATCTACCACTCACATGGGTGTGGGACCAACACCCATGTGAGTGTTTGCTAGAACATTTGGGGTCTTGCATTATTGTTCGCCAATTGAAGTTCTACTTACTCTATTAACAGCTGCACCGTGTTATTTTCCTTCCATTAATTTATTGATCAGTCAAATAGGCCATTTTGAAATGCCTTAATTAAATTTGTTCAGAAATTCAAAATCTACATGCTTGGTACTAGTTGGAAAACTGGATTTTATTATTTTGAATGAAAGCTAGAAAGAATAATATTTCTTATTCTCATATTTAAACAATGTACACATAGCACCTCTATTAATAGGAGATACATGGCATAAAATAAGGGACTGATTAGCTACTGATTCTGAGGACTGATTAGCTATTATTTAGCTACTAATTCTAATTCTAAATATAAACTTTCCTATACTAAAGTATTGACTAAATCTAGATATTTACAACTGTGATATCCTAAAGAATTCAGCCATATACTGGCAGAATTATTTTCTTCCCATTTCCAACACTCCCCCTCAAGCTGGCTTGAATATGTCTTCCATGGCCAACTTGTAGATTAGGTGGTCGAACTGCCTCTTGTGTAGTCCCTTTATAAGAACATCTGCAATCTGCTTCGCAGTGGGTATATAAGACATGCAGGTCAATCCCTTCTCAATCTTTTCTTTGATAAAGTGCTTGTCGACTTCCACATGCTTAGTTCTGTTGTGAAGAACAAGATTATGAGCAATTGCAATTGCTGCCTTGTTGTCACAGTAAACTTCCATTGGTGATGTTCTTGGAATTTTTAAGTCTTCCAATAATCTCTCGATCTACAAAGCTTTACAAATTCCATGAGCCACTGATCTAAATTCCGCTTCAGCACTACTTCTAGCCACTACGTACTGTTTTTGTAGAGGGTTAGAAATTAAACCCCAAATTAAGTATGGGCCTAAGTACTGAGGTCGCCCCAAAGAGGCAACCAGGAATGAAAAAGGAGCATGGGCTAAAGCTTAAGGGAAGTGGGTCAATAGTGGGCCGAAGTAGGTTCGACTCGCCAAGGGTCCAAACGGACTCCACGAAGGAAAATGACCAAGTTAAGTTGCAGCGGGAACACATGCGACGGTCAAGTTGCAGAGGGAATACATGCAGTGGGGAAGTTGCTGAGGTACTTTGCCTCAGCGCTGCCATTCCTAATATCTTCGGCTCCGCTGCCACCCAAAGTTGTTGAGGGAAAGAGAAAGTCGAAGCAACTAAGTTGCAGAGGCGACACTTGCGACGACCAAGTTGCGGAGGCACTTTGTCTCAACGTCGCCATTCCAAGTATTCTCGGTTCTGCCGCCACCTTGAGTTGCTGAGGGAAGGAGAGAACCGAAGCAACTAAGTTGCAAAGGCGCCCAAGTTGCAGAGGCACTTTGTCAGCGCCACCATCTCCAATATTGTCGGTTATGCCATTTGAACTTGTTGCTACGAGAAATGACTACCGCAGCAACTACGGCCGCCGCAACCAACTTGCGGAGGAAACATCCCACCAAGGTGATAGCAGCCTTTGGGAAAAGCTTCCCCTCGGCAAGTAGAGGCTAATGTCTAGCGCTGATAGTAGGTCCCAAGGCATTACTAGCCCAGGGCTGATAGCAGGCCCCAAGACTTACTGGTTGGAGCTGATAGCAGGCCCAGGGTACCAGTTTACCGCGGCGATCCCGCGAAGATGGGAGCAGGGTAGCCCTAGCATAAGGGACTCCCTTTCTATTACCCAGGTCATAGACCTGCCTTAGTCGCACAGGTAGAACTAAGGAAGCCCCTTGGGCTTGGTACTAAGGCACAACATGGCTGATAGCAGGCTTGGCTGTGGCCTTCGCCAGGGGAAGCTGGAGAGTTTGTGGTTAGGTGGCTAAGGGTGAAGGCTTTGCTGCGGTGAGCACGAATATTGTCGATAGCAGACTAATGGAGTCCTGAGAATGCATGTAGTGGCCCAGTAGAACTGAGAAGGCAAAGTTTACCGCTGCAAGTGCACATGCTGAGGTTCGAGCTGAGAAGGCAAGTGCAGCGACAAACGCTCCCGTCGCAACCGCACTTGCTGAGGCTCAAGAGGGAGTTACAGCGCTAAACACTCCTGTCGCAACTACACTTGCTGAGGCTCAAAAAGGTAGTTGCGGAGGCAAATATATAGTACACAGTATATGTAGAAGGACACGTGGCACCTTCAGCCTGGTGGCTCAAGGCAGAATATTTCATGTGATCCTTTAGGACACATGTCCTCTCTCTATTTGGCCATTTGGTGTCCTCTTGGTACCAAGGAAAAGCCTATAAATAGGACCCATTTCTCAAGGTTCAACAAGAGGAATTTTGGGAATTTGGGGGAGATGCTACCCATTTTGGAACTGCCATATATTTCTTCTTGAGCTACTTGCTTCACCCTCACCCAGCTGCACACTCTCCAACTTCCAGACAGTTCCTGCTGCTCATTCTCAAGCCACTTCCACTATTCTTGGACCATTTGCATAGTTTTGCCACTCTAATCACCTTCTCTAACCTCGAACCCCCCTATATTTCTGGCGACTCCGCTGGGGAAGTTACTTTGTTGATGGTTCATATCCGCAGTAGTTTACACACCTCACTGGAAAAAATGGTAGAGGATGAAGTTCAGCAAGGCTCTTCAAATGGCGGAGGAGCACATGCGGAGGACCATGACCACAGTGTTGTGATTGAGGCAGTTCAATCACTCCAGGATACGCAGAGGGAGATCCTGGCAACTTTGCAAACTCTCACTAAGGCTATTATGGCCATGGCTTCTCAACCAGCTCCAGTGCAAGCACCTTCGCTCGTAGCAGTCCCAAACCCAGTGCCTAACTCTTTCCCTGAGGCTCGGGCTCCGATCCAGGTGCCTCCGGTGGTACTTCAGGCGAGCGGTGCGGCCGCTGGTTCAGATACACAGGAGCAGATTGGACCATTCCAGACCACTCACTTTGTTTCTCTAGCCGATGTACAAGCTATGCTCGAGCAAGAGCATAACAAGAAGCAACTCCCATCTCTTCCCGACTCAGATGTGAAGGCCCTATACTCTCAGGAGATATTGACCATGCCATACCCAACTGTGTATACAGTGCCCAAGTTTATTAAGTTTGATGGGAAATAAGGCAATGCCAGAGAACAGGCGGTGAGGTTCATTGAAACTCTTGGGGTCCATGGCAGTGACCACTCTCTGCGCCTTCGGGAGTTCTCCAAGTCCACTTACTGAAAGGGCTTGCAGCTGGTACGTGAACTTGGCTCCCAACTTGATCAAGAGTTGCGAGGAGATGGTGAACAAGTTCCACACGAAGTTCTTCCAAGTCCAAGAGAAAGTTACAACCCTCACCCTTGGGCGAGATGTCCAAAAGGAGGGTGAAAGATATATTGGACTATGTTAAGCGGTTCCAAGATAAGGCTATTGACTGTCATGAAGCAGTGGATGAGGCCCATTTAGTCAGTAGAGGGTGCCATACGCGACTACAAAATTTTCTTGGTGAATCATAATCTGCCTACCATTTCAGCCTTGATTGAGGCAGCTAGGAACCTCAGTACCACTAGTCCCTTGCACAGATCTCGTGACAGCCACCGCTACTGTAATACCCCTGTTCTGTAGTATGCTAATTGGTCCTTAATATGAGTATGGTGACGTGTTTAATATGATTTTATGTACCATTTTGTGAATATATGTGATTTCAAAGTTCTATCTGTTCACCGTAGGAATATCTATTTGAATAATCTGCTTTGGAAATTAAATTGAAGGCCTTGTCGGCCATAGAACCCGAAATTGATTATGCCATTGTGATTGGCATAATTTTTAAAATCTACGGTGAAATTTAACTGAAAATTGATTTGGGTCAGATTAAATCGATTAAATTGATGAATTAGAACCCAACTACTTTATTGCTATTATATTGGCCTTAGTGGGTTTTGTTGTAAAGGCTTTATACACTCAAACTTCCCTCTTTAGTTTATTTTGACTGAATCTAACTTAACAGAAGGAGGAGGGGGTCGGCTAGAGAGAGGGAAAGAGGAGAGTTGGGTGTTTGGCAAACACCCAAATTTGTGAAGAATTGGAGGATTGAACTCAAGAAATTGCTATAGTTTGGAAGATTGAGCCTCTAGGTAAGCATTGGTCTTGAATTCATGAGACTTAACTTGTGATTTTGTGAATTAAAGATTAATTGGTGATCAAGAACAAGAGTTGTGCTATAATTGATGAATTTGAAGCTGAGAGGGAGATTTATGATCTAGTTTCGGCCAAACAAGATTGGGCTGAGGTATTTGGCTTCAAGATTGTGCCGTGGTTTTGCTCAGTAATGACAAAGGGCCTGCGAAGCCGAGCTACTTGGGCTCTTTTGGTATGAAGGCCGGTCAAGTGAGAGCTCGGCTGAGACGTCCACGGCCTAGAAGGGCTTCACGGTTCGTGCGTTGCTCGGTGGGAAGGCGCGCACCCATAGCTCGGCATGAAGATTCGTGCCTGAAGCTCGGCAGGAAGGCCTTTGGTTGACCGGAATGACCAATCCCGTGCTCGGCGTCGCTGGAATGTGGTCGAGCACGGCTGAAACGAAGCTCGGTTATTGGAAGCACTTGGTCTTGAAGTGCAATATGGCTGTTGGCAGCCGAGAAACTGCAGCCCGGCTGCTGAGCTCCCAGTAGAGTGGGCTGGCAGTTGGGTTAGGTGGTGTTCAGCGAGATTTGTGCTGACAGATGGGATAGCAGCACCAGGTGTCGAGAGACTAATGAGAGTAGATTTGGGGCGCAGAAGGTATATAAGCGGGTCTGCGCCCCCCATACGCAGACAGATGACCATTTGGTAAGAGAAATACTTACACCCAACTCTCCCTTCTCTCTATCTATCCCCTGCGTGTGTGTTCTAACTTGATCGTCGGAGGGGTTTTCCGGCCACACACTGCCGGGTAGCTCATCGTTATTTGCTCGCAGGTGATCGGACAGAGACGGAGCTCAGAAGAAAGGAGTACGGGCTTGCCGGAATATTTGCTCCCCGTACAGAAGCTAACGTGCACATGCATGTGTAGGATCACCATGATTTTGCATAATCAAGCATGTTTTTGTTGTGTTCCATGAGAATGATCACCATTTGTGTTATCTAAGTTGAGAATGAGGCTAATTCATCACATGCATATACAATTTATGAAGATGGGAGCTTTGAATGCATGAATGTGTATGTTGGAGTTGAGTTTAGTGCCAATTTGGGACATGCATGTGGTTAATTCATGAAAGTGGGCTCCATGATGTTGTGTTTTGGTGTTTATATCATGTTAGTGCAAATATTTGTGAAGTTGGAGCCATATTATGCAGGAAATGTGGTTGAAAGGTCGAATTGGAGCTCAAGAACTCAATCTGGAAAACCCAGATTTTTGACGGCCGCTCGAGCGGGAAAATCGTGCTCCCAGCACTTTTTGCAGAGTTGGATTTCCGCTCGAGCGGGATATCTCACGCTCGAGCGGGGAGTTTTGTAGACAGGCCTTCTGCTCGAGCTCTCTATTCTACGCTCGAGCGTATTTTTCATGCAACTAGTACTTTTGCAAGCCTTAAGGGTCCACTCGAGCGGGTAAGTTGACGCTCGAGCGGGGACCCTGTTCTCTGAAATTTTGTATGCTCGTTCTGTGTTTTGTTTTCCGTTCTCTTTCACTTGTAAGCACTCTTAGGCATATGTTAAGCATTGTAAATGAGTTAATGAGATAAGAATAAAGCCTAAAGAGGAATATGTGAATCAAAGAACGGATTGAACTGTTAGTGACCCCTTTTGTGTTCATGAAATGTGTAGGGTCAAGCTCCAGGACAAATCCACAAGCCGATCACTGTGAGTAATATCGATATTTGAAAGCTTAGCAATGTCCAACTGTTTATTCCCTTCTAAGCTTTATGAGTTGCTAATTGGGATTGTGGACAAAAGTCTGACATGAACGAATGAATGGACCGAAGGTCGTTTCGATATGAATAAATGGACCTAAGGTCGTTTTGATAGAAATAAATGGACCCAAGGTTGTTTTGACATGAATGAGTGGGCCGAAGGCCGTTTTGACGCGAATGAACGGGCCGAAAGCCGTTTTGACATGAATGTATGGACCGAAGGCCGTTTTGACGTAAACGAATGGACCGAAGGTCGTTTTGACAGAAATGAATGGACCGAAGGTCGTTTTGATAGAAATGAGTGGACCAAAGGTTGTTTTGACATATACGAATGGACCTAAGGTCGTTTGACATGAATAAGTGGGCCGAAGGCCGTTTTGACACGAATGTATGGGCCGAAGGCCGTTTTGACGTAAACGAATGGGCCGAAGGCCATTTTGACAGAAATGAATGGGCCGAAGGCTGTTTTGACATAAATGAATGGGCCAAAGGCTAGAATGATTGGAACTACAGTCACTTGATTTGAATTTCGTATAGTTATATATATATCTATTAAATAGAAATATGAATTGGGCCCAAGGCCGTTTGGAACACGTTGTTCTACATTGTTATGTAACTTCTGTATTTGATTTGATATTATTCACTGGGCTTTCGCTCACGCTCATTCATGTGTTTGTAGGTGAGCCAAGAGAAGTCCAGACCCAGCCTCAGTGAAGTCTGTATGGAACAACTAAGGTTTTGAGAGAGTCAGCCCTTGTGTCTCACGCACGAGATCTGTCTTCGCCCTTTTGTCATGTATTTACATTTTGTCAGGTTGGCGAAGTTTTGAATACGTCTGTATGTAGTTTTGCTTGGCTGACTTAGATTTGAATGATCTTGTCTGTACAGTACTTATGTTACTATACTTTCTGTTGTGAGTTATTAACATATATATGACTGGAATGTTATGATGTTCATATAAACATGGCTCTATGGACAAAGTTTTAAAATTGCTTCCGTTTGGCCCTTTTTACTCTGATGAGTTTTGTCTTATTTGGTTTGAGGCCGTAGGTAATCTCGTGATTACTGGCCGGTTATGGCCTTAACCCAAAGGGGCGGGTTCAGGCTATGACAGAGTGGTATCAGAGCATGAGTTAATAACTCATACACTTGTCCAAATGAGCAATAAGCGTCTAGAAAAGATCTAGGATGCATTCATGTGATAAATGTGAACTTAGAAGCATCAAGAATATGCTTAATTGTTTCGATATGAACAGTTATGTGTTATAAATTCGTGAATTGCTTGCATTGTAAACCATTAGAATATGTATGCTCTCTAGTATATGCATACTTGTGAATCTTTTGTATAAAGTATAATGCAAGTTTAATCAAATGGTGAACTTTAATTATTTTCTGATGATATGAAATGACAAGTTCCCTGAAATGCTATGTTTTGCATGAGTGAATGACTGTCTAAATTTTCTTCGAATGTAATTGTGGTATCCTTAGCAGAAGCCCTCGCCCGGGGGAAACAATACTGTGGCTTATGAATGAGATATGTTACCCGGTACCGAAGGTTCCATTATAGAACTTGTTATGCTTGACCAACATGATATGTTACGCTAAAGGAAATACCACACATGATTTGAATATGAGATACCACCCCAATCACTATCTGGAAAACCACTCAACTTGAAGGTTTGACTCTTCTCAAACTTGACACCACAATCAAGACTGTCCTTAATAAACCTTAAGACTCTTTTTGCTGCTCTTAAATGCACTTCACTAGCATAATGCATAAAACGAGATAAGAGACTTACAACAAATAGAATATCAGGTCTTGTTGCTGTAAGATAATCAAACTTCTGTAATAGCCTTCATCAATTTTACTGATCTTCTTTGCTCAGTTTCTCTTTTTGACCCATTGGTGTGTTTATTGCTTTGCACTCCTCCATCTGAAATTTCTTCAAAATTTCCTTTGCATGCTTCTTCTGACAGATGAAAACTTCATTTTGGCTTTGCTAGACCTCCAAGCCAAGAAAGTAAGTCATAAGACCAAGATCTGTCATCTCAAAGACCTGCATCATCTCTTGTTTAAACTCCTTAATCATCTGTGCATTATCTCCTGTTACCAAAAGGTCATCAACATAAAGAGATACAATAAGAACATAACTACCCTTTTGTTTAACATAAAGAGTAGCTTCAGATAAGCTTTTTGTGAAGCCTAAGCTTAGCAAATATTCATCAATCCTGCTGTACCAAGCTTTTGGAGCTTGCTTTAGGCCGTAGAGAGCCTTTTTGAGCAAATAGACCTTATCCTCTTCACCTTGCACAACAAAACCTTCTGGTTATTCCACATAAATTTCTTCTTGTAGAACACCATTAAGAAAAGCTGATTTGACATCTAGCTGAAACACTGTCCAGCCTTTTTGTGCTGATAAGGCTAACAACAACCTGATAGTGTCTAGTCTAGCACCAGGAGCAAACGTTTCAGAATAATCAACACCAAAAATTTGAGCATAGCCTTTGACGACGAGCCTTGCTTTGTGTTTGTTGATGGAGTTATCAGCATTTAGCTTCGTTTGGTACACCCACTTTACTCCAATGATCTTTCTGCCGTCTGGTTTGTTAACTAATTCCCAGGTTTTGTTTTTGTGAATCATTGACATCTCCTCCTCCATTGCTTTCTTCCACTTTGGGTCTTTAAGAGCTTCTTCATGATCAACAGGTTCACATAATGCTACATTACATCTTTGATAGATGTCTGAAAGTGCTATTGTTCCTCTAACTGGTGGATCATCTACCAATTTATTTTCCCACTGGTCTGTTGTCTCCTCCTCAAAAGAATTGCTTCTAAATTCTTCTGAAGGTCTATTAGTTTCTTGTGAATTTTCCCAGTCCCATTGCTCATCCTCATTGAAGTGAACATCTCTAGTTATCACCATTTTTCTTGTTTGAGGATGATATACTTTGTAGGCTTTAGAAATTGTGCTATAGCCAACAAAGATACCTGGAATTGCTTTTTTGTCAAGCTTGTCTCTCTTAACCTGTGGAACATGGACAAAACTCAAACAACCAAATACTTTAAGAAAACTTAGTGAAGGTATATACCCATACCAAGCTTCAAATGGAGTTTTGTCTTCAACGGCTACACTTGGAAGCCGATTTTGCAAAAATATTGCTGTATTGGCTGCCTTTGCCCAGAAACTTTTTGGCAACACCTTCTCATGCAGCATGCATTTAGCCATCTCCATGACATATCTGTTCTTCCTTTCACTCACTCCATTTTGCTGTGGAGTGTTAGGAGCAGTGAGCTGATGTTCTGTGCCAGTTTCATCACAAAACAGGTTAAATTCTGCAGAAGTGTACTCTTTTCCATTATCAGACCTTAAGATTTGAATTTTGCAACCGCTTAAATTTTCCACCATTTTCTTAAACTTCCAGAATACTCCAGCAACTTCAGACTTGAACTTTAGGAAATAAATCCAACACATTCTTGTAAAATCATCAATGAAAAGAATATAATACCGGCTACCTTGAAGAGATGGTGTTCTTTGAGGTCCTCCCACATCTGTATGAACTAGTTGCAGCTTCTGTGTTGCCCTCCAGGATGATTTAGGAAATGGTTTCCTACTTTGTTTACCAAATTGACAAGCATGACAATTTGGCAAGTGATCAACCAGAACTGGTATTCCTCTTGTCACTTCATCTTTCTTCATCTTGAGCATTCGTTGAAGATGACAATGCCCAAGCTTTTTGTGCCAGACTTCAGTGATGTTGACATTGGTGGAATAAGCTGTGTGCTCCTCCTCCGTAGGATCAAATAAGAAGCTTTTCCCTTTCATTTTGACACGTAAAATCTCCTTTCCAGCGGCATCGTAGATGTGACAATACAAGTCTTCAAAGGACACCTTAAATCCTTTTTAAATTAACTGGCCAACACTCAGCAGATTTTGATCAATATCGGGTACATAAAGAACATCTGAAATAGTTTTTGTACCTGAACTGGTTGTCATTGCAATGGTTCCTTTTCCTTTTGTAGCGATATAACCACCATTCCGTATCCTGACTTTAGTCATTGCAGTAGCCTTTAACTCCTTAAAAAGAGTTTTGTCAAAGGTCATATGGTTTGTACAATCACTGTCAATGAGCCAACTTTCTGAGGAGACCTTTGTAGAGAAACACGTTGCCACAAACATCTGATCTTCTTCATCTTGATCAGCTACATGGACTTCTTCCTTTGGTTTCTGAGATTTGCTTTTGCAAATCACAGCTTCATGTCCAAGCTGATTGCACTTGCTACACTTTGCATTAGGCCTCTTCCAACACTTGAATGGAGAATGACCCATTTTGCCACAGTGTTCACAAGGCGGGAAATTTCTCCTTGAGCTTCCACCTTTGTTTCGAGTGCAACTGCTTGAACTACTCCCAGAACTTTCCTGTTGGTGTTTGACTGACAAGGCTCCTTCTACGGAACACTCTTGTCTCATAAGTCTCCCTTGTTCTTGAGCCTGCAAAGCATTCAATAGTTCTACCAAGGTGATCTTGGACAGATCTTTAGTATTTTCCAAGGTGGTTATTGAGGCTTCATATTTTTCAAGCACCGTAACAAGAATTTTGTCAACAATTCTTGAATCATCAAATTTAGTGCCAAGAAGCCTTACCTTGTTGGCAATGCCAAGCAGTCTGTCTGAATATTCTTTGATTGTCTCAGCATCTTTCATCTTTTGCACCTCAAATCCCCTACTTAGATTGAGCACTTGCATTCCTCATATTCTTTCATCTCCTACATATTCCGTCTTCAGATGCTCTCAGATTTCTTTTGCTAATTTGAGATTCATGATCTTCGTGAGAATTGTTGTTGAAACACCAGCAAACAACGCTGCCTCCAGATAAGTTTCCATTCTAACAGCCCAAAGTTGGTAGTTTTCTCCATAAAAAATATGTGGAGCAGCTTGAGAAAAATTGGGGAAATCAGTTTTTGCTTCCATGGATACTCACTGGTCCCGTAAGAATAAAGCTCTGATACCGAATGCTAGTTTTTGAGAAGAGAAGAAAAACAGAGAAAACGAAGAATAGAAATTGAATGAAATGAAAGAATAAAAGCAGGAAATGAGAAAAGCTGATATGATGCAGCAAAGAGGAATAATTTTCATTTATTCTGATGCATTACATTTATAGAAAGAATACCTGAACTGAAAAGATAATTAATCCCAAAAATTACGGTAACAACCAAGATTTCTGATAACACTAACATTATCCTAAAGAATAGGACTTATTGACTGGAAAAACAAATTCTAGTTATTGACTGAAACTAATCAATAATCAAAGAAAATTTCAACATGGCAGTCCTGAAGCAAATTATTAACACTGTACCTGACCTCTACACCTCGGTCTATTGGGGCTCTACTTGTCCAAGACATAGATGGCATTGAGAAGCCAATTTATTACATCAGTCGCAAAGTCAATGGTGTCGAGTCGCGATATACCCCAATTGAGAGGCATTGTTTAGCCTTAATCTTCACAACGCAGAAGTTGGGCCACTATTTTTTGGCACACCCGATCCATGTTGTGACCCCGACGTGATCCGATCCGCTACACGCTAAGCAAACCCGATCTGACTGAAAGAATGGCAAGTTGACTTTTGGCTCTAGTAGAATATGACATCACTTGTGTTACTCCCAAGGCTATTAAGAGCCAAGCACTTGCAGACTTATTGGCCCAATTCCCATCTGGTGAACATGAACCTGTAGAGGTATCTCTACCAGGTGAGGTCCATATCTCAGCAGCTGCAGTTGAGGCTTATTGGGACTTAAAATTTGATAGAGCTTCGAGAGCCGGGAAAGGCGGAGCTAGCATAACACTAACCAGTGAAGAAGGAGAGAAGTTTCATCTATCATATAAGCTTGATTTTGAATGTTCAAACAACGAGGCTGAATATGAGGCGTTGACACTGGGTCTAATCGCTGCCCAAAAGAAGGGCCTCCGCAAGTTGAAAATTTGGAGCGACTCCGAGTTAGTTGTCAGGTAAACAATGGGTGATTTCGCCTTAAAGGAGCCTCTGCTGGCCCCGTACCGCACCGTGGTTCGAAGGTTGCTCACTCAATTTGATGATGTCCAAATCCAGCATACCCCTCGAACACACAACCGTTTCCCCAATGCCTTGGCTACACTGGGGGCAAAGGTGGATATACCAGATGATAGTATAGCCATCGTCATCGAGAAAAGAACAACACCAGCAGTGTTAGCCGAAGAATATACAGAGCAAGATGCTGAGGGATGGAAAGCTGATATAATCCAACAGAACAGTTAAAAACACGCCAGGGAACAATCAGACTAGCAGAACTTGCATAATTTCTGCTCCTCAGAGGAGAGTTGTATTTTCGCGGTGCCAACAACTTGTTGGCAAGGTGCGTCGGTAGACAAGAAGCAACTTACAAACTTAAGCAGATCCATGCTAAGTCTTGTGGAGATGAAGATATCAGTCTATACCGACGGATACAAAGGCAAGGGTATTACTGGCCAGAGATGGAAAAGGAAAGTACTGAGTTGCAAAGGCAATGTGCAAAATGTCAATCCCATCCTAAGGAAGAGGAAGCCCACTTCTTAAGCAGTGAAGAATGGAGGCAGCCATATGTCGACTACCTTGGAAATGGCACACTGCCTGAGAACAAAGCCGATGCAATTAGAGTTAAGAGGCGGGCCCTCCGCTATTTCCTTGACCAAAGGATGAGGCAAATGAGGTGCTGAGGGAAGCCCACAAGAGAGAACATCAAGGAGGGCAGCTATTATATGGACATCTTATTCACCTCGACTACTACTGGCCGACAATGGAAGAAGATGCTAAAAACTTTGTAAGGAGATGCCAATCCTGCCAGAAGTTTGGGAACTTGATACATGCACCGACAGTTGAGCTGCATAACATCAAGACCCTTTACCTGTTCCATACTTGGGCATTTGACAATGCAGCAATCGGAAGGCCACAGATTGCAGTAACTGACGTTAGTACCAAATGGGTGGAGGCTATACCGATGAGGAAGGCAGACGGGGCAGGAGTAGCCAACTTTATCAGAGAAAGCATAATCTGTAGGTTTGGCATACCAAAAGTAATGCTGTCCGACAATGGAACTCCCTTTGTAAATCGTCATGTGAGAAGACTGCTGAACGCCTACCAGATCAAGCACCACAAGTCTCTAGTCCATACTACCCCCAAGGGAATGGACAAGCTGAGGTGACCAACAAAGCCATCATCCGAATATTGAGTAAAATAATGGATGAAGCAGGGGGCACATGGTCTGAACGACTCCCCGTAGCACTCTGGGCGTATAGAACGTCAAAGAGAAAGCCAAATCAGGCAACCCCATTTTCCCTAGTGTACGGGTCCGAAGCTGTGTTACCAGTTAAGTTGGCAGTACCCTCAGTAAGAATGGCTATGTCAGCACACTTAGTTCCAGACAGCAGAAAGAATGACATAGAAGCAGCTGAAGAAAGAAGAGATCGGGCCCTGCGGGTAATGGAAAAGTATCATCAATCCATAGCTCATGCCTACAATCAATCTGTTCAGCACAAGAAGTTCAATAAAGGGGACTTGGTATGGAAGACAGTGGCCGCAATCATGCGTGGGCAACCAATTCCCAGGTTCTCACCAAGATGGGAAGGCCCATACAGAGTTGCTGCGGCAAGTAGCAGCGGGTACTACAAGTTGACAAGAGTAAATGATGGGTTCAGAATTGGCCCTATCAATGCCAAGTATGTCAAAGAATATTTTCCTTAACTTCTTTTGTTAGGAAAAAGAGTTGTAAGTTTCTTTGTCAATACTTCCAAAGTAAAGTGTGAAGAAAGTGTCACAGGCTTGTAAACTTGTTACTCTCATATACACTTAGTGTGAGGAAAGTTTTCCATACTTAGTGAAATTTTATCCATGCAAAAGCTTAGTCATGATGAAGTTTTGTTCACTGCAAGAATTTTTGCTTATCTTTAAAAAAACTATATAAGAGCAATGTAAGGAGGGCGAAGAAATGAAATTCAAAGTACTACAAACCATCCACACTTTTCATTAAAGTCGAACTTCCAGAACTTGGTTATAATGTTTGAAAATAAGTTGTGACAGAGGAGAAGAAAAGAAAAGGCGCCGCAGGTGCAATGAAACAACAAAATAAAGAAAAGAAGATGGAGGAAATCATAACAGAGTCACACTAAATCAAATCAAACTCTTCATGAGGGAGTCCATCAGGGTCACATCCCTAGGCAGCTGGGCAACTAACGCAGAGTCTCTCCTTGAACTGAGCCAGGTTCTGCCGATGCTACTCTAAGGCACCCTCACACTCTTTGATAGTCTCCTCCAAGGGCGCAATCATCGCCACGTTGTCTGCATTCTCGAGGAAACCATCGACTGCTTGAAGCCTATCCCTCATCCGCGATAGGTCCAATCCGTTTCTCTCAAAGCCGCTCAAGTTTGCCTCGACACTTTCCACGAACTTGCTAGGGGTTGTCAGAATCTTCTTAGTAGCAAGGTCACGAATGAAGCTGACGAGTGACTCCAGCAATGTTGTCTGCACCATAGATCCAGGAACGTTAAAAGCAGGAAAGGTGCCGGGGTGCAGCGCCTGGATGCGGGACGAGAGTGGGAGCAGCTACGGAGGAGACCCAGTAACTTAGAAAAAAAACTTTCTCTGAGGGCTGAGGGGACTCCCTCACACCCCCGCCAGCTTCAATCACTGGAGGGAGACTGGTGGAGCAACTAAAGGTCTGAGGACGACGCACTTCCCTTGAAGATGATTGCCCAACGGCATTGGAATGGGTAGATGCAGCGTTGGTGACCGGGTGAACTAGCCTCGCGACAAAGACTAAAGCTGCTTGCACTGTCATGTCGCTCCGAAAAGAGGTCATCTATCTGGTAGTCTCCAACGTTCAAATCTGGAACAGTAATGGTATCCATTCCAGTATAAAAATCTTGGGATACTCCAAGGTCAGCTGGCACTTCCGGAAAGTGAGTGAGGTACAAGTTTGCCAGCTGTTCAGAGGTTGCCGAAGCAACTGGGTCAGAGGTCCCAGTGACAGTAATAACAGTGTGGGTGGCTAAAGTGACAGCTACCTCTTTAAGTCGGTCCAAATTTAGAAGGGCCACAGCAGGAACAGTGGAAGCAGCCGCTACACTTGCACTCTCCTCAGCCACTTGGGCGTTCGGAAGTGGGGTCTGTTGAACCAATGGAGACTCAGTGGACTAGGAGGAACCACCAGATGCAGCTCTAAAGGGAGGTGGTGCAACTTCCAGCGGCTCTCTCATGTCGCTGTCTTTTCTTGGGGTCTTAGGGAAAAAAACATCTCCGCCGACAGAGGAACGGTAGGAGTGCACAGAATCAACGGGGTTTGGAGGCTCTGCACCCTCAGAAACTAGGCCGCCCACAACAACTTCCACAGCAGGGGGAACTTCATTTTTTGCAGCCTCCACAACTGGCTCAGCCTCAGTAGTTGGTGCGGCCCCAGCACTTGGTTCTTCTTCAACATCTGGAAGTACTGCCCTGCAGGTCCTGAACCTTGTGACCCTTGTAGCAATGGAAAGGTCATCGTTGTTGTCGTCGTTTGAATCTGAGGAAATTCTAATGGCAGTAGAAAAACCTCCAGGGCCGGTGGTATGGCCGGTGGGCCCTGAAAAGAAAAAAGGTTATGTGATTGCCAAAGTAAATGTAAGGAGTCCAAGGAATGAGATTTTCGGTTAGTGATGCCTCCAGCCCAATCTGCATCTGTTTGTACTTCCACTTGAAGATGTCCTTGTTTTTTAAATATCAAGCCTTTATCAGGAGTTCCCTTTAGATACCTTAGGATCCTGTATGCTTCTTCAAAGTGCTCCTTTCCTGGTGAATGCATGAATTGGCTTACTCTGCTTACTGCGAATGCTATGTCGAGACGTGTGTGAGATTAGTATACCAGTCTTCCAACAAGTCTCTGAAACTGGTCTATATTCACCACATCTTCAATTCTAGCATGTTGTAGCTTTAAGTTGAGCTCGGTTGGTGTTTCAGCAGCTTTACATCTGAGCAAGCCTGTTTTTTTGTGCAAGTCAATTGTGTACTTGCGCTGAGTGACAAAAATGCCCTCCTTAGATCTAGCGAACTCCATTCCAAGAAAGTATCTTAGTGCTCCAGGACCTTTACCTCGAAATCTTTAGCAAGTCCTTCCTTTAACTTTTCCGATTCGGCACTATCATTACTTGTTAGAATTATGTCATCTACATAAACAATCAAGATAGCTACTTTACCTTCTCTTGAGTGTTTATAGAACATAGTATGGTCTGCTTGGCTTTAACTGTATCCAAGGTTTTTTACAACCTTCCCAAAGCGTTCAAACCACGCCCTTGGGGATTGTTTGAGGCCGTATAGAGACTTGTTTAATTTGCAGACTTTATCTATACCAAGCTTCTTTTCCTACAATGGGTGAGAAATTGCCATCAGCAATAACTCTTTCACTTTCAAAACAAAATAAATAAGTATTGAATAAAGAAGAGAGAGAAGTCATGTGATCAGATGCCTCCAAATCAATGATCCAAGTGACAGAATTTTGACTTCAAGATAGAGCCATAAGGATTGCTACCTATCTGTGCAAGAGTTACTAGGAGTGCTGGATAAAGAATTGGATTTTAGCAGTTTAAGAAGATAATCCATCTCCTCCTTACTAAACAGACTTACTTCAACCTCATTGGAATAGGAGGAATTGGTTTGTCACTTGATTTGCAGCTCTTCCAAGTTGCAGGCTTTCCAAGGATCTTCTAGCAGTTTTCTCGAGCATGGCGTGGTTTATTGCAATAATCACACCATACTCGAGATTTTTCATTCTTCCATGGTTTAAAAACCGTGTTTGCACTTGCATCTGATGCAATCATGGCTGAGTTTTCCACAGGTGTAGCAGCTCCCTTTTCCCCAAGCATCACATTCCTACGACTTTCTTTTCTCCTAACTTCAATCTAATTTTACTAACATACTGACATTCTATCTTTGACCCAAAAAAAAACTGAATCTATCCTTGCAACCAAACAAGTCACATTAATATTAGCATAACAAGCAAACACCCCCTTATCTTCGACTATTTTCTTCCATCTTCCTCCCGTTCCTTCTCCATTAGCAACACCACCACATTTCACAGTGGGAGCAAAACCTGGAGTAGGGAGGAGATGGCGACAACTCTCTCTTATATAGTCTCTTTTGAAAATCTCTCTTTCCTTCTCTCCAACAACACACACTAAATCCATCACAACCATTGTAAACTCGAGCTACTACAACTGGTTTTCTAGTGCACTTGTGTTGTTGGTCGGTTGCTGGTTGGTTGTTGGTTTTTTGTTGGAATGCTTGTTGCTGATGATGGTTTAAATGCGAGCAAACTAATTTTTATAAAATATATATAAAAATAAAATTGTATATATTTTAAATGTGAGCAAACTAATTTTTATAAAATAAAATTGCATTAAAAAGTCCTCAAATATAACTTTCCAACATACATAAAAATATATAATAATGTTTCACTTATTACAAATACTTTAATAATTAAAATATTATGTACTCTACTATTACGCATTGAAGCATGAGGAAGGAGCATAGCTTGTTTTCGGAGAGCTGAGATACAGGTTTGTAAAATTAATTTAAATTGAATAGATTACAATTGTCCTTTTCTTTTCGTTATGACAAATGCTATAAATTAAATAGGTTATGATTATTAAATCGATATAATTTTTCTGTGTTCACGAAATAAAAAATGAAATGTCCAACATCTTTAATAGTTCGAATTATCAAAACGAGATCTATGACAGACCTCATAAGACTAAATAGCGCTCTTCAGTTCAAATTATGGACCAGAGAGAATTTTCTCATATAAAATAACTACATTAGTGGTTGTGTTTTTTTCTCTCTCTAATTTAAGAGTGGATCAGAGAGAATTCTCTCATATAAAATAACTAAATTAGTGATTGTTTTTTTTTTCTCTCTCTAATTTAAGAGGTTTCATAGGGAGTAGGGAATCGAATTAAGAGGAAGATCCCTTCCATTTCAAAATTTGGATTAGGGAGCATTATTTTAGACCATGAGGCCTATAACATGCCGCGTTTCGATAATTTGAATCGTTCATTTTATCAAGCACTTTGTTTATTTCATCTACACAAAAAAATTTAAATCCAAACAAAATACATTTAAATTAAGTGCATCTAAAAAATACATTTAAGTGCATCTGAAATGTAAACAAATCATGATCATGAACTAGCAATTCTTTCACCATCGCTTCACATTCTTCATTATTTTTCGTTGCTTCAGATGACTGAACAACAACATCCAAATCATCTAACATGAGCTCCTCAAAAGTGAATTCAACTTCCTCATCATCTCCTTTCCATGAATTGTCTCTCTTACTCTTCATCTCTTCAAGAGACATCAATAAATAGGACTGCTATTTCTCCAAATTACTCGCACATTGTTTCAGATCCGACAAGTTAAACTTCGAAACATCCACAGGATGCCAATTCAATTTGCAAAGCGCCGCCACCAAATCGGAAGGAGTGCTGACGGGAGAGAAAGCGACGCCGGCGATGTGGAGACGAGAGAGTTCCACAGCTTTCTTAAAAAGGCTTTGACGGCCAGTGGCAGAGCCAGAAAATTAAATTAGAGGAGACACTTATTAATTACAATATCAAAAATTTTTACAAAAATATTTCACGCTAGTTTTTACAATTGATTTCGAGAAACATCAAAAAAAAAAAAATAATGTTATTTATAACAAGTGTATCATGGACAATATAAAAAAATACAGATGTAAGTCTTAAAATAAATTATATAATGATAAATTATTTTTTTATACAAAATTTGATTAAAAATTCAATATAATGGTAATACCACGTCATTATTAGTATGTGATATCACCAACTAATAGTAAATAAACACATAGAGAGTGAACCTCAAATGTCAAATGTAACTAATAATCTAATAAATTTCATATCTTTATAGTGAGATTACTTATACTTGCATGTCAATAATAATGAACTCACTGTTACATTCAAAAATTTTCATAGATAATATGATTTATAATAGTCTCTTCATTTTCAATCAAAATAATCATTATTATTCTCATAATTTTTAAAATGTCATTAACATTTTACTCTAATAATATTTTTATAATTTTTTTTATTTAAAATATTTTCTTTATATTTGCAACAAGAAGAAGAAGAAGAAGAAGAAGAAGTAGCCCAAGATCCAGGGGGACACGTGACCCCCCTGGTCCTCACTTCCCTCCACCACTGTTGATGGCACTTTGTGAAGCAAATGTTGTGAGATTTTGGACAATCAATCCTCTCAATTCGTCTTTGTTTCTTCTCCATCATTGTCATTGTTAGGGTTTTAGGGTTAGATCAATGTAATGTAAAATATAGAGATTGAGAGGCACTAAGAGCTCACAACAACGGTAGGAAAAAGAAGTTAGTGTTTTAGGGTGAGATTGATATAAGCTTAAAGAAATTTCCTATAAATCAAGCTAAAATAGCATGGCCCCACCATTTTACACTAGAAAACTAAAGAGTAATACACTACAAAAAAAATGCACCTTGGGTGACCAAAATTGGCGACTAAAAAAAATTTAGTCGCCAAAAGTTATGGAATTGACGACCAACATTTTTTTTAGTCGCCAAAAGTAAAATATTTAGCTACTAATTTTTTTTAGTGGGGGTATATTCATTATTGGCAACTAAAAAAAAATTTAGTCGCTAAAAATGCCAGAATTAGCGACAAAAAAAAACTTAGTCGTTGTATATTGACTTTTGGCTACTAAAATATTTAGTCGCCGAATGGGAAATAAAAAAAATATTTTTTCTCTTTGGCGACTAAAAGTGACAAAAAAAAAAATTGTCATCGTATATTGACTTTTGGCTACTAAAATATTTAGTCGCCGAATGGAAAATAAAAAAAATATTTTTTCTCTTTGGCGACTAAAAGTGACAAAAAAAAAAAAATTGTCAACGTATATTGACTTTTGGCTACTAAAATATTTAGTTGCCGAATGGAAAATAAAAATATTATTTTTTCTCTCAGTCGCCAAAAACTTACTTTCGGCGACAAATTTAAATTTAGTTGCCGTATATTTATTTTTGGTTACTAAAATATTTAGTCACCGAATGGAAAATAAGAAAATTATTTTCTCTTTGGCGACTAAAGTTTTAGTCGCCAAAAACTTACTTTCAATGACAAAAAATTATTTTAGTCGCCAAATATTTTATTATTATTATTATTATTATCTTTGGTAACCTATCTTTAGCGACTAAAATTTAGTCGCAGATGTGTTCAAAATTTTACTGGGAAATATTTCATATTGGCGCCTAAATTTTTGCCCAAATCTATTGCTTCTTCACACGGTTCTTTCTCTCTCTTGCTCTCCCTCTGTCTCTTTCTGTCACACAGAGAATCAATCACCACCGCCCCTCATCTTAACATCACACACAACCAGTGTCTGTCAATCTTCCACCGTCGAACATCGCTACCGTAGCTCACCGGCCTCCTCTTCTCCTCCGCCTCCGAGATCTGGGACGCCCGCTGGTTCTGGGCCAGCTCCAAAATCCCTTTCCAATGGCTCCTCTGTTTCCCTCTCGGCACCGGCCGCGTCTTCTTCTGGTCCTACCTCTTTTGCTTCCTTCACACTTTCTGCACCTTCTTCTCCATCCTCCGCGGCCGCCACCACTCCTTCTTTCGCCTCTTTAACCACTCCATTCTCATCTTCATGTCCTTCCTCTGGCTCGAATTCTCTCAATCTTTTGCCACCTCTGTTTACTCTCTTGTTTATGGCTACAGATTTTGGACTGCCATTGGTTTGCCCGATGCTTGTTTCCCCTTTGTGGTCACTTGTTAGATTGTTCTTCTCGGTTGTAATGTTTTGTGCCATGTGGGTGTGCTTTTGCTTCATTTTTTGAAAGGTGGGTGTAATGGAATTGGGGCTTGGGGCTTCAATTCGGTTCTCAATGCTGCCATTCTCTTGCTGTTTCTTAATTTCTATGTAAAGATGCATCTTCGGAGGAGAAAGGTTGCTGATTTTGATGCCATTAAAGATGGAGATGTAGACCCGGACATGGCCAAAAACAAGGATATTTGAGTGGTGGGTTTTTCTTTTCTCTCTCTCGCTCTCTCTCTCTGTGGGACTTTGGATTCAGGGGCAATAATTTAGTGACGAATTTTATCAGTATATATATGTAATACACATGAATTGTTAGGAGATAGACAGATTATATACAATAATTCTTAGTAATTTTTCTTTTGAGTTCTTGTTTCCAGAAAGAAAACTAGTGCTAGTTCATAGTATTCTTTTAAAAATTTGTGCATATTGATTACTGAATTCATAGTCAAATTCTTTGCTAGTTCAATCTTTAGAGAAATTTTTGTTTTTTATTGTTTGGTTTATTTTTTTCTGCTTTAGCAGACTTGATGGTGTTTAGTTTCAACCAAATTTTCAACAAAAAAAAAAAAGGAAAAAAAAAGAAGGGTACATATAATTAAAAAAAATGCAATTAGTTGTATGTATTTTATTTTAAGAATAATACTAGCAATTTGATATGAGTAAGTATAGTATATTTTTTGAAAGCTAATTGGCTGTTGAAAAAGTCATTCAGACATTAAAATTTGAACTTCCTAGATTATTAGTTAGTGTTTCTACAAGTCAGGATAGCACCCATAGAATATTGAGTTAAATCATAACTAAAAGCCCCATTATTAGTTTATGAGTTGCACTATAGAGTTTTATGTGTACTTGACATGTTTGCTCGGGGCATGTCCAGTTAGTCATGTCAAACACATGTACCTTATCCAAGTGTTGCATGTCTAACACAGCTACTTCATGCTTTTAGAGAAGTCCATGTAACATATCTAGTAAATGTGACATGTTAGAGGAATTGAATACTCTCACACATGCATATGTGCGCATACAATACAACTATACACACCTAACTTCAGCAAAAGATATAGAATGGTTGAATCCTCAAATTTTAGAGGTGATCACCACTAAAAATTCTCGGGCTTTTATAGCAATGGAAACTCTTGTATGCCTTTTTTTTTTTTTAATTGTTAAATTGGGAATTCTTTTGGTGCAACAACAATGCCATGAGCTTATGGACAAAAATAAAAGGCAAGGGTTCCGAATTGACAGGTCCCCAACCTATTGGAAAGGTGTTGACATTGATCACTCCATATTCTCTATACTGTACTTCCTGTCTCTAATAACATAGGTCATCATTAATGCTATGATTTTTGTATTCAATATTGAATTGATACTATTAAATGATAATTTGTGCGTTTTTCTTCTTTAAGGCCATTATGAACAATCTACCAAAATCAGAAATGGTAGACAAATACAGTATAACTGGACCTAGGTTTGCGAATGTTGTGTTATCAAAGGATTGGATAGCAAAGGTATTAGTTAATTTTTGACAGCAATGGATAGGAATGATAGGATCATGAGCTATCTTGGTTTCTTCACTCAGAGCATCCAAAAGATGCTAATAAATGGTGTTGAAACATGGTCGCCAAAACTTACTGTCAAAAGGGCAGTGGTTGACTTTTCCTCACCCAACATTGCTAAAGAAATGCATGTCGGCCACTTGAGATCTACAATTATTGGAGACACTCTAGCCCGTATGCTAGAGTTTTCAAATGTTGAGGTTCTTTGGAGAAACCATGTTGGTGACTGGGGTACACAAGTAAGTGTGTGTGTGTGTGTGTGTGTGTGTGTGTGTGTGTGTGTGTGTGTGTGAGCACATGCATTCTATATGTGTGTTTGTTTTCTCTCTTTTATCTTGAAATTTTATATAAGTTCTGTTAAAATTATTTATTTTTGATGAGGGTTTCAGTCATGGGTTGTCCCATTTTATGAGTTAACCTTTTCATTTGGATCAAAATAATTTCTTGGGTGAACAACAGTAGTTTGAAGTTCTTCGGTGCCTTTTCCTTCCCTAATATGTGGTGGAAGAAGGAACTCCAACAGACCCTTCTTGTATAATTGTATTAAGTGGAAAAATTATGATCTTTTAAATTTTTTGTTGATTGTTGCTGCTCTAGAAGGTAATAATATTATGGCCTCTTTGCTGTCTGAATTATGAAAGTCTATTTCGATAATTTTTTGTTACTTTCCTATTATGTCTTAAAGATATTGTTTATGTTTTGTAGTTTGGTATGCTAATTGAATTTCTTTTCGAAAAATTTCCAAACGTGGAGGTTGTCAATGATCAAGCTATCGGAGATCTCGAGGTGAGATAAAAATTTTGGAAATTAGGTCCATTTCCTGAATTGGTACAGACAGAATACTTCTTTATGTCACTTGAATATTTTTTATGCTACATCCAAGCAACAAAGACCCTTGCTTAGATTAGCAAACAATTCAAGTACCTAGTTGCTTGTGCTGCTTTGAGCAACTTATGCCTTTGATTCAATTTTTTTTCATTGAAATGAATCATGAAATTCAATGAAAGTGGGTATTATTGATTTAACTTGAATGTTGTTATTAGGCATTCTATAAGGCATCAAAGCAAAGATTTGACAGTGATCCTGGATTCAAGGAGAGGGCGCAACAAGCGGTGGTCAGTCTCCAGGTGAATCACTTACCTTTATGCCTTAAAGACTTGTGAGGTTGATTATAGTAATAATTAAATTTCTCATTTGTAAAAGAACTTAAAAGCTATAAATTTCAATTTTCTATTTTGGAGGAAATCTGATTTATAAACTATAAATTTTGTTTCTTCGTTTAGGAAGAAAATCTGGTTAATGATTTTATCTCGAGGTTTCATTATGTTTCATCATTTATCTTATTTGGTTTCATTTACTATGGCATAACTTGTATCACAGGGTGGGGAAGAGAAGTATCGAAAGGCATGGGCACAAATCTGTGAAATCAGTCGAAGGGGATATCAAAGAGTTTATCAACGCCTAGGAATTAAGATAGAGGAGAAGGTACTTAACTGATATTTTTCTTTCTAACTAATGACAATGTCAAACATTGATTGTATTTTCCACACCTGTTTTATGCGCCATGGAGCCACATAAAAAAGACACCAACTTCTAATTTCAATCTATAGCGTGCTGGCTAAAAATAGAACATTCTTGGTTTATGGTTCACAGCCCCCTCCCCCACCAATTGTATATTTCATCCGATTCAAATGTATCTGCTTTAAGTCATTGTCACTTTATATTTTGACTGATGTTATCAGGTTGGCCATTTTGTATGACTACTTGAACTGATGGTAGCTTGATATCTAAGATCACAATTCTACAAGGGCAAAACATTGCTATTTCGTCATCTTAGTTACTTCTTGTATAGCTGTAATAACTAAAAGATTACTTTAAATTAGTGGGCACAAGAACTGTGGCAAGACTAGACTATGAATCTTAGTTGAATTACATTATTGCATATGCAATGAGGACATTAGTATGGTACATGCTAGTATGGGAGGCCAGAGTCCCATAAATGTAACTTATCATTGTTTATTCTTTTTTATTTTGGACTCAAGCAAATTACTCAATTCCATAGAACTAGTATTTTATATGCTAGTTTCAATCAGGAAAATTAAAAGTAAAGATATAGATAGGTGATGGTTTGAGGTGGCATTTGGTGTTTTAGACGATGATTCTTTTACAATGGATTTTGAACAATTGAAAAATTGAAACTTGATGGAAAATGTTATGCATATACATATATATATATATATATATATAATTATTGGATTCTCATTCTTTAATGGTAAATGTGTAGGGAGTGAGGAATGCATCAGTACATGTTCAGGCTAGAGTGACTAAGTTGGTTAATGCTGATTTGTGGTTATGTTAACCATAAAATGTCTCATCAGTACGAAGTCAAAGTTGTGTGTTTGCCTAGTGATATTGTCTGACACTGAGAAATTCTTCTGCTTCACATCTGATACAGGTCAAGTGTTCAGCAGAACAGTGCACTATAATGGCATATATCTATATATTTAATGTTTTCTGATAGAGAAATGCTATTTATTACCAGATTCTTTTTTCACCATTTTATTTCACTTCCCATGTTTTCCATGCAATAAAAGCAATGTGTATGTGTAGTATATGTGTAGGATCCACCATATTAAAAAATAGTGGGACTTACCATGACACATGGGAAACACATAGGGGGTGAAGACTTTTTGTGATATATAGCAACTCTCTCTCTCTCTCTTTCTCATAAGTCTTACATTATGCTTATTCCTAAATTTGATTATTGTTACACACGCTATTTAAACCCTATTTGGAAGTGAAGTTGCAGGGAGTGTCAGATGGTGGCATGATTTGCCCTTATTTGAATTTCATATGAGTAATGAACATATCGTACTCATGAAATCAACTGTTCCTATGATTGAGTGGCAAAATCACTTGCAATTATTTTGTTTTTTGCCTTCCCGTCAAGGAGAAAGCTTTTACAATCCATATATACCTG
Source organism: Camellia sinensis (assembly GCF_055761805.1). Lineage (NCBI taxonomy): Eukaryota > Viridiplantae > Streptophyta > Magnoliopsida > Ericales > Theaceae > Camellia > Camellia sinensis. The sequence goes on along the minus strand of NC_138961.1, from coordinate 110,318,247 downwards.
GAGTTTTAGAGGAATTGGATAAGAAAGGATTAATTGAAGAAAGTGAAGGTGCTCGTGTGATCTTTATTGAGGGGAAAAATATACCTTTAATTGTTGTGAAGAAGGACGGTGGTTTCAACTATGCTTCCACTGATCTTGCGGCTCTTTGGTTAGTGTTTTAAAATTTGGAGTTGATTAAAGTGTAAATTATATGACCCTTCTATATGTCATTCATTCTTGCATCTATACTTATATATGTTTAATCTAGCATCTGATCTGCATGATTTATATAATGCAACTCTCCATGTTTCTTCCTTTAAAGACATAAATTATATGATAGAATCATCTTGTAGTTCATGTGATTGAAAAAAGATCTGCTAGATGGAATTTTATGACCCATTTTAAAGTTTACCTGGGTAATATGTGGCTGCTATTTGAACTTAAATATCATGGTTGGACATGCATTGCTTGTGCACCTTTTGTTGGAGTGGTAGCGGAATGAGTGCATTTCAGTTAAACCAGCTGCTTTCAATAATTAGGTATCGTCTTAATGAAGAAAAAACTGAATGGATAATCTATGTAACTGATGTTGGCCAGCGAGAGCACTTTGAAATGTTTTTCACTGTAAGTATCAAATGTCATGTCCAGTGCTTCATCACTTTTCATGCTTTGTAGAGAGATGGGTAACATACCACTGTGAGTTTGACGGCCTTCCTTTCTATCTCTCCTTCTATTAGGCTGCGAAACGTACTGGTTGGCTTCCAGCTGGTGAGAATATGTATCATAAAACTAACCATGTGGGTTTTGGTCTTGTTCTTGGAAAGGATGGGAAACGATTTCGAACTCGTAGTATTGAAGTGGTTCGATTAATTGATTTGTTGGATGAAGTAAAGAGTCGCTGTAAAGCAACTATTGTAGAACGAGGTATAATAATGAATGATCTGCACTCTAGTTGTTTTCCTATAGCAAGGTAGTGCTTTTTATGTTCCTCATATCTATGAACTCATGCATGACATAGCATCTCATCTTTTTGATACGTTAGTTAAAACTGAAGTTTTGATATAATCTCTTCAAATCTTGATCAGGTAAAGCTGATGAATGGACAGAGGAGGAGCTTGATCAAACAGCTGAGGCAGTTGGTTATGGGGCTGTCAAGTAAGATCCTCTATCCTCGTTAATTTTTTTACTGGGCAATGTTGACTGTGTGTTGCTTGTCCTCCTTTTGTGTATTTTTCTTCTCTTTTCTATCTTAATAAAATCTTTCTTTTGTTGTTGTTAAAAAAAATGTTGACTGTGTTGCTGTTGTTGGATTTTGTCTTTGTAAACTGACAGTTGCAATGTTTGGGGTAAAACAATGTTAATATATTATATGTGGATGTGGTGTATATGTTACATGGACTCGGGTATGAGTGTCGGGTGCGGGTGTGTATCCAAGCGTCAGACCTTCATAAATTTAAATCTTAAGATCTTGGGGTATGTATCCAAAATTGGATATGGGTACAGGGACACGTCATATGCACATATATATTGCATATTATATAATATTTTCGGATGAGATGTTTTAAATTATGTAGAAATATATTAAAATTAAATATGATTAAGAAAAAATATGAAATTTTTATATCTAATTCATCTATTAGCCTAAAAATATTGCTTTACTAACAAATATGAGTTTCTTCTTCTTCATGTATTGTCACAAATTAAAGGATTCGAGTGTCTAAATTGGGTATGAGCGTCGGACACATATCTCACACCCTTACCCTTGTCATATTCGATGGACACGGGTACTCTGGGGGAAATAGAAGAGTCCGTGTAACATAAGGTGTATCCAAGGTTTTAAAAAGCGGCCGCAACCGTTACGTAACGCTGTTACGTAACGGTTTTGGAGGTTACCGCCACCCGTTACGGCCGCTTTTGCAGTGTGATTGAGATTCACAAGTGTATCAGCCGTAGCGGCTGCCATAGTGGTCGTAACGGTGTCGTAATTGCCGTAACGGCACCGTAATAGCCGTAACGAACTGTTACGCCCCGTTACGTAACGGTTCCAAACTGTTTCTTTCGAAAAAACACACAAGAAAAAGCTGAAAATGGAGGAAGAGGGATAGAGAGAAGAGGGAAGATAGAGAGAGAAAATAGAGGAGCAAGAGATAGAGAGAGAGGAGGGAAAATGAAGAACATGTTATTGATTTGTTGAAGCTGTAAGACCTATGCTATTCTATCCAGTTGCTATCACTCAATCATTTTGTTTATGTGTGTCTAGCTATATATTGTTTGAAAATAATAATAATAATAATAATAATAATAATAATAATAATAATAATAATAATAATAATAATAATAATAATAATAATAAGTGTGGTCATTATCTATTTGGCTTTGTTAAAATATGTACATATATATATATATATATATTTAGGCTCTTATTTATTATCTTACTTTTGTCATTGTTTATCTTATATATAATAGTTAGTGATTGATTTTTTGTATAATATAAAGTCATTAATTATTAAAATAAAATGTAAAAAACTGAGTTTACAGTGATTTAAAAATATGAAATATATTGGAACATACTTAAAAATTTACAAAAATTGATCAATATTTATTTTTAACCCAATAAATATGATCATGGGAAAAAAAATATGCGTATCGGTAAGTTTTTTTTCAAATTATGCGAAAAATAAAAAAATTCACGGTTCCGGTTACCGCAACCGTTACGCTACGGCCTTTACACCCCGCAACCGCGCCACCGCCACCGTTACAACGACCGTAACTGCTTTTCAGAACCTTGGGTGTATCCTAAAAAATGTTCTGTGACAATTTGTCCTTGCCTCCCAAATTCTTCTTCAAATCTTTAATCTAACTCTTCCTACAAGTCTTTTATTCAAAAACACTTTAAATATACGCATTAATATGTTAATGCATATTAAATTATGATTAGGATAGGAAAAAGCACATGAAAATAGTAGTTTTATATTTATCTCAAGTATATTGATGAAATATTTGAGTATTCCTCTAAAGTTATAATAATACTTAACTGTGTAAATTACGTTGATATTTTTTATATTTTGGTCCTTATGTCATTTTGATATTTAAAATTTCAGTCTTTATAATTTCAATTGGCTCAATTGACTCAGGATTCATGATTTTGTCTCATTGATTAAGTTGTTAGGGATTTTCGATTGATTAAAATGTAATCGGTGTTATCAATTTGATCAAAATTGACACAAAGTTGCCTTATTCAAATATAAAGGTGGGAAAATCTTTTCCTTATTTTTGTGCAGATAATTATTCATCTTTTTGGTAATTTTTTGTTATTAATCATAGCAATGTAAGTATTAGGAGGTCGAGCATCCTTATGGTTTAGAGATGAGTTTTTGTTGTGGAACTGGAAATCAACATTACTGGCACAGAAAGAACCTTATACTTTGGTCACTTAATGTAAGTTTCAACTGCATCATCTTAAACATTCTGAAGGAGAAATGAAAATGAAGATAGTTGTTATTGGCTATTTAGTTTATGTGATACTTCGTCACATGTTTGGTCCTTGTGATTAATCTTTCATAAACCATATGCAATTTTGAAGCCTTTTAAGATAGTTTATGTACTTTGTCATGTGTTTGGTCCATGTAGTTAATCTGTGTGCGCGTGTATGTGTTCATTTTTACTCAAACTTGTCTATTTACTTTGACAACTTTCTTTAGCGTTTTTGGGTCAGTTTTGGTTATTTTTATAATTCCTTTAAGATTCTTATTTGAACTAAAATCACTTTTTACTTTATGTTAGCCAACTTTTTGATAAGAAATCATTTAGCTGTCTGTTTATGTGGTGCTCTTCCTCTATAGCTTGGAGAATGAAAATAGGGCTTAACTTGGGGAATGAAAATTTACCAACTAGGAGCTCCCTTAACTTGGAGAATGAAAATTTTCTTTCAGAAATTCTGAATCAGATTTCACATACATTAACTTCTCATTTGGCACTCAATCAGCCCACTAGGAATGTTTACGGCTTTACTATAGTTATAGCTGAATACGGCCTAAACTTAGTCGAAATAGGGCTTTTAGGAGAGAAAATTCAAAATAGCCCTCGAACCACTGTGTGGCTCTCACGGACAGCTTTCCGATGACAAATAAGACTTGTGACAACTGATGGAATGTAATTCGGACCTGTAGGTTGGGAGATAGAGTCGAATAGCCCTAAACTTAGTCGAAAAAGGGCGTTTCGGGGGGCGAAAATTCAAAACAGCCCCCGAACTACCGTGTGGCTCACACGGATAGCTTTGCCGTGACAACTAGGACTTGTGATAACTGACGGAACGTAATTCGGACCCGTAAGTTGGGAGTTAGAGCCGAATATGTCCTAAACTTAGTCGAAAAAGGGCGTTTCGGGGGCGAAAATTCAAAACAGCTCCCGAATGACCTTGTGGCTCACACGAATAGCTTCGCCATGACAAATAGGACTTGTGAGAACTGATGGAACGTAATTCGGACCTGTAGGTTGGGAGTTAGAGCCGAGTACGTCCTAAACTTAGTCGAAAAAGAGCGTTTCGGGAGCGAAAATTCAAAACAGCCCCCGAACCACTGTGTGACTCACACGGACAATTCCTCTATGACAAATAGGACTTGTGACAACTGACGAAACGTAAACCGGACCCATAGGTTGGGAGTTAGAGCCGAATATGCCCTAAACTTAGTCGAAAAAGGACTTTTCAGGGGCGAAAATTCATAACAGCCCCCGAACCACCGTGTGGCTCACACGAACAGTTCCCCCATGACAAATAGGACTTCTGAGAATTGACGGAATGTAATTCGGACCCGTAGGTTGGGAGTTAGAGCCGAATGCGCCCTAAACTTAGTCGAAAAAGGGCATTTCGGGAAAATTCAAAACAGCTCCCGAACGACCATGTGGCTCGTACGGATAGCTTCACCATGACAAATAGGACTTGTGACAACTGACAGAACGTAAACCGGACCCGTAGGTTGGGAGATAGAGCCGAATACGCCCTAAACTTAGTCGAAAAAGGACTTTCCGGGGGCGAAAATCATAACAGCTCCCGAACCATCATGTGGCTCACACGGACAATTCCCCCATGACAAATAGGACTTGTGACAACTGACGGAACGTAATCCGGACCCGTAGGTTGGGAGTTAGAGCCGAATACGTCCTAAACTTAGTTAAAAAATGACTTTCCGGGGGCGAAAATTCATAACAGCCCCTGAACCACCGTGTGGCTCACACGGACAGTTCTCCCATGACAAATAGGACTTATGAAAACTGACGGAATGTAATTCAGACTCGTAGGTTGGGAGTTAGAGCCGAATACGCCCTAAACTTAGTTGAAAAAGGGTCGTGTGTGGGCGAAAATTCAAAACAGCCCCCGAACGATTGTGTGGCTCGTATAGATTGCTTTGCCATGACAAATAGGACTTGTGAGAACTGACGGCACGTAATTCAGACCCGTAGGTTGGTAGTTAGAGCCGAGTACGCCCTAAACTTAGTCGAAAAAGGGCGTTCCGGGGCCGAAAATTCAAAACAGCCCCCAAACCACCGTGTGGCTGGCACAGACAGTTCCCCCATGACAAATAGGACTTGTGACAACTGACGGAACGTAAACCAGACCCGTAGGTTGGGAGTTAGAGCCGAATACGCCCTAAACTTAGTCGAAAAAGGACTTTCCGGGGGCGAAAATTCATAACAGCCCCTAAACCACCGTGTGGCTCACACGGACAGTTCCCCCATGACAAATAGGACTTGTGAGAACTGACGGAACTTAATTCGGAACCGTAGGTTGGGAGTTAGAGCCGAATATGCTCTAAACTTAGTCGAAAAAGAGCTTTCCGAGGGCGAAAATTCAAAACAGCCCCCAAACGACCGTGTGGCTCGCACGGTATAGCTTCGCCATGATAAGCCGAAAACGCCCTAAACTTAGTCGGAAAATGGCATTTCGGGGGCGAAAATTCATAATAGCCCCCGAACCACTATGTGGCTCACACGGACAGTTCCCTCATGACAAACAGGACTTGTGAGAACTGATGGAACGTAATTTGGACTCGTAGGTTGGGAGTTAGAGCCGAACCGAATATGCCCTAAACTTAGTCGAAAAAGGGCGTTTCAAAGGCAAAAATTCAAAACAACCCCCGAATACGCCTTACACTTAGTCAAAAAACTTGCAACACTTAGTTAAAAAGGCAACAACTTTATTAAAATAACATCTACATATTCTAATAATTGCCTTTATATATTTATAGGATGAAGAAATTGCATATTACATTGTTTGTGTAGTTGGTTGGAATAAATATTGGATGATACATATATATATATATACACTTTCTTTTATTTCCAAGAAGACATTTCTCGATTGTTCTACCTTAAATGCATGTTAGAACATGTTCCATATGGCTGACTGAATTGATATTTTGTAACCAATTCTAATGTTTCGTTTTTTGTTTTTATTTGTGGATGGCTTTGTTGTGTGGACTTGTGGATAATCCATATTGGTATATGGAGAAGAATTTTCACTTTTGTGTAGAACTAATATAATACTTTTGTCGTCCTCAGCTTTTGTGTAGTTCATTATTACTGATACGGAAAACTTTTGACAATCAATAGATAATGACTGTCGTGGTACATAGATCACCTTCTGTCGTGGTACATAGATCACCTTCTATCGTGGTACATATATACCGTTTGTCGGCGTACATGTAGGACGTTTTGTCATGGTCCATAGAAAACTTTTGTCGTGGTACATATATCACTTTTTGTTGTGGTACATATTACGATGGTAATTTGTACCATGTCAAATGATAATTTCACTTTGTAGTAAATGTATTTTTTTGTATACGGAGGGCTTTGATTTTTGTATGATATATTTTGTATGGAATTATTATTTTAGTTTGGACATTAGTTGATTTGTATGGATTTTGATATTTAATGTTATTTATTTTTGGTATATGGATGCAGATTGTAGAATGATTGATAGTATGTATCATTTTGTTTTTATACGTATTACATGTTGCATTGTATATAGACAGGTTGTGGATAAATTATAATTTCGCGATAAAACATAATACCATGTTTTTGGCAACTAAACAATTAGTAGCTAGAAAGAAATTGGGAAAGACATTTGGTGACTAAAAGTTTTGTAGCAAAAAAAAAAAAAAAAAAGACATTTAGCGACTAAAAATTTAGTAGCCAAAAAAAAAAAAGAAGACATTTGGCGACTAAAACTTTAGTAGCCAAAAGAAAATCAAACATTTGGCGACTAAAATATTTCGTAGCTAAAAACAAAAAATTAAATTATAAACACACTTTTGCCGACTAAAATTTTAGTAGCAAAAAATGTAGAACTTTAGGCGACCAAATATTAGTAGCCAAAAGTGGAACTCTTTGCCGACTAAACATTTAGTAGCAAAAAATGGGGACTTTTGGCGAGTAATTTTTTAGTAGCCAAAAAAGAACTCTTTGTCGACTAAAATTTTAGTAGCTAAAAAGGTGGGACTTTAGGCGACTGAAAGTTTGGTCGTCGGAAAGGATCTAATTTAATTTAATGTCTAACCTTTTGGCGACTAAATATTTAGTCGGCAAATGAATAAATTTGGCGACTAAAATAATTTTAGTCGTCAATTAGCTTTTCCGACTACTCTTTGGCTACTAATTTTGCGACCAAAAAATTTAGCCTCTAAAGCCCTTCGGCGACTAAAAATTGACTTTTGACGACTAAAAATTTAGTTGTCAAAAGTGAAAATTCTTGTAGTGATAATAAACAACTTAAATACTTGGCTGCAACCTTGTGGCGATGGATTTAAGTAGGTAAATCATAAAAGCATACCTGCCCTAGAAACTTGTAAGCAATTCCTTGCAATTCTGTTGAGTTCAAGCTTCATTAATTGAATACTTACACATACATACAGTACGCACACAAGAATTATACATACATACTTGTACATCTAGTTTTTCAAAGAATTTCCAAAACATGTCCAACCTTGGCTGCTATTCCAATAAAGAACAATAAGAGTTGCAATAGATCCATCATTTAGTTTGAAGGTCAACCAAAAAAGATAATATGGCAGTCATCTGCCTGATTTTCAATTATTAACAGAAAAGAAAAAACAAAATGCATCTTATGTCTCATACAAGCTATGGGAAGCAATGTGCTTCTTAAGCAAACCAAGTACAAAAGCAAAAAGAAAGAAATTCAACATAAAGAAACAATACAGAATGTAAACTAATGTTATTGAATATTCAAACATTTCAACCAAAAAGGGAGAGCAAGATAAAAGGATGAAGTAAGGCCTTTTGGGTTCACTTGAAAGGCCACCTTACCAAAAAAACAAAAACAAATAAACATATTTAAGCTTTGCTCCATCAACATCAGGTGAACAACAATACCGACACAAAATAAACCAATCTTTACTAGAAAGCATAAGGCTCCGTTTGGTAAGCCTCTCAAATTATAGTTCCACCCATTGATTTGAGTGTGTTGTTTGGTAAGAGCTTTCAAATCATAATTCTATACCCATTTCTCAAAACTCAATTCAAAACATAATCATTACTTTTTAAAACTCATAACCAAACACATAATTCAAAACTCTTTTCAAAACTCAATTCAAATCAATATTTTAATTTTTTAAATATTTTAATTTTGTTAAGATTTTAAATATTTTAATATTTAAATATGTTACGATTTTTTAAATTTTTTAAATTTTTGAATATTTTTAAATATTTTAATTTCAAAATATTACGATTTTAATTTTTTAAATTTTAAAATATTTTATAAAAATAAATTCAAACTCTATTTTATAAAAATATTTTTAAATATTTTAATTTTTTTGTTATGTATTTGGTTACGATTTGAGTGTAGAGTTGTGAAAGTAGTATGGAGTTTCGAGCTATATGTTTGGTTGTGAGTTTTAAAAATGATTTCTTAATTGAGTTTTGTTTTATGTGTTTGGTTACGATTTGAGTATAGAGTTGTTTTTAAATTTAAAATATTAACATTTTAAATTATTTAAAAATTTTGAATATTTAAATTATTTAAATTTTTATGATTTAAATTTTTTAAATATTTATTTAAATTTTTTACTTATTAAATTTTTTAGATTATTTAAATTATTTAAATATTTATGATTTAAATTTTTTGAATATTTATTTTGAAAAAAAATTATTTCCTCTGTAGTATTTTCAATTAAAAAATTGATTAATGTTATTTTCTGTTAATAATAATTTTTTTTAATTGAATTTTAAAAAGAGTTTAGTTATGAGTGTTGATTAGAATTTTCAATAGTGCGAAAGTAGTGCGTTTTGTTATGAGTTATAACAATTTGAATTAAGTTTTGAAAAGTCTTTCTAAAACTCATAACCAAACAAATTTTCTTAATTCACATGTCAAATCAAACTTTCAGAACTCAATTCAACACTCTATTAAAAAATTATAACTAAACAAATTTTCTACACTCAAATCATAATTCCACAACTCACAAACTCAAAATACAACTCATACTCTCAAATCATATTTACAAAACTCTACCAAACGCAACCTAAATTTTTCAAGGGAATCAAACATATCCATAGTAAAATAAAAATAAAATAAAATAACAATGAATAATCGAGCTCTGTGGAACAAGCATGGTCAATATCTAATGATTGATTATGTTATTAACGCCATAAAAACCAATTATGCTTTGGAATGTGACAAAATTGGAGGAGTGGTATAGATTGTCGATTTCCATTTTATACAATTCTTCCAACAATTAACTTCAATGGTTCTTCTTAAAGTTTAAATCTTGGATTCACATGCTAGGCTGCAAAAGCATACCAAAATTTGTTGTTATTGACCCACAAAAAGGTTTGAAAATTTTCAAAATTAACCCTAACAATTGCAAAAATTATTACAGTTATTTGACTAAAGTGATGAACTGAGCAAACTCATTATTAGCCAATCCAGTTCTTGAAAGAAGGTGGTTTGGAACGATTTCGCTAAGTTGGCCCAACAGGGATAACACCTAATTCTATACTATAGACCTTTCTACGCAGACAAATATCTCAAACATATAGAGGCACATTTATAAGAATTATAATTATTAACAGTTGATATAACCAGAGGATTGCTTATTAACTAACTTTGTGAACACAATAAAACCAAATAATTAAAAAGCAATTATTCAGGGAACAACAATAACAAGAAAATGAGAGAGAGAAAGAGTGTGCATCACAAGCTCTAAAAGCGATATGTTCATTCTACTTGAAGAATAAAATCTTAGAGAAGCCTATAACTGAGGTTGTTTGTTCCTTCTCTCAAACAAGAAGAGAGGGAGAGAGGTTTGGGGGATTCATAAAGAAAGGATAGGGGGACGGTTAAAAATCTGAAGTGACCATGAATTGGTGGTCTACTGCTGCAATTGGAAGACTATGTTACTCTTGTAATAGCTCTGGTAGATTGCTAATCAATCAAACCACAGACCATGAAAGCTTGTTAATATAAAAAAATAAAATAAAATCATGTTGGCCTCCAAGTTTACATGTATTTGATTATAGACCATAGTAGTTAATTAAGTTCAAACCATGGCCAAGTCAACACAAAACAATTTATCAAACTAAAATTCATGCCTATATATACACATGCATAACACATCTCCAATTACCATCTCTGCCAACTTGACAGCCTATCTCTTATGATCATGTTTGAATTTGAGTTGTGACAATTGCTCTCTTTTAATGATTTTTTTTATTAAAAGAAATAGATTCTATCAAACTAAAAAACTCTAAAAACTAAAAGCATAAAATCAGTAACGATTCTACCCAAATGATTGGAATTGAGGGCTTTAAATTGAGAACAAAAACATAAATATAGAAAGGATTCACAGGTCTTCCAAGAAACTATAAGTAGAAGTACTCACCCATAATACCAATAGAGAAAGTAAAAAAAAAAAAAAAGAAGTCCATTGGTTGATCAACCTTAAATATATCATCCTCCAAATGCATAGACCAATTTGATAGCATTTTGCTAATAAACAAAGTAAAAGAAAATCTGAATGCAAAGTATAACAAGAAAATTTTAAATGATAACCTTCTTGGCATCAGGATCTAGAACCTCCTTTGGGATATCATCATAACCCTGTGAAAACAACAAAATATTACAGTCCAACTGCAAAACCAATATTCTAAGTAGTCAAATGAATTCAGGAAAAAACAAAGATGGTTTGGTAATGCAATATTCATTACCTCTAGCTTCTCATCCCAATCTTTTGGCTGTCATCAATAAACAGTGGAGTCATTAAAAAAAAAACCTTAAATATATCATCCTCCAATTGCATAGACCAGCTTTATGTTAGAATAAAATCTTTGTGATTGTGTTAGAATAATATCCTTGTGATTGTGATTCTACTTAGCTGTCATTAGTTATAGTTTCCTTTTATGCCTTGAGCCTTTTATTGTACTTTTCATATTATTAATATATAAGGGAGTGATAGTCTCATCATTCCCTAAATTTGATTTCTCCTAAAATAAACATGGTAACAGAGCTACGTTCATCATCCACCTATACCCAACCACCATAGTACCACCACGTCACATCGTTGAACCACGACACACCACTGCGACACACCACTGAGCCACCTAGATCCAGTCAATAGCCACCAGGACCAGCTGACACCACCAGAGCCTATTTCGACTCTTCTACAACCTTGCCTAGGCCTCACGACTTGGACAGGACAATTTTGGCACCTCCCTTGATGCTTGATTAGGGTTTTGACAGCCTCACTTCATTCCAGTCTATGTTTTGATTGACCTATCTTGTTTTTTGTTTCCCCCTTGCTACAAGTCTTCACTTTATTACTGAGAGTATTTCAGTCTCTATTCTGATTGACAGTACCTTCTCTCTATTTTTTTGTTTAATTTTTTGAGTCAACATGAGAGGGTCTTCAAATTTTTAGAGGGTCTCAATGTGGAGTTTGATCCTGTTCGAAGTCATGTCTTTGGGATGGATGTTCTCCCTTCCCTTTAGGAAGCGTTTGCTTGTGTTAAGAATGAGGAGAGTCGTCGCTCAGCTATACTTCCTCCTGATAACTGAGAATACAAAAATATCTGGTTGCTGACTCTACCAGCTGGACAGCTGGTGCTGCATGCCCTATTGGTGCCAGAGATAAGGCGAGCTCTGTTTTCAGATTAAGGTTTGTTGACTCTGCCAGCCGGACTGCTAGTGCTGCATACCCTATCGGTGTTGGAGGCAAGACGAGCTCTGCTTCCAGATCAAGTTGAGGATATGCAGGCCCCCCATCACCTTTTGTCTCCATGCCTATGTGCTCCAAAGCATCAAGCTCTGCATCACAACATCAAAAAAGATAAATGGAGAAAAAAAAAACTAGCGCCCAATTTAATCTCCATTGAATTAGGGAGTCTGGGAGAGATAGATTGGGTACAGACCTAATCTACGGCAAAATATATTGAAAATTATGTTTTGCCACCAGACCTAATCTAATAACATATTTTCATTTTTGGTGTCTATGTCATCAGTGACACACCATGACATCAGCCCTACTCTGATGTCATCCATAACATCAGCTCTATCCTAATGTTATCCGTGACATCAACCCTATTTTATGATGTAATCCATGACATCAGCCCCAATCCACTGCTACTTCATCTCATTGTAAAACACAATTCTGTATATCAATAACATACTCTCTCTCTCTCTCTCTCTCTCTCTCTTCTTCTTCATAAATATATTTGACATGGTATCGAAACATGGTACACTTTCGTTCCAAAATTGTAAATTTAGTGATCTGAAGTGATCCTAAAAGTTTTTTTCCTATCTATTTCTTTAAATTTTACCTTAGGAGAAAATACAATCAAATATATGAACTAAAATCTAAGGTGAGTTAAGTTTTAACAAGACAAAAAAAAAAAAAAAAATTAGTCATAATTTTCATAGAAATGGGTTTGCTACATGAAAAAAAAATAAATAAAAATAAAAATAAAAATTTGGATACCTAATAGTTAAAAGAAAATTACTCTAGAAGTATCTTAAATTCTCAAATGTAATATATATAAGTCTACTCCTATCGCACCATATTTTAAAACATATGGCATACCACGTTCCCGTTTCGTGCAAGATTAGTTTGACATAAACTTGGCCACTTAAGCTAATGGAACAATTAGGGTCCCAAGCTAATTAGCTCCTTGAACGAAAGAGAGAACGATGGAGAAGCACAGAGAAAGTTAGAGAGAGACTTTTATCTTAAGAGCTAGAAGAAGAGAAAGTTAGAGAAAAGAAAGAGAAGTAGGAAGAAAATCAGAGGGAATTCACATTCATCCTTCTGGAGTTGAGAATTGAACACATAGGAGATTTCAAAAATCATAAATGAGGTTTTTAAGTTAAACTAATATTGTTCAGCTATAGTTACTCAGTAAATTCTCTTTCTCAGAGGCTCAGCAAGATTAGTTTGAGTTAAACTTGGCCACTTAAACTAATGGAACAATTAGGGGCCCAAGCTAATTAGTTACTAGAACAAAAGAGAGAAAGATGGAGAAGCACAGAGAAAGTTAGAGAGAAACTTTTTTCTTTAGAGTCACAAGAGATAGTTAGAGAAAAGAAAAAGAGAAATAGGAAGAAAAAACAAATCGATTTAGATTTGAGAATTGAACACTTTGGTGATTTCGAAAATCATAAATGAGTTGTTTAAGTTAAACTAATATCGTTTTGTAACAATTACTCGATGACTTCTCTTTCTTAGAGGCTAAGCAAGATTTGTTTGAGTTAAACTTAGCCACTTAAACTAATGGAACAATTAGGGGCCCAAGCTAATTAGTTCCTAGAACAAAAGGGAGAATGACGGAGAAGCACAGAGAAAGTTAGAGAGAAACTTTTTCTTGAGAGATAGAAGAGATAGTTAGAGAAAATAAAGAGAAATAGGAAAAAAAATCATAGGGAACTCACATTCGTCCTTTTGGGCTTGAGAATTGAACACTTGGGCAATTTGGAAAACCTTAAATACGGTGCTTATGTTTAACTAATATTGTTAAGTGGCAATTACTCAGTAAATTCTCTTTCTTAGATGCTAAGCAAGATTGGTTTGAGTTAAACTTGGCCACTTCAGCTAATGGAACAATTAGGGTCCCAAGCGAATTAGTTTCCTAGAACAATAGATAGAAGGATGGAGAAGCACAGAGAAAGTTGGAGAGAAACTATCTTCTTGAGAGGTAGACGAGAAAGTTAAAAGAAAAGAAAGGGAAATATGAAGAAAATTAAAGGGAATTCAAATTCATCGTTTTAGACTTTAGAATTGAACGCTTAAGTGATTTCGGAAACTTAAATGCGGTGTTTAATGTTAAAGTAAGATCATTATGCTGCAATGACTCAGTAAATTCTCTTTTTGAGAGGCTAAGCAAGATTAGTTTAAGTTAAACTTGGCCACTTTAGCAAATGAAACAATTAGGGGCGCAAGCTAATTTGTTCCCGGAACAAAAGAGAGAATGATGGAGAGGCACAGAGAAAGATAGAAACTTTCTGCGTTGAGAGCCAGAAGATAAAGTATAAGAAAAAAGAAAGAGGAATTGGAAGAAAGTCAAAGGAAATTCAAATTCATCCTTCTAGGCTTGAGAATTTAACACTTAAATGATTTAAGAAACCATAAATGTGGTGCTTATGTTAAACTGATATCGTTAAACTACAAATATTCAGTAAATTCTATTGCTCAGTGGCTATGCAAGATTAGGTTGAGTTAAACTTGGCCAGTTAAGCAAATGACACATTTACGGGAGCCAAGCTAATTAGTTACTAGAACAGAATGGAGAAGCATAGAGAAGCATAGATAAAGTTAGAGAGAAACTTTCTTCTTGAGAGCTATAAGACAAAGTTAGAGAAAATGAAAGAGAAATATGAAGAAAATTACAGAGAATTCAAATAAATCCTTATGGACTTGAGAATTGAACACTTGGGTGATTTTGAAAACCTCAGACGAGATGTTTAAATTGAACTAATATCTTTAAGCGACAGTTACTCCGTAAAGTCGTTTTCTTAGAGGCTAAGCAATATTAGTTTGATTTAAACCTGGCCACTTAAGCTAATGAAACAATTAGGGGCCCAAGCTAATTAGTTCCTAGAACGAAAGAGAGAATGATAGAGAAGCACAGAGAAAGTTAGGAAGAAACTATCTTCTTGAGAGCTACACAAGAAAGTTAGAGAAAAGAAAAAGAAATAGGAAGAAAATCAAACGGAATTCAAATTCAACCTTTTGGACTTGAGAATTGAACACTTCGGAGATTTCGAAAACCTTAAATGAGGTGTTTAAGTTAAACTAATGTTGTTAAGTTACAATTACTCAGTAAGTTCTCTTTGTTAGAGGCTAAGCAAGATTAGTTTGATATAAACTTCGCCACTTGAACAAATGAAAAAATTAGGGGGCCCCAGCTAATTAGTTCCTAGAACGAAAGAGAGAAGGATGGAGAAGCACAGAGAAAGTTAGAGAGAAACTATCTTCTTGAGAGCTAGACAAGAAAGTTAGAGAAAAGAAAGAGAAATAGGAAGAAAATCAAGCGGAATTCAAATTCAACCTCTTGGACATGAGAATTGAACACTTAGGACATTTCGAAAATCTTAAATGAGATGTTTAAGTTAAACTAATGTTGTTAAGTTACAATTACTAAGTAAATTCTCTTTGTTAAAGGCTAAGCAAGATTAGTTTGATTTAAACTTCGCCACTTGAACAAATGAAACAATTAGGGGGGCTAGGCTAATTAGTTTCTCGAACAAAAAAGAGACAAGGATGGAGAAGCGCCGAGAAGTTAGAGAGAACCTTTTTCTTGAGAGCTAGAAGAGACAGTTAAAGAAAAGAAACAGAAAGATGAAGAAAATCAATGGGAATTCAAATTCATCATTTTGGATTTGAGAATTGAACACTTAGGTGATTTAGAAAACCTTAAATGAGGTGCTTAAGTCAAACTAATATCGATAATTACCCAGTAAATTCTCTATGTTTGAGGCTAAGCAAGATTAGTTTGACTTAAATTTGGCCACTTAAGCTAATGGAACAATTAGGGTCCCAAGCTAATTAGCTCCTTGAATGAAAGAGAGAAGGATGGAGAAACATAGAGAAAGTTAGAGAGAGACTTTTATATTGAGAGCTAGAAGAAGAGAAAGTTAGAGAAAAGAAAGAGAAGTAGGAAGAAAATCAGAGGGAATTCACATTCATCCTTCTAGAGTTGAGAATTGAACACATAGGAGATTTCGAAAATCATAAATGAGGTTTTTAAGTTAAACTAATATCGTTCAGCTACAGTTACTCAGTATATTCTCTTTCTTAGAGGCTCAACAAGATTAGTTTGAGTTAAACTTGGCCACTTAAACTAATGGAACAATTAGGGGCCCAAGCTAATTAGTTACTAGAACAAAAGAGAGAATGATGGAGAAGCACAGAGAAAGTTAGAGAGAAACTTTTTTCTTTAGAGTCACAAGAGATAGTTAGAGAAAAGAAAAAGAGAAATAGGAAGAAAAAACAAATCGTTTTCGATTTGAGAATTGAACACTTTGGTGATTTTGAAAATCATAAATGAGGTGTTTAAGTTAAACTAATATCGTTCTGTAACAATTACTTGATAACTTCTCTTTCTTAGAGGCTAAGCAAGATTTGTTTGAGTTAAACTTGGCCACTTAAACTACTGGAACAATTAGGGGCCCAAGCTAATTAGTTCCTAGAACAAAAGACAGAATGACGGAGAAGCATAGAGAAAGTTAGAGAGAAACTTTTTTCTTGAGAGATAGAAGAGATAGTTAGAGAAAAGAAAGAGAAATAGGAAAAAAAATCATAGGGAACTCATATTCGTCCTTTTGGGCTTGAGAATTGAACACTTGGGCAATTTGGAAAACCTTAAATGCGGTGCTTATGTTTAACTAATATCGTTAAGTGGAAATTACTCAGTAAATTCTCTTTCTTAGATGCTAAGCAAGATTGGTTTGAGTTAAACTTGGCCACTTAAGCTAATGGAACAATTAGGGTCCCAAGCGAATTAGTTTCCTAGAACAAAAGATAGAAGGATGGAGAAGCACAGAGAAAGTTGGAGAGAAACTATCTTCTTGAGAGGTAGACGAGAAAGTTAAAAGAAAAGAAAGGGAAATAGGAAGAAAATTAAAGGGAATTCAAATTCATCGTTTTAGACTTTAGAATTGAACGCTTAAGTGATTTCGAAAAACTTAAATGCGGTGTTTAATGTTAAAGTAAGATCGTTATGCTGCAATGACTCAGTAAATTCTCTTTCTGAGAGGCTAAGCAAGATTAGTTTAAGTTAAACTTGGCCACTTTAGCAAATGAAACAATTAGGGGCGCAAGCTAATTTGTTCCCGGAACAAAAGAGAGAATGATGGAGAGGCACAGAGAAAGATAGAAACTTTCTGCTTTGAGAGCCAGAAGATAAAGTATAAGAGAAAAGAAAGAGGAATTGGAAGAAAGTCAAAGGAAATTCAAATTCATCCTTCTGGGCTTGAGAATTTAACACTTAAATGATTTAAGAAACCATGAATGTGGTGCTTATGTTAAACTGATATCGTTAAACTACAAATATCCAGTAAATTCTATTGCTCAGTGGCTATGCAAGATTAGGTTGAGTTAAACTTGGCCAGTTAAGCAAATGACACATTTACGGGAGCCAAGCTAATTAGTTACTAGAACAGAATGGATAAGCATGGAGAAGCATAGATAAAGTTAGAGAGAAACTTTCTTCTTGAGGGCTAGAAGACAAAGTTAGAGAAAATGAAAGAGAAATACGAACAAAATTACAGAGAATTCAAATAAATCCTTATGGGCTTGAGAATTAAACACTTGGGTGATTTTGAAAACCTCAGACGAGATGTTTAAATTGAACTAATATCTTTAAGCGACAGTTACTCCGTAAAGTCGTTTTCTTAGAGGCTAAGCAAGATTAGTTTGATTTAAACTTGGCCACTTAAGCTAACGAAACAACTAAGGGCCCAAGCTAATTAGTTCCTAGAACGAATGAGAGAATGATGGAGAAGCACAGAGAAAGTTAGAGAGAAACTATCTTCTTGAGAGCTACACAAGAAAGTTAGAGAAAAGAAAAAGAAATAGGAAGAAAATCAAACGGAATTCAAATTCAACCTTCTGGACTTGAGAATTGAACACTTAGGAGATTTTGAAAACCTTAAATGAGGTGTTTAAGTTAAACTAATATTGTTAAGTTACAATTACTCAGTAAATTCTCTTTGTTAGAGGCTAAGCAAGATTAGTTTGATTTAAACTTCGCCACTTGAACAAATGAAACAATTAGGTGGCCTAGGCTAATTAGTTTCTCGAACAAAAAAGAGACAAGGATGGAGAAGCGCCGAGAAGTTAGAGAGAAACCTATTTCTTGAGAGCTAGAAGAGGCAGCTAAAGAAAAGAAACAGAAAAAGGAAGAAAATCAACGGGAATTCAAATTCATCCTTTTGGATTTGAGAATTGAACACTTAGGTTATTTAGAAAACCTTAAATGAGGTGCTTAAGTGAAACTAATATCGATAAGTACTCAGTAAATTATCTATCGTTGAGAATAAGCAAGATTAGTTTGACTTAAACTTGGCCACTTAAGCTAATGGAACAATTAGGGTCCCGAGCTAATTAGCTCCTTAAACGAAAGAGAGAAGGATGGAGAAGCACAGAGAAAGTTAGAGAGAGACTTTTATCTTGAGAGCTAGAAGAAGAGAAAGTTAGAGAAAAGAAAGAGAAGTAGGAAGAAAATCAAAGGGGATTCATATTCAACCTTTTGGAGTTGAGAATTGAACAATTAGGTGATTTCGAAAATCATAAATGAGGTGTTTATGTTAAACTAATATCGTTCAGCTACAGTTACTCAGTAAATTCTCTTTCTCAGAGGCTCAGCAAGATTAGTTTGAGTTAAACTTGGCCACTTAAACTAATGGAACAATTAGGGGCCCAAGCTAATAAGTTCCTAGAACAAAAGAGAGAAGGATAGAGAGGCACAGACAAAGTGAGAGAGAAACTTTTTGCTTTAGAGTCACAATAGATAGTTAGAGAAAAGAAAAAGAGAAATAGGAAGAAAAAAAAAAATCATTTTCGATTTGAGAATTGAATACTTTGGTGATTTCGAAAATCATAAATGAGGTGTTTAAGTTAAACTAATATCGTTCAGCTACAATTACTCGATAACTTCTCTTTCTTAGAGGCTAAGCAAGATTTGTCTGAGTTAAACTTGGCCACTTAAACTAATTGAACAATTAGGGGCCCAAGCTAATTAGTTCTTAGAACAAAAGAGAGAATGACGGAGAAGCACAGAGAAAGTTAGAGAGAAACTTTTTTCTTGAGAGATAGAAGAGATAGTTAGAGAAAAGAAAGAGAAATAGGAAAAAAAATCATAGGGAATTCACATTCGTCCTTTTGGGCTTGAGAATTGAACAGTTGGGGAATTTGGAAAACCTTAAATGCGGTGCTTATATTTAACTAATATCGTTAAGTGGCAATTACTCAGTAAATTCTCTTTCTTAGATGCTAAGCAAGATTGGTTTGAGTTAAACTTGGCCACTTAAGCTAATGGAACAATTAGGGTCCCAAGCGAATTAGTTTCCTAGAACAAAAGATAGAAGGATGGAGAAGCACAGAGAAAGTTGGAGAGAAACTATCTTCTTGAGGGCTAGACGAGAAAGTTAAAAGAAAAGAAAGAGAAATAGGAAGAAAATTAAAGGGAATTCAAATTCATCGTTTTAGACTTTAGAATTAAACGCTTAAGTGATTTCAGAAAACTTAAATGAGGTGTTTAATGTTAAACTAAGATCATTATGCGACAATGACTCAGTAAATTCTCTTGCTGAGAGGCTAAGCAAGATTAGTTTAAGTTAAACCTGGCCACTTTAGCAAATGAAACAATAAGGGGCGCAAGCTAATTTGTTCCCGGAACAAAAGAGAGAAGGATGGAGAGGCACAGAGAAAGATAGAAACTTTCTGCTTTGAGAGCCAGAAGAGAAAGTATAAGAGAAAAGAAAGAGGAATTGGAAGAAAGTCAAAGGGAATTCAAATTCATCATTCTGGGCTTGAAAATTTAACACTTAAATTATTTAAGAAACCATAAATGTGGTGCTTATGTTAAACTGATATCGTTAAGCTACAAATATTCAGTAAATTCTATTGCTCAGTGGCTATGCAAGATTAGGTTGAGTTAAACTTGGCCAGTTAAGCGAATGACACATTTACGGGACCCAAGCTAATTAGTTACTAGAACAGAATGCAGAAGCATGGAGAAGCACAGATGCTCTATTCGCCGGTATGAAACATGGAGAAGCATGTTGATGTATCCTGTACCATTTGTTTGTAGCTGTTTATTTTAATTGTTCTTCCAAATGAAATACTGTTAAGGTTGACCCATTCACAGTCAACATTTTATGCCTATAAAATAAAATCGATGTGCTCCATTTAATTGCTAAATTTCACCATCGATTATGGCTACTACGTTTCGATTTTCGCAACGTCGTCCATATACCCCCAGAACAAAATTAAGTTTTAGTCGCCGCTGGACCACATCCAGTAGATCCGGTGTTTCCGGACGACGTTATTTTAAGCGAAAATGGAGTTATTTAAAAAAAAAATGATTCACGTCTAAATCATTTTGTGATTCCATCTGGAGGATTGAGGATTTTCAACCGTTTGATGAGCTGCACTTTTTCCATTTTGACTTGCCCGAAGTTGGTACTGAACAAGATGAATGCCTTGGGGGAAAATTATAGCTTGTAGGATTGTATATACAAGGTGTAGTTTTACGTCAAACTGGCGGCCTCTCTGAGGTTGCCGTCGATACACCTGGCTTGGAAAGCGACATACGTGATGCTCCAACTCAAATTGTGGATTTCGATACATCTGGTATATTTGACAACGGACAATGTGAATTTGTCGTTGTGTTGGATCGCTTTCCTAATCCTGCCTATACGTCTAAATTTGAAGATATTTTCCAGTGGTTCAGTGCTGACCCACGAACTAGTTGTATGGTCAGGGGCACGGAAACAAATCGTTTTGTTGTAATGTAGCGTGTGCCCGTTTCAATGCCGTCGCAAACTAATGAATATGCAGCCATTAGCCGTCAAGGCGTTAAAACATTTATCAATATGGGAAACAATATTGTATCTGAATTCCGGGATAGTGGTGGACTTCTGACTGGCGCGTATAATAATATTGTAAAAAACGCAATTATTTGTTATTTTGTGTGGGAATGTTGCACAAAATCGTTTGTAAGGGCACATTTGAATTGTAGATTGAAATATTATTATTAATAAAATAATTGATTACAATTTATTTTACACTGGCCTCCGTTGTACATTATGTTTTTGGGCTGATGCGGATCCTTCCACTGCGGCCTTTACAACCTCTGAAATTAATTTAGACACCTCATCCGTATTCAGTCGTGATGATTCAGAGTTATTGGATCCGACCTCGCTTACTGATGGGCCTATGTCAACTGGGCCGCTAGGCTGATTAATTGGCCCAGTGTTGATTATTGATGGGCCGCTGGTCGGTATAATCATGTCACACCGACTGAATGATTCGGGCCCATCCCGAATAGAACTTGATGACAATTGTGCCGCCATTATCCTTTGGGCCGAAGAACCGTATTGGCCCATTGGTGCTGACAATGTCATTGTGGATCGAAAATGTGATTCGGAATTACAGCGTGTTAGTCTTGCCTTCGCCACTTTCCGCTCCACGTGCCAAATATCCACGTGGCTGTTGTTGAATACTTTGGACAAAACAGTTATTAATGGCGGCCGATAAGCAATTTCATCTGGAAACGATGATGTTTGGAAAGCCAATGTGGCTTTCATTTTGCAATATTTCACATCGTCGTTGATGTTTGCTTGTAGCAATCTGTACGACGCTGTCCATGGGCATCCGTTCTTATCTGCGGCAGCATACGCGTTTCCATAATATGTGATGTCTATTGGGCATGTAACTGGAAAAGTAAAGCGAGCCTGTAATTGATCATCCGTTCATAACCGTGTGTCCCGTATTTCGACTTCGACTTCGACGCGACCAGTAGAATTAAATGGACATTGTGGCCTGTAGCTTAGCTTGCATTTGTCAATTATCATTGACTTGAATGTGAACTTCTGCCACATTGCATCTCCTATCTTTGGATTTGCTATTGATATATTGGAAACCGGCAGGTTTGATGTCGCGTCTATGATTTCGGTTTCCAAATCCCCCTCCTCGTTCTGGTGAAGGTTATCTGTAAGATCGGCTTGTTGTATTTCTTCTGACATTGTGCTAGCGCAGCGGTCTGTTTGAATTGTCAGACACACAATTCTCTTATGCCGTATGAATGCCTAATACATATTCTTATATATCCGAGTTGATAGAGTTGGGAGAATAATTAATTTAAAACGACGTCGCATTGGGCATATGTGAGGAAGATGTTCTTGTTTTGAACTCTAAAACGACGTCGCATTGAGGCCATAACTCACTCTCAATGACGTCACTTACTCTCTCAGATGACGCAAGTCACTCTCTAAAAACTTTACTGGTCTTAGAGAGTGAGGGAGTGAGTTATATAGGTGCCCAAGAGCGTCCCACTAATATTACCTAGGACGGTCCCCCCCGCGCCACGTGTCGTCCCCCGATTGGTGCTCCCTTCCGCATTTTGTGGCGTGTTGTCGGCTAGCGTCTCCGCTCCGCGCCCAGATCTGCGGCCAGGATTAAAAATCTAAAAAGGCAAGCGCAAGAGGGAATTTTGAATTTAAAAAGTGGGCCTATTTGGGGCCGTGTTGATGCATCCTGTACCATTTGTTTGTAGCCGTTTATTTTAATTGTTCTTCCAAATGAAATACTGTTAAGGTTGACCCATTCACGGTCAACATTTTATGCCTATAAAATAAAATTGATGTGCTCCATTTAATTGTTGGATTTCACCTTCGATTATGGCTACTACGTTCCAATTTTATTTTATACAAAGTCTAAGAGAAAAGAAAGAGGAATTGGAAGAAAGTCAAAGGGAATTCAAATTCATCCTTCTGGGCTTGAGAATTTAACACTTAAATGATTTAAGAAACCATAAATGTGGTGCTTATGTTAAACTGATATCGTTAACCTACAAATATTCAGTAAATTCTATTGCTCAGTGGCTATGCAAGATTAGGTTGAGTTAAACTTGGCCTGTTAAGCGAATGACACATTTACGGGACCCAAGCTAATTAGTTACTAGAACAGAATGGAGAAGCATGGAGAAGCACAGATAAAGTTAGAGAGAAACTTTCTTCTTGAGAGCTAGAAGACAAAGTTAGAGAAAATGAAAGAGAAATACGAAGAAAATTACAGGGAATTCAAATTGATCCTTTTGGACTTGAGAATTGAACACTTGGGTGATTTTGAAAACCTCAAATGGGATGTTTAAATTGAACTAATATCTTTAAGCTATAGTTACCCCGTAAATTCGTTTTCTTAGAGGCTAAGCAAGATTAGTTTGATTTCAACCTGGCCACTTAAGCTAATGAAACAATTAGGGGCCCAAGCTAATTAGTTCCTAGAACAAAAACCGGTAGGAATAGGCTTCTATACCTTTAACATTCAAAAACAAAGTCCTACCAGGAACCTTACGGGAAAACCAAAACAAACCCATTATATCATCTTTGTTGGGTTGCCTATAGTACAGCATAACTACAGACACAAAAAACCTCGTACACAGCCCGTAGGGGTAGGCAAAATTACATAATAAAACTATATACACACAATAAAAAAGACAATTGATTATCACTTTCATGTAGCACAGCAAGGCGCTTGAAGTAGTCGCCACCACGTTACATATACACTCTTCAAACTGTCTTCTGGACCTGCACAAGAAGCAGCCACCACCCCTACACACCATACTGTATACCTGTTCAAAATATGATAAGCAGGAATTTCCAAACCAGTATAAGTAGTCATAGAGAAGTAAAAACAACAAGCACTCTGTATAGGACCTCCCCTCACTCGACCCACAATAAAAGAAGTCTCTCCACTCCATATAATATCTCACATCACTAGGCCCACAACTCACATACTCACTCATAAATGCCAGGTGGACTGTGTGCATGATATCTCCCTTAACCTGCAAAAAATATATATAATATATAATTGTAATAACCCTCCCCACTGCTTACCGATAAACATTGATTACCATTAAACTAAACTGATTATGACTGATAATTGAACTGATCAAAGTACTGAACTGACTGACTGAAAACTGGAACTGAATTGACTAAGTATGTATGTTAATCTGTATTCTATTTGTTTGATTGTTTATTTGATCTGTTCATGTTTTATGTTTAAACTGCTAATTGAAGGCCTTATCGGCGGCCGAACTGGGAATTGATTGATGTTTTATGATCCTTATAATTAATGTGATTTTATGGTGTATTTATCTGAAAATTGATTAGGTATGATTAAATTAGATTAAATATTGATGGAATGCAAGTTTTGGACTTAATTACCATTAGACCACTTAGTGGCCATTATCTATGCACTCTTGAGCCTTATACATTGAATCAAAACACTTTTGCTCAGCTCATTTTGAGCACACCACCGACTAGAGAGAGGGAGATTAGGGAGTGAGAGTGTATTCATCTCTTTTTGCTTGATCTTGTTTGGATTGAGAGGATTGAAGTATTGATTTCATAATTGAGCTTCTAGGCTTGAACTACAAGACTTAAGGTAGAATTTCATTTCCTCATTCTTGTGTTTAAGTAAATTCTTACATGATTCATGTCAACATTGAGAATTGAGCCATGGATTAGTTCTAGCATGTTGAAATAGAGCATAATTCATGCATGCATGTTAGTATTGTTGGATTTTGAGTTGAGTTCATGGCAAATTGTTACATGGATGTCCACGTTTTGAGTGTAGGCCATGTTTTCATCTTGTTTGTGAATCAATTGGCTCATTAGAGCATGTCTTGAAGCTTGAAAGTTATTTGAAGATCATACATGTCATGTTTGAGGTTTGTCCTTGAAAAATGGTTTGAAATTGGGTTTGAATTAAACACCCTTGGGCTTTGATTTCTCAAATTGAGTTTTGAATCATGTTTAACTATGAGTTTATAAGAGTTTTCCAGAAAATGGGCCCAAGAGGATCGGTTTTGATGCTTTTGAACTTGAGTTTGAGCTTGGAGGTGCAATCTGGAATTTCCAAATTTTGCACTTCCGCTCGAGCGGGGGAAGTGCCGCTCGAGCGTGGAATCCGAGCATCCAGCATCTTGCACTGTTTTATAGTCCGCTCGAGCGGAGTCATGTGTCTCAAGCTCGAGCGGGGGTTGAGCGTCCGTCGAGCGGAGATTTCACCCATCCAGTACTTTTACAGTATGCTCGAGCGGGATATTTGACGCTCGAGCGTGTACCTTTGTTGCATGTTCGCTCGAGCGGGGAAACCTGCGCTCGAGCGGGACTCTGTTTTCTGAAAATTCTGAAAATACTTTTAAAAGTGCATCTTTGCATCCTCATCCCATTCTAGGCATTCTTAGGCCTAGTTTAAGACATCTTATTGAGGATATAGATGTAGAACACACCGAGGCAACTTAGGGATTAAGTTATTATCTTTCCCAGCTGTGTAGCTTAGTGTGTTCAATCTGTTAATTGTGTAGGGTTGGCGACTGGGGAGGCACACTCTAGCTTACTGTAGCCCAAACTCTGTGAGTAACGATTGTGTAAAGATATGTTCAAAAATGATTATTTTTTGAACAACTGAACTGTACTGTTTCTGAATTGAATACTGTTAATTGAATGAATGTATGTCCTATATTCTGAACTGTATTGTGGCATCCTTAGCACCTGCTGTTTACTGTTTACTGTTACTGTTACAGAGATCTCTGTCGGTTCCCTTGTTGGAACCACTACTGTTACTGACTGATGGCCATCATTAACTGCTCGGTCTTTTAAGACCTACTGTTTACTGTACTGTTATGCTAATGGATGTACCACATATGACTGTACTGACTAAACGACTGAAATACTGAGTTAATGAACTGTTTTCATTACTGTAAGGACATTCATTCTTAACCTCTTTACGCATTATGTTATTCACTGGGCTTTATCTCACTGCTCATATATATATGTAGGTGTACAGGCACCAGACCGCGGCTAGGAGCGTCAGGGTTACTCCAGTTTTGTCAAGCCAACCTATGTGCCTCACTGCGAGGTTCCAAGCCTATCATGCTAAGGCTTAGGGGTGTTTTAGAATTCCCACTTCTGTACTGTCTTACTGTTTTGTAATAACCTAATGGATTGTATAGACTGAATGTTTACTGTACTGTTATATAGGGATTAAGTCCCTATTCTGAATGATTGTATATATTGTGCATACTGTTCTGTACTGTTTGTGTATATATGTATGAAAAGTCTTTTGCATACAGACTGTCACAGCTCATTGGACATTGTTTCTTACTGTTTTGGCTTCCGCCAGGCCCTGTACTCTGTTTTGCTGTACTACTGTTAAGCAGGCCTTTGGTAATCTCGGATTACTGGCCGGTTACGGTGCTAAACCCATAGGGCCGGATTTGGGTCGTGACAATAATAAATGTTAGAGCAAAATACATGTACTTCCTCTCCTCACTCAACCCACATTTACAATAACGAATATATTTGCTCGCATCACTTAACCCTCCATTCGGCCTCTCCATTTTTGGTAAATGGTTAGCCATATTGACCACTGAATCAACAAGGTCTACCTTCTTCGATGAGAATGGCCCATCAAATCGATTGGCCCTAGACTTAACTGGATTGATGACCTGATTGCCCACATGTCCACCTGTCTCGATGACCCGACCCACCAAACTTGAGTCCAAGCCTTGGCGTAAAAAGTAAAAGATATATGACACTAGTAGGTTTGACCTAGTCTGCTTTCTTAGGCCTTGAGGCCTTGAGGCATTGAGCCCACATTTTGCATAGCCATTTCAGCTTCATTTACTTGGCCTAAACCACTTCTATCTGGCACAAGACCCAAAGAAAAGTCTTTGAGCCTATTAATAGCAGGCCCAAAAGCCTTATTAACCCTCATCCTTTGTTTGCGCAAATGCAATCTCCTCTGCTCAAAAACTTTTGGTTTCCATACTTGAGGAGGCCCATGTGAATATACCTTCCTCAAATCATGCCTGAAATCACGTTAAGCATATATCTCTGAAGACCGTTCTCACCCCCACGAAGCTTGCCTACCTCCGACGACCTCCATTCTTCCACCATCGAGCCTTCCTCTGACCAAACAGGTTAGGTATACCTCCATCGGCCCCAACAAACACTGATTCCGACTGGAACACCTGCCGCAGAAGCACGGACTCTAATTCGAACACACCTTATAGATTCCATATTCAATATCGCACCATCTACCTTTAAAAGGCCATCGTATTGATCTCCGATCCCGAAATACCTATTCCCCTCGAAGATGAACTGACAGCCCCAAGACCTGAACCTAATTACTCTACTTTAGTAAAGAATTACGACCCCTCACACACAACACTGCTGGCAATCACCAATCCAACAACAATGGTCGGCCTTCAACCACCCAACGACTAGTTAAAACCTTGCAGCATCATCTCTAGTTAGAAAGGCGAAAAGCACAAATTGACCACCACTCGCTACCACCTGCACCCCTCTTGGGAACTTTCACAATCAATTTGCCCACTCCGACATTCGTAACACCTCCATTCTTTTTTCCCCATCCAGCTCACTAGTCCCACAAAGCACGAGTCCAAAAACGAAACCTAGGTTGCCTCAGACCCCTCCTGAACCTCCACATCACAACCACCAGCCCCATGAATCACCATAGCCCCCCCAATTGGCCATGCTCTCCTTTTTCTGTCACGAACTCCACCCCCTCGATTTACCCATCCATTCCCAATAGCAAATCTTTCCAACAACAAAGCCCCCCTCCCATCTATCCCCAAAAGAAGATTGTGGAAAGAAAATCTGATTTCGGTGATCATCTATCTGCATCACCATCACAACCCTATCCTCCTTCAACCGAAGCCAAACAGCCACACTCCGTTGCCCACCAAAGACACGACCCAAGAAACGTCCAACGGCAGTAGCCCTCTTAGAAGCCTTGCGTAACTGGCCCACCACCCATTTTATCTCCCCACCAAACAACTCAATTGCCCTACAAATCCCTTGGCTACACTCAACAATGTCAGTCCTACGTTAGCCAATCGCATCTGTTGTCCCTTAATTGAATTCAAAAAAATGATCTCCAAGGAAAATCAGTCTCCAACCAAGCCCATCCGACTCCGTTCTATATCATTTTAGAAGGGCTCTGTATTCATCGCACCCTACTAGACTGTATCGTCGATTTATATTTGACATAGCTGGATCTAGATCTAGGGTTCTTATTCTATTAGGTATGGGGATGGTAGTTAGTAATATTGTTAGATTGCATGTTTGAATCGATTATAGCTTTCTATTATATTATTGAAAATAACATGCTATTCCTACATACAATGGAACGAATCACTTGATAATATTGTTGGTACTATTGTTTGATATGTCCGAGTTGACGTCCTCCCAAATGCTTACCTACAAAATCCTTACCGACAATGTGGACAACCAAACTGGTAGTTTGTACTCTGATAGGGGCCTTTTTCCACCAAAGAAAATCTAGGACCTTGAGCCAACAAGATAATTTCTTATTCTGCCTAGATACTAATTAGGTCTTCAATGTTTTTTTAATTTATTTTATTAATGACTCTACTATATGTTGATGACAGCCAAAAGATTGGGATGAGAAGCTAGAGGTAATGAATATTGCATTACCAAACCATCCTTGTTTTTCCCTGAATTAATTTAACTACTTAGAATATTGGTTTTGCAATTGGACTGAACATTTTCTTGTTTTCACAGGGTTATGATGCTATCCCAAAGGAGGTTCTAGATCTTGATGCCAAAAAGGTTATCATTTGAAACTTTCTTATTATACTTTGCATTTAGATTTTCTTATCCTCTGTTTATTAGCAAAATGCTAGGAGAAATCGAACTTAGGGAATGATGAGACCATCACTCTCTTATATATTGATAATAATAATATGAAACGTACAATAAAAGCCTCAATGCACAACTAATGACAACTAAGCAGAATCACAATCACAAAGATATTATTCTAACACTCCTCCTCAGGCTGGTGCAAAAAAATATCTCTCATGCCTAACTTGCTAATAATATCATGGAACGGTTTACTTGTAACTCCCTTGGTGAGAATATTTGCCAATTGTTCTCCAGACTTCGCAAAAGGAGTACATATAGTGCCACTAGTGAGTTTCTCCTTGATGAAGTGACGATCCACAAAAGTTCATACACACCTTGTGCCATGGCTCTAAACTCCGTTTCTGCATTAGATCTAGCTACCACATTCTGCTTTTACTTCTCCAAGTAACCAAATTTCCCCCAACAAAGGTACAATACCCCTCTGTGGACTTTCTATTAGTTACCTATCAGACCCAATCAGCATCTTTATAAGCTTCCACACTAAGATAATCATGTTTGGAGAAATAGAGGCCCATTCCAGGCATAGAGTTTAAGCATCTAAGAATTCGCATAATTGTAGCCAGGTGTGCCTCATGAGGAGCATGCATGAACTAATTGAGCACACTAACCGCAATAGCAATGTCCGGACGTGAATGGGATAGGTAAATGAGCTTATCCACTAGTCTCTGATAGCTCCCCCTGTCAACAGGAACTCCTCCACTATCATCACCAAGTTTTCGGTTTGGCTCTAGCAGTGTGTCACAAGCTTTATTACTTAGCATCCCGGTTTCTTCTAATAGATCAAGCACATATTTCCTTTGATAAATGAAGATTCCATCCTTAGGCTGGGCAACCTCAATACCGTATGAAATACTTCAAGTTCCCCAAGTTTTTTATTTCAAACTCGTTTGCCAAATATTCCTTTAAACGAGGAATTTCTTTAACATCATCTCTTGTAAGTACTATGTTATCCATATATATAATGAGAGATGTAGTCTTACCATGTAAAGAATGTTTAACAAATAGAGTGTGATCAGTTTGACTTTGTTTGAATTCATATCTAAGCATTGCCTGAGTAAGGCACTATTTGGATAACATCACCTCTTTACTTTTTTGCACATCTTTTCATAAGAAATCAAAAAGTATACTTATTTAGATAATCCCAAACAATCCCTAAATCTCTCAAACCAAGCCCTTGGGAACTGTTTGAGATCATATAATGATTTTCGAAGCCTACACACCTTACCTTTTGTTTTAACATATTCAAAGTTAGGAGGAATGTCCATATAAACTTCTTCTTCTAGATTACCATGTAAGAAAGTGTTCTTCACATCAAATTGGTGAATTAGCCTATCCAGATTGGCTTCTAGAGAGAGGAGTACCTTGACTGAATTCATCTTAGCAACTGGTGCAAATATCTCTTGGTAGTTTACTCCATAAGTTTGAGTAAAGCTCTTCGCCACAAGCCGAACCTTGTAGCACTTAATCAAACCATCTGTCTTGTGCTTCACAGTATACACCCACTTGTATTTCACAGTTCGTTTGCCCTTAGGTAACTCTATCAATTCCCAAGTGCCATTCTTATAAAGTGTTTTCATCTCTTCAATCATAGCACGTTTCTACTCAGTGGTGGCAAAAGCATCTTGAGGGAGACAAATTAGAATAAGATACTTAGAGATAAGATTCCAGTGGGTAATAGGAATATCAAGATCTATGTATTTGAGGTTATCAGAGTTACCTAGACTCTCATTAGTTGAAGGAGAGGGCAGTAGAAGATTAGGAGAAGTGATCTCTTGGATCCCAGTAACCTTCTATCTTTCTCTGTCCCTGACATAATTTTGTCCTTGCTCCTTGAGTGTATCAACTTCTATATTCCCAATAGTTGGTTTGCATTGTGGTTTACATGATATATCCTCAACAACTAGTACTGGTTCAGAAACAAGTCCTATGCCAGGAATATCTTCACACCAAGGCTCCCCCTGAAGGGATAACTGGGAAACTGGAGAGGACAAGAAGTAGGACTGGGACTCAAAAAATGTGACATCCATGGACACAAACCACTTACGTGAAGGAGAATAATAACACTTATACCCCCTTTTGAGTTGGTGAGTACCCAAGAAAGACACATTTAAGAGAACAAGGATCCAGTTTACCACAAGTAGGGGAATGGTTGTAAACAAAGCAGACACACCCAAAAACTTTGAGGCGAATAGAGTGCGAATCAATATACTCACCCTCATTATCAAAACGTAGAATTTTTACAACAGTCCCAAATTGAGTGCAAATCATCTAATGAAAGGTTTGAAACATGGAAAAAAACTCAATCTTTTCTTTTAGCAAATACACCTAAGTAGTGCGAGAAAAATCATCAATGAAAGTGACAAACCATCTATAGCCTTTTTATGAAACAACACGAGAAGGACCGAAACATCAGAATGAATCAATGAAAAAGGAACAAAACTTTTGTTAATACTTGGAGCAAAAGAAGCTCGGTGTTGTTTGCCAAGTTGACACGACTCAATTAAAAGAAGGAAACAAATGCTTAAGTAATAAAAAAAAATGGATGTCCTAGACGCCAGTGCCAAAGCCAAATGTTGTCCTGGGCAGTTGGAGACTGGATGGTATGATGAGCCATGTGATCTGCTTGATCCAAGATGTAGATACTATTCTCTACTCTACCACTGTCAATCGTCCTCCTCGTGATAAGGTCCTGAAAAAGACAATTATCTGGAAAAAAGGTTACACTACAATTCAAATCCTGAGTAAGACGACTCAATGGTAGAAGATTAACCGAGAAACTGGAAACATATAAAACTAATGACAAAGGTAAAGAAGATATGGCATGAATTAGACCTTTCCCAGAAATAGAAGAAATGGTACGATCAGCAATCCTAACCTTGTCCTGACCTGAAGAGGGCTTATATTCTGAGAAAAGATTAGAAGATCCGGTCATATGATCCGAGGCACCAGAATCAATAATCTAAGGCGAAGTTTTATGAGATAGGAAAGCATTTGTAGAAAAGGTTAAGTTACCTGAATAGGCAAACAAAGAAGAAGATGTACTAGTAAGAGTTGTGGAAGGTCGACGGTCTGGCAAGTAACGTAGAGTATCCTCAAACTCAAAAGAAGACTTGGAGCAGAGTTATATGTATCAACTGCACTAGCATGATGGGCATATGGATTAGACCTAAGTCCTCTAGACTGACCAAATCGACCCCCTCTACTACCAGAGCAGTCACCACGACAGTAGTCACAGAACAAAGTATCCTTGTCAGAAGGATTGCTTGTACCACGGGATATACGATCTCTATCTCTAAGAGAAGTAGAGACTGAAGCTGAGCAATTTGTGGAGGCAGGAGAAAGCATAGCTGAGCTACGACTCTCCTCATTCTTAACATAAGCAAACGCTTCCTAAAGGGAAAGGAGAACATCCATCCCAAGGACACGACTTCGAACAGGATCAAACTCCACATTGAGACCCTCTAGAAATTTAAAGACCCTCTCCTATTCAATAAATTTGCGGTACCCCAAAGAATCGGTCGAACATACTAGTTTGTAGCCTTGAAGATGATCCAGGTGTTTCCAGCCATTATTGAGGGAGGTAAAGTACTGAAGGATGGTCATCTCGCGCTGTACTTTGCACTCAATTGAGCGGTGCAACTCAAAGGTTTGCAAAAATTGACCCTTCCAGGAAAAGGTTGCAGCCACATCATCCTAAATGTCCTGAGTTGTATCCATAGATAAGTTGCCCTCACCAATATCAGGAATCATTAAGTGGATGAACCACCCCATAATCAGAGAAATTGTAATCTCCTATTGATCATAACTCGGATCAGTGGTACTAGATACTTGGATTCACCCATCAACACAACCCATCTTTCTTCAGCTTTTCAAGAAGGATATTAGACACTGTGACCATGGAGAGATACAATCAGTCAAGGCTGAGGATTAGGGCCATATATTGACTCAAAAAATTAAACAAAAAATAGAGAGAATGTACCGTCAATCAGAACAGAGACTGAAATACTTTCAGTAATAAAGTGAAGACTTGTAGCAAGAAAGAAACAAAGAACCGGATGGGTCAATCAAAACATAGACTGGAACGAAGAGAGGCTGCCGAAACCCTAATCAAGCATCAAGGGATGTGCCAAAATTGTCCTGTCCAAGTCGTGAGCCCTAAACAAGTCTGCAGAAGAGCCAAAATAGGCTTTAGTGGTGTCGGCTGGGCTTGGGTGGCTGTTGGCTGGGCCTGGGTGGCTGTCAGCTAGCCTTAGGTAGTTGTCAACTGGTCCTGGTGGCTATTGACTGGGTCTAGGTGGCTCAGTGGTGTGTCGTGGTTTAGCGATGTAACGTGGTGGTACTATGGTGGTTGGGTAAGGGTGGATGATGAACGTGGCTCTGTTACCATGTTTATTTTAGGAGAAATCAAACTTAGGGAATGATGAGACTATCACTCCCTTATATATTAATAATATGAATCGTACAATAGAAGGCTCAAGGCACGAAAGGAAACTATAACTAATGACAGCTAAGTAGAATAACAATCACAAAGATATTATTCTAACATAAAACTGGTCTATGCATTTGGAGGATGATATATTTAAGGTTTTTTTAATGACTCCACTATTTATTGATGACAGCCAAAAGATTGGGATAAGAAGCTAGAGATAATGAATATTGCATTACCAAACAATCCTTGTTTTTTCTGAATTCATTTGACTACTTAGAATATTGGTTTTGCAGTTGGACTGTAACATTCTATTGTTTTCACAGGGTTATGATGATATCCCAAAGGAGGTTCTAGATCCTGATGCCAAAAAGGTTATCATTTAAAATTTTCTTTTTATACTTTGCATTCAGATTAGCAAAATGCTATCAAATTGGTCTATGCATTTGGAGGATGA
Organism: Camellia sinensis; assembly: GCF_055761805.1. Lineage (NCBI taxonomy): Eukaryota > Viridiplantae > Streptophyta > Magnoliopsida > Ericales > Theaceae > Camellia > Camellia sinensis. Next base: position 110,284,407 of record NC_138961.1, on the reverse strand, counting down.
TATATTTAAGGTTGATCAACCAAAGGACTTTTTTTTTTTACTTTCTCTATTGGTATTATGGGTGAGTACTTCTACTTATAGTTTCTTGGAAGACCTGTGAATCCTTTATGGATTTATGCTTTTGTTCTCAATTTAAAGCCCTCAATTTCAATCATTTTGGTAGAATCGTTACTGATTTTATGCTTTTAATTTTTAGTGTTTTTTAGTTTGATAGAATCTAATTTTTTTTTAATAAAAAAATCATTAAAAGAAAGCAATTGTCATAACTCAAATTCAAACATGACCATAAAAGAAAGGCTGTCAAGCTGTCAGAGATGGTAATTGGAGATGTGTTATGCATGTGTATATATAGGCATGAATTTTAGTTTGATAAATTGTTTTGTGTTGACTTGGCCATGGTTTGAACTTAATTAACTACTATGGTCTATAATCAAATACATGTAAACTTGGAGGCCAAGCATGATTTTATTTTATTTTTTTATATTAACAAGCTTTCATGGTCTGTGGTTTGCTTGATTAGCAATCTACCAGAGCTGTTAAGAGAGTAACTTAGTCTTTCAATTGTAGCAGTAGACCACCAATTCATGGTCACTTCAGATTTTTAACCGTCTCCCTGTCCTTTCTTTATGAATCCCCTAAACCTCTCTCCCTCTCTCCTTGTTTGAGAGAAAAAACAAACAACCTCAGTTATAGGCTTCTCTAAGATTTTATTCTTCAAGTAGAATCAACATATCGCTTTTAGAGCTTGTGATGCTCTCTCTCTCTCTCTCTCTCTCTCTCTCTCTCTCTCTCTTTCTTGTTTTCTTGTTGTTGTTGTTCCCTGAAGAATTGCTTATTAATTATTTGCTTTTATTTAGTGTTCATAGAGTTAGTTAAGAAGCAATCAACTGTTAATAATTATGATTCTTACGAATGTGTCTATGTATATTTGAGATATTTGTCTGTGTAGAAAGGTCTATAGTATAGAATTAGGTGTTATCTGTAACACCCCTGTTCCGTAATATGCTAATTGGTCCCTAATACGTATGTGACTATATGTTTTGATATGATTTTTTTGTGTGCCATTATGTGAATATATGCGACTTTGGAATTCTACCTGTTCACCGTAGGAATATCTGTTTGAATAATCTGCTCTGGAAATTAAATTGAGGGCCTTATCGGCCACAGAACCCGAAATTGATTACGCCATTGTGATTGGCATAATTTTTAGAGCCTACGGTGAAATTTAATTGAAAATTGATTCTGGTCAATTTAAACTGATTAAATTGATAAATTAAGTACCCCATTATTTTATATATAAATATTTGTTAGTGGGGCTTATTGTATGATAGCATTACACTCCCCTTTAACTCTTATGAACTCAAGAATATGAGGGATTCAATTGTGAGAGAGTGAGGGCCGGCCTTAGTGAGAGAAAGGGAGAGAAATTGTGCAATTTGGCTTAAAGCTTGGAAATTTTGGGGATTTAGCTCAAGAATTGACTAGAGCTTAGAAGATCAAAGCTTCTAGGTGAGTAATTCTTGGATTATAGTTCGTAATTTTGTGTGTTCAAGCTAATTTGGTGATCAAGAATAAGATTGAAATGAAATTGTGTTGGGATTGTTGAATTGAAGCTTAATATGTGCATGCATGTAAGAAATTACTTTGAAATTGCATGTTTGAGCACAAATGTGTGTAGTCCATATGAAATGTTAAAGGAAACTCATGTTTTGATCACCATTTGTGTTATCTAAGTTGAGAATGATGAGCATCTCCCACATGCATGTACAAATCATGGGAGTATAAGTCTTGAATGTTTGAATTTGAGCATGTTGATGATGGGTTTGAGATATTATGGGACATGCATGTAGATAAATCATGAAATTGAGCTTCCTGATGTTGTAATTCTGTATTAGTAGCATGTTAGCATGTGTAAATGTGTAATTTGAGCCATTGCATGCAAGTAATGTAGCTGGAAAACCGATTTGGAGCTCAAGAACACGATCTGGGAAACCCAGAATTTTGATGTCCGCTCGAGCGGGGTAATGGCCGCTCGAGCGGGAAAATCGTGCTCCCAGCACTTTTGCAGAGTTGGATGTCCGCTCGAGCGGGAAACCTTACGCTCAAGCGTGGAGTTTTGTAGACAGGCCTTCAGCTCGAGCGCTCTATTCCACGCTCGAGCGCATTTTTCATGCAACCAGTACTTTTGCAGGCCTTAAGGGTCCGCTCGAGCGGGTAAGTACACGCTCGAGCGGGTACCCTGTTTTCTGAAATTTTGTTCATGCGTTCTGTGTTTCGTTTCCCGTTCTCTTTCACTTATAAGCACTCTTAGGCATATGTTAAGCATTGTAAATGAGTTGATAAGATAAGAATAAAGCCTAAAGAGGAGTATGTGAATTAAGGAACGGATTGAATGGTTAATGACCCTTTTGTGTTCATGGAATGTGTAGGGTCAAGCTCCAGGGCGAATCCACAAGCCGATCACTGTGAGTAATATCGATATTTGAATGCTTGTGAATGTCCAATTGTCTATTCCCTTATACGCTTTATGAATTGCTAAATTGGGATTATGGACGTAAGTCTGATATGAATAAACATAAATGGACCCAAGGTCGTTTTGATAAACATAAATGGACCAAAGGTCGTTCTGATAAACATAAATGGACCAAAGGTCGTTTTGATGAACATAAATGGACCAAAGGTCGTTCTGATAAACATAAATGGACCAAAGGTCGTTTTGATGAACATAAATGGACCAAAGGTCGTTCTGATAAACATAAACGGACCAAAGGTCGTTCTGATAGAAATGAGTGGACCGAAGGTCGTTTTGACATGAATGAGTGGGCCGAAGGCCGTTTTGACAGAAATGTATGGACCGAAGGTCGTTCTGATAGGAATGAGTGGACCGAAGGTCGTTTTGACATGAATGAGTGGGCCGAAGGCCGTTTTGACAGAAATGAATGGACCGAAGATCGATTTGATAGAAATGAGTGGGCCGAAGGCCGTTTTGACATGAATGTATGGGCCGAAGGCCGTTTTGACGTAAATGAATGGACCGAAGGTCGTTTTGATAGAAATGAATGGGCCGAAGGCCGTTTTGACGTAAATGAACGGGCCGAAGGCCGTTTTGACATGAATGGAAATCTGAATGGGCCAAAGGCCAGAATGTTTGGAACTAAAGTCACTTGATTTGAATCTCGTATAGTTATATATCTATTAAATGGAAATATGAATTGGGCCTAAGGCCGTTTGGAACATGTTGTTCTACATTGTTATGTAACTTCTGTATTTGATTTGATATTATTCACTGGGCTATCGCTCACGCTCATTCATGTGTTTGTAGGTGAGCCAAGAGAAGTCCAGACCCAGTCTCAGTGAAGTCTGTATGGAACAACTAAGGTTTTGAGTGAGTCAGCCCTTGTGTCTCACGCACGAGACCCGTCTTCGCCCTTTTGTTATGTATTTACATTTTGTCAGGTTGGCGAAGTTTTGTATATGTCTGCTTATAGTTTTTATGGGTTGACTTAGTTTTGGGATGATCCTGTCTGTACAGAACCTATGTCGCTATGTTTCTGTTGTGAGTTATTAACGTGCATATGTATGGTTTGTTTTGATGTGCCATGTAAGCACAGCTCTATGGACAAAGTTTTAAATTTTGCTTCCTTTTTGGCCCCTTTACTCTGATGTGTTAAGTCTGTTTTGGTTTGAGGCCGTAGGTAATCTTAGGATTACTGGCCGGTTACGTCCTTAACCCATGGGGGCGGGTTCGGGTCGTGACAGAGTGGTATCAGAGCACGAGTTAATAACTCACGCACTTGTCCAAAAGAGCAATAAGCGTCTAGAAAAGATCTAGGATGCATTCATGTGATAAGTATGAATTCGAAAGCATCGAGAATATGCTTAAGTGTTTTGATTTGGGCAATTATGTGCTATAAGTTGTGCTGTACTTGCATTGCAAACTGTTTGGTTACATATGCTCTCTAGTATATGCATATTTGTAGAATCTTTCGTATATTGTATAATGCAAGTTTAATCAGACGGTGAATAAGAACTTCGTAAAGTTATGTTTAACTTTAAATATTTGTTAATGATATGAAATGACAAGTACCCTGGAACATAATTGTGGTATCCTTAGCGGAGGCCCTCGCCCAGGGGACATAATACTGTGGCTTATGGTCATGAAGCCCTAGCCCGGGGGAAATAATACCGTGGCACAGGCCCTCGCCCGGGGGAAATAATACCGTGGCCTATGTATGAGATATGTTGATATGCTTGACCAACATGATATGTCACGCTAAAAGAAGTACCACACATGATTCGAATATGAGATATAAATTGTTACACTAATGTGTACAACAAGTTTGTTTTGTTATAATGCACATACATGAAAAGTTGTTTATGTGCATTCAATTCTGCCTACGGGCGTCTATTTGAAATATGAACATGATTTGAGTATAGAATTACTTAGTAAATGTTCAGCATGCGATATTTGATAAATATGCAATTATCTGTTACGTAAATGATTAATCGCGTACGATATGTGAAAGGAGAATATAACAATGTGCCTATGTGCGAATGTTCTCATGTGATTTTGTATTTAATTTTGTATTGGGCATCCCAGTATTTGGTAAAGTTTGATAAGAATTTGTGTAGAGTATGGGCGAATTAAGGGCATACGGGTTGGAAGGTTCTTCCACAGCCCGACTTGATAGTCCGGAAAGAGTAGTACAAGAATTGGCAGAGATCTTGAGACAGTAGCGTCAGTTGCCGCTACGGCAAGAACCTTTGCCACCACTAGTGTGAGAAACACCGAGGAGTTTGTTATCAGACTTCTGGGGCTCGTTATAGATATGATAAAATGGACCATACGGCAAGGAACTGTCCCCGGATTGAACGAAATGTGAATGAATCCTCTGCCTTGGCTAAATCCGTACCAGTGGTAGGAATTGCTACTCAGGATAGAGTAATCACACTCATCTCGGAAAGCACTCAGAATGTTGTAACCATTATCCCAGGTATCTATACTATTTATAAACAAATGCCTATGTGTTGATTGATTCTGAATTAGTACGTTTGTACATCTTTGCTTGGGATGTTATTTGATTCGGATCGGCATATATTTCATATCTGCTGCATGTGTATCTGGATTGGTTAGACCTACATGATCGAGACCGTGTTCATTGGAGATATATGCCCCGTTTGGGCAATTTGTGAAATACGTTTTGGGATATTGATTAACTCTGCACATGCACATGTATATCAAAACCTATACTCAGGTTGATTTGCTATGTTACTGTCTTCAATGACTAAACCACTGGAATTTTGACTTTGTGATTGTATAATTGAGTTGAGCACCCCAAATGATAAACTCTGCAAGTTACGAGACCATGCATTTTGATTGGTAGAAAATTGACTGGATTATGAGATTATGCTGGGCTCGACTCATAAACCTACATTTTGTGACTAATTTGGAACCTTTGCGTAACCGACCCTATCTTATGTACAATCGAGGAACTCTGTTTAATGTGTTACTGTACACCATGTGCTTGTATATAAGACTTGTTTGGGAATTGCTGTATTGATTATGGTACATACCTCCCGATTTGAATAACTGCACGTTTATGCAACTACCCCCGAATTTATGTAGTCAATGCCATATTTCACATGACTTGAAATGCTTTGATATGAACAGTTGTGATGAATAATTCTGATATGACTTTGAGAATTGATAAACTTAGGGCAGTTGAGAAACTATCAACCATGTACCTAAGCAAACGAAGTATGCCTTACAGAACCGAATGTGCCCTATTTGAGAAAATTTTTATCTGACTCGATCCGATGGAACCTTTGCCTGATATTGTTCCGATGGAACCCTCATTTGATATAACTTGATGGAACCTTTGTTCAATCTAATCTTCCAAGACCGTTGCTTGGATCGACTGATAATACCCTCTATCTAATTTGATTTTGTAAAAAGGGGATTAAGAATGGCTTGTGAATAAATAGCCAGATTATTCTTGGCAGAAAAACTGATAGACCCAAAACTTGAATTCATTTGGGATACTTGACTTATTTGAAAGACCTTTTGTGGGCTATCAACAGATTGATCTAACTATGAACACCGTTGAGAACCAATCCCCAACTATTGAGAACATACGTGTTAAAAACGAACCGAATTGTACAAACCCCGTGATTGGGTGTTGTAAGGAGTGTTGTTCCATTTTGTTTGTTTGACGCTATGGGAACCGATGACGGTAGACTGATTTGATTTTGAACAGTACTGAACATTTGTCTTTGACTGATCAGAACATGTTTTGTAAGGGAGAGTGGTTGTTTCAGTGTTATCAGATTTTGGAGAAATCAGGTTATAGTGAATGGTGTTGTGTTGCTTTGATGACATTCTTAGAGTGTCCTTTTGTGCTAGGGGACGTTAAGCCTATGTAGCACCTTTGATTGAAATACCTTTTTGCCATCGACGGTTTCGTACGGGTGGGTTTGACTAATCGATCTGGAATCGGCCACCGACGGTTGCGAACGGGTGTGCTTCGATTCCGAGACGATTATTCCTTTGTTTTGTTTGGAATGTCATCCTTTGGTATTATGCAGATGTTATAGACATCCAAGAAGCTTTGAAAAAAAAAAAAAAAAAAAATATCCTGATTATCCATAAGTGTGCGATTTCAGTACACGCCTGCCCAATGCCGTTATATTCTGTAATTGAGGCCCTGAGGATGTGTAAATTGTGCTTAACATGCGATTGACTCCTTTGATACTACCCTTGCCATTATGGAGGTTTATATATGAATTGCCTTATGCTTTTGATGACTATCAGATAATGTGGAAAGACTAGATAGAACAGGGAATTGAATATTGGACTGAATTGTGAACTGTAAACTGTTGAATGAATTGAGAACACGTGTATTATGTCAGAAATTGCCTGCTTCGATGTTATTGTACTTTACAATCAGTATTATGGGGATGTCTGGACTATGTGTATTGTGTGGGTAAATACTTCGATGTTACCTTCGTTGTTTCGGGAATCAGTTTTTGGATCCACCTTATATTCCTGAAGACTTTTAATTGACCTTGGATAATTGTGATGAGCCACTGGACTAAATACCGAATCAGATCGTGAATTGGGGAATTATTGAAGAATGAATTGAACTTTTGTGACACGGAATAGACCGAACTTTTGTGACAAAGTTAGCTGACATTGAAATAAACATGTTGGTGACCTACCTTGAAGAGAGCAGTTGGTGAATATGTCTAAATATTTTTCGGTGCCAACAGGTCGAAGTTGAATTTCAGATAGTGGCGGGACTACTTCAACCTCTCTCCATTTTGGAATGGAAATGGGAATATGTGGCTACGAATTTCGTTGTGGGGCTACCTTGAGCACCCAAGGTATAAGTCCCGTTTGGGCTACTGTAGGTAAAATTATTGAACTTGCCCATTTCTCCCTATAAAATTTTGTATGATGCTTGTAGACTAGCCACTGTTTACATCGATAGGATCGCTCATTTACATGGAGTCCCAGTATCTATTGTTTAGACAGAAATTCTAAATGTGTTTGAATTTTGAAAAGCCTTCAAGGGGCAATGGGGGCTCAGCTTCTGTTCTGTTATGTTACCCGGATCCGGAGGTTCCCTTATGGAACTGGTTATTCGTAACCTCACGTGTATATGTTCTGTTCTATTCTGTTCCGTTCTGTTCTGGTAATGCTAATGGATGTATCACGTAAACTTAATCATGACTTATGATTTCTGCATATGATCTGGACAAATTATGAATTTGATACTAAACTGAATTATGATTCGGCGCTGTTTTCCATCCGCAAGTTGATGTACGATCAGGAAGAACTGTTAGAGTTTTGGGAGGAATGCTCCAAAGATATGCATTAGATTTTTCAGGGGAGTTGGAAAGATTTATCCATTGTTGGCAAACTTTGCTTCCAACAACAGCTCTCACTCTAGTTTGGGCATGGCACCGTACAAGCCTTGTATGGCGGAAAAAGGTAAATCTATGACTGATTGAGAATAGAGCGTTGCTTGATTTTGAGACAAAGTGAATGACTATTAAGAATGATTGGAGCCGTTGAATGAAAAGTGTTCCGAATTGTTTCGACTAAAGGTAAAATAAGTTTGGAGGACCAAACTTCCTAAAGGGGGGAAGACTGTAACACCCCTGTTCCGTAATATGCTAATTGGTCCCTAATACGTATGTGACTATATGTTTTGATATGATTTTTTTGTGTGCCATTATGTGAATATATGCGACTTTGGAATTCTACCTGTTCACCGTAGGAATATCTGTTTGAATAATCTGCTCTGGAAATTAAATTGAGGGCCTTATCGGCCACAGAACCCGAAATTGATTACGCCATTGTGATTGGCATAATTTTTAGAGCCTACGGTGAAATTTAATTGAAAATTGATTCTGGTCAATTTAAACTGATTAAATTGATAAATTAAGTACCCCATTATTTTATATATAAATATTTGTTAGTGGGGCTTATTGTATGATAGCATTACACTCCCCTTTAACTCTTATGAACTCAAGAATATGAGGGATTCAATTGTGAGAGAGTGAGGGCCGGCCTTAGTGAGAGAAAGGGAGAGAAATTGTGCAATTTGGCTTAAAGCTTGGAAATTTTGGGGATTTAGCTCAAGAATTGACTAGAGCTTAGAAGATCAAAGCTTCTAGGTGAGTAATTCTTGGATTATAGTTCGTAATTTTGTGTGTTCAAGCTAATTTGGTGATCAAGAATAAGATTGAAATGAAATTGTGTTGGGATTGTTGAATTGAAGCTTAATATGTGCATGCATGTAAGAAATTACTTTGAAATTGCATGTTTGAGCACAAATGTGTGTAGTCCATGTGAAATGTTAAAGGAAACTCATGTTTTGATCACCATTTGTGTTATCTAAGTTGAGAATGATGAGCATCTCCCACATGCATGTACAAATCATGGGAGTATAAGTCTTGAATGTTTGAATTTGAGCATGTTGATGATGGGTTTGAGATATTATGGGACATGCATGTAGATAAATCATGAAATTGAGCTTCCTGATGTTGTAATTCTGTATTAGTAGCATGTTAGCATGTGTAAATGTGTAATTTGAGCCATTGCATGCAAGTAATGTAGCTGGAAAACCGATTTGGAGCTCAAGAACACGATCTGGGAAACCCAGAATTTTGATGTCCGCTCGAGCGGGGTAATGGCCGCTCGAGCGGGAAAATCGTGCTCCCAGCACTTTTGCAGAGTTGGATGTCCGCTCGAGCGGGAAACCTTACGCTCGAGCGTGGAGTTTTGTAGACAGGCCTTCAGCTCGAGCGCTCTATTCCACGCTCGAGCGCATTTTTCATGCAACCAGTACTTTTGCAGGCCTTAAGGGTCCGCTCGAGCGGGTAAGTACACGCTCGAGCGGGTACCCTGTTTTCTGAAATTTTGTTCATGCGTTCTGTGTTTCGTTTCCCGTTCTCTTTCACTTATAAGCACTCTTAGGCATATGTTAAGCATTGTAAATGAGTTGATAAGATAAGAATAAAGCCTAAAGAGGAGTATGTGAATTAAGGAACGGATTGAATGGTTAATGACCCTTTTGTGTTCATGGAATGTGTAGGGTCAAGCTCCAGGGCGAATCCACAAGCCGATCACTGTGAGTAATATCGATATTTGAATGCTTGTGAATGTCCAATTGTCTATTCCCTTATACGCTTTATGAATTGCTAAATTGGGATTATGGACGTAAGTCTGATATGAATAAACATAAATGGACCCAAGGTCGTTTTGATAAACATAAATGGACCAAAGGTCGTTCTGATAAACATAAATGGACCAAAGGTCGTTTTGATGAACATAAATGGACCAAAGGTCGTTCTGATAAACATAAACGGACCAAAGGTCGTTCTGATAGAAATGAGTGGACCGAAGGTCGTTTTGACATGAATGAGTGGGCCGAAGGCCGTTTTGACAGAAATGTATGGACCGAAGGTCGTTCTGATAGGAATGAGTGGACCGAAGGTCGTTTTGACATGAATGAGTGGGCCGAAGGCTGTTTTGACAGAAATGAATGGACCGAAGGTCGATTTGATAGAAATGAGTGGGCCGAAGGCCGTTTTGACATGAATGTATGGGCCGAAGGCCGTTTTGACGTAAATGAATGGACCGAAGGTCGTTTTGATAGAAATGAATGGGCCGAAGGCCGTTTTGACGTAAATGAACGGGCCGAAGGCCGTTTTGACATGAATGGAAATCTGAATGGGCCAAAGGCCAGAATGTTTGGAACTAAAGTCACTTGATTTGAATCTCGTATAGTTATATATCTATTAAATGGAAATATGAATTGGGCCTAAGGCTGTTTGGAACATGTTGTTCTACATTGTTATGTAACTTCTGTATTTGATTTGATATTATTCACTGGGCTATCGCTCACGCTCATTCATGTGTTTTTAGGTGAGCCAAGAGAAGTCCAGACCCAGTCTCAGTGAAGTTTGTATGGAACAACTAAGGTTTTGAGAGAGTCAGCCCTTGTGTCTCACGCACGAGACCCGTCTTCGCCCTTTTGTTATGTATTTACATTTTGTCAGGTTGGCGAAGTTTTGTATATGTCTGCTTATAGTTTTTATGGGTTGACTTAGTTTTGGGATGATCCTGTCTGTACAGAACCTATGTCGCTATGTTTCTGTTGTGAGTTATTAACGTGCATATGTATGGTTTGTTTTGATGTGCCATGTAAGCACAGCTCTATGGACAAAGTTTTAAATTTTGCTTCCTTTTTGGCCCCTTTACTCTGATGTGTTAAGTCTGTTTTGGTTTGAGGCCGTAGGTAATCTTAGGATTACTGGCCGGTTACGTCCTTAACCCATGGGGGCGGGTTCGGGTCGTGACATTATCCCTGCTGGGCCGACTTCGCAAAATCGTTTCGAACCACCTTCTTTCAAGAACTGGATTGGCTAATAATGAGTTTGCTTAGTTCATCAATTTAGTCAAATATCTGTAATAATTTCTGCAATTGTTAGGGTTAATTTTGAAAATTTTCAAACCCTTTTGTGGGTCAATAACAACAAATTTTGGTCTGCTTTTGCAGCCTAGTATGTGAATCCAAGATTTAAACTTTAAGAAGAACCATTGAAGTTAACATTGTTAGAAGAATTGTATAAAATGGAAACCGACAATCTATACCACTCCTCCAATTTTCTCACATTCCAAAGCATAATTGGTTTTTATGGCGTTAACAACATAATCAATCATTAGATATTGACCATGCTTGTTCCGCTAAGCTCGATTATTCATTGTTATTTTATTTTATTTTTATTTTACTATGGATCTGTTTGATTCCCTTGAAAAATTTATACTTTCTAGTAAAGATTGATTTATTTTGTATGGGTATTGTTGTTCACCTGATGTTGATGGAGCAAAGCTTATATATGTTTGTTTTTGTTTTTTGTTTTTTTGGTAAGGCATGGCCTTTCAAGTGAACTCAAAATCCTTTTATCTTGCTCTCCCTTTTTGGTTGAAATGTTTGAATATTCAATATCATCAGTTTACATTCTGTATTGTTTCTTTATGTTGCCTTTCTTTCTTTTTGCTTTTGTGCGTGGTTTGCTTAAGAAGCACATTGTTTCTCATAGCTTGTATGAGACACAAGATGCATTTTGTTTTTCCTTTTCTGTTAATAATTGAAAATCAAGCAGATGACTACTATATTATCTTTTTTGGTTGACCTTCAAACTAAATGTTGGATCTATTGCAGCTCTTATTGTCTACATTTCTTTATTGGAACAGCAACCAAGGTTGGACATGTTTTGGAAATTCTTTGTAAAACTAGATGTACAACTATGTATGTATAATTGTTGTGTGCATACTGTATGTATGTATAAGTATTCAATTACTGAAGCTTGAACTCAACAGAATTGCAAAGAATCGCTTACAAGTTTCTAGGGTAGGTATGCTTTTATGATTTACCTACTTAAATCCATCGCCACAAGTTTGCAGCAAAGTATTTAAGTTGTTTATTATTACTTTTTAGTTTTTGAGTGTAAAATGGTAGGCCATGCTATTTTAGCTTTATTTATAGGAAATTCCTTTAAGCTTATATCAATCTAACCCTAAAACGCTACCTTCTTTTTCCCATTGTTGTTGTGAGCTCTGCGTGCCTCTCAATCTCTATATTTTAGATTATATCGATCTAACCCTAAAACCCTAACAATGACAATGACGGAGAAGAAACAAACACGAATTGCGAGGATTGATTGTCCAAAATCTCGCAACATTTGCTTCACAAAGTGTTGTCAAAGCCTCTTCAAGAAAGCTATGGAACTCTTTTGCCTCCACATTGCCGGCGTCACTTTCTTTCCCGTCGGCACTCGTTCCGATTTGGCGGCGACGCTCAGCAAATTGAATTGGCATCCTATGAATGTTTCGAAGATTAACTTGTCGGATCTGAAAAAGTATGCGACTAATTTAGAGAAATTAAAGTCCTATTTATTGATGTCTCTTAAAGAGATGAAAAGTAAGAGAGACAATTCATGGAGAGGAGATGATAAGGAAGTTGAATTCACTTTTGAGGAGCTCATGTTAGATGATTTGGATGTAGTTGTTCAGTCGTCTGAAGCAGCGAAAAATAATGAAGAATATAAAGCGATGGTGAGAGAATTGCTAGTTCATGATCATGATTTGATTACATTTCAGATGCACTTAAATGTATTTTTTAGATGCACTTAATTTAAATGTATTTTGTTTGTAATGAACATTTAAAATATTTTAATCAATATTTTTCATTTTTTAGATGAAAAATGTTTGGTAGCTAGAATTGAGTTACCCCGAATGGCTCGAATCACTATTCACCGATCGACCGGCCGGACAATCGGCTGAACGACCACCCAGACGACCAGGTGAAACACTTGTCTACCGGAGCTGTCAGCCTTTTCACCGAACGACCGGCCGGTTGACCGGGCGGACTGTAACGACCCCGCCATGTATAATATTTGGCATTAATTAATTAAGGGGATTAAGATTTTAATTAGTCATTATTTTGATTAATTTGAGCGTTATGGGAATTATTCAGTCTGATTCGTATATGATTTGATTGATGTAATGCCCCTAAAATTTGGGCAGGATATATCTATTTATGCAACAAAACCCACCTGATAGACAAACACATATATATTGCTAAGTAATCCATACACCCATTTTCATTAAATCCCAAACATGCATTTTACAACAAGTAAGTAATGGAAGCCAAATAGGTAATAAGTGCCCTACAGGCTTACAAATTTATCCAAGAACATTCTTGGTTACACAAATTGAGTTTCGCTCATTACATCTTAAGCCATTGACTTTACAAATAAGAAACATACACACATAAGGCATAATTAAGAAGCTCTTGATTCCCAAAACTCTATCCACGTTATTGCCTTGGAGGAAGCATCTCACTTGTACCTGAAAATGGTATTCCTATAAGCCAACAGCCCAATGGAAATAGTCTAACACAATTTATGAAATTTAGCAAAGGTATAAATACCACGTACATAAATAATACCGATCCTGAAACATCCACAAGACCTGCATATCCATATGCCACTAAGACCAACCTTATTCCATTTTCCTTTAATTTCATTTCCAGTTCATATATGCTACTCAATTCATGAGTTAAATTCGTTATCTTTCAACAACCAAAATGAAACTACAACTCAATAGTTTTTCATTTATGCAAAACACACATAAACACTTCAAACTTGCCCTTTTAAGGATATTTCGTCCGAAGGACTCGGCACCCATTTTTATATAACATTTCGGGTCTTTCACCCAGGACACTCCGGCTAACTTGCTTTAAATAGAGTCCATCCTCTTTCTCCTCCCAAACAAATATATATATATGCAATGTATTTATAAACATAATCATAAATGGAGTACATCCCCTATCTCCTCCCAATAAACATACATATACAATGTATTTATAGCATGGTCATATTCAATGACAACCAATCAATAGATTAGCATTAAATCACCTAATCCTCATACAATTTCTACAACAATTATGACTATCCTCCACCGATAGCCCAAACATTTATCTCTAGACATATATTAACTCTCAAGATAAAAAATTATTTAAAACTTTCAAAGGCATGAGATAATACATATCCAATTTCACCACCTATATAAATAACCATCCAATTTAACATATTCAATGTTAATTCCAATTATTTATACAAATAATCATTTTATCAAATTAGGGCAAAGATCTCCATTTTTTCAATATTGACCCAAACACCCAAAATCAACTATTTTGGTACACCAAGATCTTATATTCAAACCCCATACTCATTTACCTCATATTCATCAAAAACCCTTCTTTTCATTTTACACCCAAATCTTAGATTTGTCCAAACCACAACCAAATCTCATCATCTATACACAATAGCAAATAACTAAGCTAAAAACCATATTAGAGTATAGAAAAATCTCTACCTCAAGTTTTGAAGAGAATCTGAGATGAAACCTCAAAAATCAACGATGCCTAAACTCGATCTCCACCGCACACAACGTAGCCCTCGCCTAGATAACCGACTTTGGTGAAGAACTTAGGTCCAAATCCCAAAGGATTTGAAGAAATCAAAGATCTTGTGAGGTTTTTGGTAGGAAATGTAGAGAGAAGTGAAAGGAAATGTTTTTAGAGAGAGAGATATACAAAAGTACTGTGAAATATCCGATTCACGAACTGATATAATACATGGTCCGCTCGAGCGTGGAAAGCCCCGCTCGAGCGTCAAATACACTATCCTAGTACTTTTGCAGACAGGTCAAACTTCTGAAATTAAACATTCTCCGCTCGAGTGCATAAATGGCCACTCGAGCGAACAAGCAACTTTGAATGCATTTTGCTTTTTTGTTTTGAGGGGCGATGCCCCTCAACCCCACCAGGGTGCTACCCTTGGAACCCGCCAAGGGGCGCTGCCCCCTCGACCCCCGCGCACTGACCGGGTAGCTCGACCCCCGCCAGGGCGCTGCCCTTGGACCCGCCAAGGGGCGCTGCCCCCTCGACCCCCGACCGGCCCAATCGAAGTGGCAAAACATAAAAGAAGGATCGAAACCGGGATCACTACAACCTTTCCCTCTTAAAGAATTTCGTCCCCAAAATTTCAAATCAAACTACTCAACAAGGGTTTTCAACGATCAAACCACGCTGCTTCATTTTCAAATCACAATATTAGTTCCCAATCAAATCTTACCATTACATTACGGTGACCTCATTATCAACAACCTCACAACTAATCATAAACATGAAGTTTCCCATAAAGAAATGACAACCCACAACAACTTCATGCTTAAAATAACAATATACATAACATGTATTTAACAATTCCAATGCATTTCCCTCAAATAATAGGGAATATTACAACGAAAAGCAATTTTAAACATTTTCAAACAAATCTGGATATTTGGAGCGGACTCCCGCCTCCCGTTCCTACGTCGCTTCCTCAACTCCATGGTGTCTCCACAACACCTTTACCAACGGTATAGTTTTACCTCGTAGCACTTGCTCCCAGGTATCTAATATTTGAACCGGTCGTTCTTCGTAAGAGGCATCCTCATCTACCTCCAAATCAACCCAATCAAGTACATGTGAAGGGTTGGGTTCATACTTTCTAAGCATAGATACATGGAACACATTGTGAACCCCCGAAAACTGTGGCGGTTAGGCTAACTGGTATGCCACTTCCCCAATTCGTTCCAAGATCTCAAAAGGTCCAATGAACCCTGGAGACAATTTACTACTCTTACCAAATCTCATTAAACCCCGCCTTGGTGAGATTTTTAGAAACACATGATCACTAACTTCAAAGAATAAAGGTCGTCTCCTCTTATCGGCATAACTCTTTTGTCGACTTTGGGCCATAGCTAACCTCTTCCGAATGAGAACAACTTTCTCGGTTGTCTCTCTAACAAGTTTAGGGCCCAGTAACAGTGCGTCACCCACTTCAGCCCAACAAACCAGTGATCTACAAGGTCGGCCATACAAGGCCTCAAATGGTGTCATCCTAATACTAGCTTGATAACTATTGTTATAGGCAAACTCAACCAACGGTAAGTGCTTTTCCCAAGGCCCCTTAAAATCAAGGACACAAGCTCTAAGCATGTCCTCCAAAACCTGAATGGTACGTTCCGACTGTCCATCAGTTTGAGGATGATAAGCGGTGCTAAGAGTCAACTTAGTTTCCAACGCCTCTTGAAGGCTTTGCCATAACCGGGTAGTAAAACGAGGATCCCTATCTGACACAATAGTCATAGGGACTCCATGAAGTCGAACTATCTCTCTAATGTACAACTCTACCAAGCGTTCAACCGAGTCGCTGGTGCACATCGGAATGAAATGGGTAGACTTAGTCAACCCACCCATCAACAATCACCCAAACGACGTCATTGTCTCGTTGTGTTCTAGGAAGCCCAACTACAAAATCCATAGTAACACGCTCCCATTTCTACTCGGCTATAGGTAAAGGTTATAACAAACCCGCTGGTCTCTCATGCTCGGCCTTCACTTGTTGACAAGTAAGGCACTTTGATACAAACACAGCCACGTCCTTTTTCATACCTCTCTACCAAAACTGGTGACTAAGATCATGATACATCTTTGTGCCTCCCGAATGCACCGCAAGGCGCGAATGATGAAACTCTCGGAGTACTTCCTCTCGGCAAGACTCCGGTACAAACAAACGGTCACGGTATCTCACACTATGGTCGGGATACACAGTCAAACCTCTTTCTACCTTCCCATTGAAAATCTTCTCTCGGAATAACTCCACCTCAAGGTCACCCTTTTGCACTTCCAACACTCGGTTCACAAGTGTAGGTTGTGCAACTACTGAAAACAAAGCTGCAGACTCAACAGACTCGTCCAGATGCTAGTCAAACTCATTAAGAGTACCCAACATTTCCCATTCTCGGATGGCGATAGAAGCTACACTGCTAACTGGCTTTCTACTCAAAGCATCGACCACAACATTGACCTTCCCGGGCTGATAATGCAACTCAAAATCATAATCCTCTATGAATTCCATCCACCTCCTCTGTCTCAAATTCAAGTCTTTCTGTGTAAGCAGATATTTCATACTCTTGTGATCAGAGAACACTTCAAATTTCTCACCATACAGATAGTGCCTCCAGATCTTCAAGGCAAATATCACTGCTACTAACTCTAAGTCATGGATGGGATAATTTCTCTCATGTGTTTTCAACTGCCGTAAGCCATAGGCTACTACTTTACCCTCTTGCATCAATACACAACCTAGACCTTCTCGTGAAGCATCGCAATAAACTGAATAACCCAAACCCCTCTCTGGTATAATCAATACTGGAGCAGTGGTGAGTCTAATCTTAAGCTCTTGGAACGACTTCTCACAAGTCTCACTCCACACCAATTTGATTTCTTTCCTCGTCAACTTAGTCAAAGGTGAAGCTAGTCTAGAGAAATCTTTCACAAACTGACGGTAATACCCGGCCAATCCCAAGAAACTACGAATCTCGAAAGTATTCTTAGGTTATGCCCAATCTTGAACTGCCTCTATCTTGGATGAATCTACAGTCACCCATTCCCTTGAAACTACATGCCCAAGGAATTTAACCTCTTCCAGCCAAAAGTCACATTTCCCAAACTTAGCATACAACTTATGGGCTCTAAGTAACTCAAGTACTACTCGTAAATGTTCTTCGTGTTCCTCCGCAGAAGGTGAATAAATCAAAATATCGTCCACAAAGACAACCACAAAACGATCTAAGAATTCACGGAAGATCCGATTTATTAAATCCATAAACACAGTTGGAGCATTAGTTAGCCCAAAAGGCATTACAAGAAACTCATAATGGCCATACCCCGTACGAAATGCCGTCTTTGGGATATCCTCCTCCCTTACTCTCAACTGATGATAACCTGATCTCAGGTCTATCTTAGAGAAACAACAAGACCCCTTCAACTAATCAAACAGATCATCTATACGAGGCATTGGGTACTTATTCTTAATAGTAACCCGGTTCAACTTTCGATAATCAATACAAAGTCGTAATGCTCCATCTTTATTTTTAACAAAGAGAGCCGGCCCTCCCCAAGGTGAAGTACTAGGGCGAATAAAACCCTTATCTGACAATTCCTGGAGTTGAATCTTCAACTCACTCAATTCAGCAGGTGCAAACCTATGTGGAGCCGTAGAAACCGGTGCCGTGCCAGGCACTAAATCAATAGAGAACTCGATCTCTCGATGAGACGGTAAACTAAAAAGATCCTCGGGAAAAACATCCGAGTATTCACAAACTACCCTCGGCAATTCAACCTGAATTTCATCACACTCACTACTCAAAAAGCTAGCAAGGAGACAACTAAGTTCACTCCGCCCATGCGGATCATATACCGGTGATAAGACTCTATCCACCCGGTCCCCTAAGAAATAAAAACAATCACCACTCAAGGTACATAACCTTCTGACGGTAGCAATCTATAACAGCCCGGCATGACGATAACCAGTCCATACCTAATATGACATCAAAACTATGCATGTCAATCAATACAAATGCAAAAGGTAATCGACGACCAACAACCTCAATGTCACAACCCCGACATCCTTGTTTCAAGACAGTCTGACCACCAATAGGTGACTCTACACAAATAGGAGATGCTAATTGTGCCAACTCCAAACCCAAAACTAATGCGAACGCATACGAAATAAAAGAATGGGATGCACCCGTATCAATCAACACATTAGCACCTGAATTGCAAAATAAAAAGGTACCTCTCACTATAGAAGGATCAGGTACAAGATCTGGCCCTACAACTGTATACATACGTCCAGTAGGCCTCTGCTCAACCTGCTCACCCCTCGGAGCATAAGCCTGATGCACAGACTGAGCCGAAGAGACTCCCTGATTGGCCCTCGAGGCCTGTGCTGATTGTACTGGCTGGTGACTCTGTGTCTGTCTCGAACCAGATGCACCATGTGTGCTACCCAACTGTGGGCAAAACCTCTTCAGGTGCCCCGCCTGCCCGCACTGATAACAAGTGAGCGGCTGGCCTCTTCCCTAACTCTGGCTCTGAAAACGAGCCAAAAATGATGTTACTCGCTGTCCTCTTCCTCTTTGAGGACAAGCTGGAGACTTGTGGCCCAACTAACCACATTTAAAGCAAGTAAAATCTCCCTGCCTACCTCTCCCAGAACCTGAACTTGGTATTGGAAAAGTGGACCTCGACTGAGTTCCCTGGGACTGCTGAGGGTAGGAACCCCTCTGCCTCTTACTGTCTCCCTAATTATCCTGACTCCTTCTGGAGCCCCTCATCCTTTCATTTTCTGCTTGCATAATAGTTTCAATGTGGGTTGCAGACTGCACAAGGTGCCCATAATCTCTAATCATGGAACCGACTACTCGAAACATGAGTCCGGTCCTTAATTTCTTCTCAAACTCCAAACAGCGGCGTTCCTCAGTCGCCACTAACTCAGGTGCAAACCTGGATAGACTAGTAAAGGTGGCCTCAAACTCCGCCACTGGTGTATTCAGCTGCTTGAGCTGACAGAACTGATCCCTCAACTTCTCCCTAACAGTGGGAGGCAAAAACTTCTCCTGAAAGGCGTCAACAAATGCCTCTCAAGTCCCTCTAATGTGCCCCCGCGCATACTTCCACCACTGTCCCGCATCCCCCTTTAACTGGAAAGACGCCAAGGTCACTTTCAACTGATCATCCTCGATGCCAAGCATCTCAACTGTCTTCGCTAACTGTTCAAGCCACTCATCAGCCTTCAGTGGCTCCTTAGGGTCACCCAAAAACTCACTCGAATTCGACCGGAAAAACTCTCTCTTCAGAAAAGACGGCCTTGCTTCAGTTACATGGGCCTGGACTTGATTCTCAGCCCTGAGAATGTCCATGGATTCCCTCAATTCTCCTCCCATCTCGCGGGCTAAGGCGCCCATGGCCTGCTGACCTACTGGCTCGGCCACGTTGGCCTGACCAACTCCCTCCTGCTGCGCTGGGATTTCATCCAGTATAGACATCCCCTGCCTCCTAGGCCTACCACGCCTACCACCACGTCCTCGTCCTGACATCCTAATAAAGGTAACAAAGGATTAGCACATTCACAAATGTGTTGAAGCTATTTCACTTGCGTCCTAATACATTGGACAACTGTAATTCACTCCACATAAGCACATAATCACATAAGCACTTTCATTTCCGGATAATGGCCGTCCCGTGGCGTTGCTAGAGTTCCAGTTAGAAATGGCAATGATCAAGTGCCTTTCCAACAGGACTCCTAGAAACCCATAGATTCAACCAACATCCTAGAAACTAAATTCCATACCCATATAGTCACATAAGCATGTTATCATATAAGCACATAACATCATACATAAGTCCCTAACAAGCGAGACAAACCCATTGTGGTACTAACCACTTCCCACGTACCCAAAATATTCAAACCCGGTACGCTCTGATACTAAGTTGTAACGCCCTTAAAATTTGGGCAGGATATATCTATTTATGCAACAAAACCCACCTGATAGACAAACACATATATATTGCTAAGTAATCCATACACTCATTTCCATTAAATCCCAAACATGCACTTTACAACAAGTAAGAAATGGAAACCAAATAGGTAATAACTGCCCTACAGGCTTAAATATTTATCCAAGAACATTCTTGGTTACACAAATTGAGTTTCGCTCATTACATCTTAAGCCCTTGGCTTTACAAATAACAAACATATACACATAAGGCATAATTAAGAAGCTCTTGCTTCCCAAAACTCTATCCACGCTATTGCGTTGGAGGAAGCATCTCACATGTACCTGAAAATGGTATTCCCATATAGAGTGAGGCAACAGCCCAGTGGAAATAATCTAACACAATTTATGAAGTTTAGCAAAGGTATAAATACCACGTACATAAACAATACCGATCCTGAAACATCCACAAGACCTGCATATCCATATGCCACTAAGACCAACCTTATTCCATTTTCCTTTAATTTCATTTCCAGTTCATATATGCTACTCAATTCATGAGTTAAATTCGTTATCTTTTAACAACCAAAATGAGACTACAACTCAATGGTTTTCCATTTATGCAAAACACACATAAATACTTCAAACTTGCCCTTTTACGGATATTTCGTCCGAAGGACTTGGCACCCATTTTTATATAAAAGTTCAGGTCTTTCACCCAGGACACTCCGGCTAACTTGCTTTAAATAGAGTCCATCCTCTTTTTCCTTCCAAACAAATATACATATGCAATGTATTTATAAACATAATCATATATGGAGTACATCCCGTATTTCCTCTCAATAAACATACATATACAATGTATTTATAGCATGGTCATATTCAATGACAACCAATCAATAGATTAGCATTAAATCGCCTAATCCTCATACAATTTCTACAACAATCATGACTATCCTCCACCGATAGCCCAATACATTTATCTCTATATATAGATTAACTCTCAAGATAAATAATTATTTAAAACTTCCAAAGGTGTGAGATAATACATATTCAATTTCACCACCTATATAAATAACCATCCAATTTAACATATTCAATGTTAATTCTAATTATTTACACAAAATAATCATTTTATCAAATTAGGGCAAAAATCTCCCTTTTTTCAATATTGACTAAAACACCCAAAATCAACTATTTTGGTACACCAAGATCTCATATACAAACCCCATACTCATTTACCTCATATTCATCAAAAACCCCTCTTTTCATTTCACACCCAAATCTTATATTTGTCCAAACCACAACCAAATCTCATCATCTATGCACAATAGCAAATAACTAAGTTAAAAACCATATTAGAGTGTAGAAAATCCCTACCTCAAGTTTTGAAGAGAATCTGAGATGAAACCCCAAAAATCAACGATACCTAAACTCGATCTCCACTGCACACAACGTAGCCCTCGCCTAGATAACTGACTTTGGTGAAGAACTTAGGTCCAAATCCCAAAGGATTTGAAGAAATCAAAGATCTTGTGAGGTTTTTGGTAGGAAATGTAGAGAGAAGGGAGAGGAAATGTTTTTAGAGAGAGAGATATACAAAAGTACTGTGAAATATCAGATTCATGAACTGATATAATACATGGCCCGCTCGAGCGTGGAAAGTCCCGCTCGAGCGTCAAATACACTATCCCAGTACTTTTGCAGACAGGTCAAACTTCTGAAATTAAACATTCTCCGCTCGAGCACATAAATGGCCGCTCGAGCAGACAAGCAACTTCGAATGAATTTTGCATTTTTGTTTTAAGGGGCGCTGCCCCTCAACCCCGCCAGGGTGCTGCCCTTGGAACCCGCCAAGGGGCGCTGCCCCCTCAACCCCCACGAAGAGGCACCGCCCCCCTCAACCCCGTGGCAAAACATAAAAGAAGGATCGAAACGGATCGTTACAATTGAGGATGTATTTTGAATTAGAAATTGAAAGCGAATCGTTTTTAATTAAATATTTTGATTCAGTTTGGTAAAATTAAAATTTGATCAATTGGGTCCAAATTGAAGTTAATTAAGTTATGAGAATTGGGAATTAAGATTATTATGAATTAAATTTATTTGTGAGGTGTTCAATTTGAATATATAAGTTATTGACGAAGATTTTGAGTTTGATTTGAAAATGAGGGCCTTAAAGATTTGGGAAACCAAAATTGATGATAGTAATAAGTTTCATTTGAGATTTTGAGCCTTTTTGGGAGTTCAATTAAAAATCTAATTCAAATTGATAAATGTAAATATAATTAATTGGGTTTTAATGGAAGTCAATTTGACTAATTAAATTATGTGGGATTTGTGATTAGTTATGATTAATTTAATTATGTGTTAATCAAAATTTATTAAGACAAGTGTTGCTTAATTAAATTAATCCAAAACATAAATTGAATTATGGAAGAATCTAAAATTGAGGATGTATATGGTTGTGGGTGTGGGTGTATTAAGCAATTTTGTGGGTGTACTAAGAATTATATGTGTGTGTGTATATGTTAAGAGTTAAAGAGTTGAAGTCGTTGTTGCTTTGGGAAACAACCGAGAGAGAGAGAGAGAGTTACTAGAACAAAAAGAGAAGAAGAGAATTGAGCTCAAGAAAGAATCAAAGAAGGAAAGTGTAGAAAGGAAGGAAAATTGAGGAAATCATCAAGGAACTCATCAATTGCTGGAACAAAAACAGAAGAAGAGAATTGAGCTCAAGGAAGAATCAAAGAAGGAAAGTGTAGAAAGGAAGGGAAAATTGAGGAAATCATCGAGGAGCTCATCAATTGAATAACTTTAGGTAAGATTTCTCCATCTTTTTCATGTCTTGACCTTGTTTGGCATGGATTCACATACTAGAGCTTGTGTTTTGGGTTTTGTAGAGAAGTTCATGAAACTTTGCAATCTGGGGTTTGAGATTGATGAGTTCATGCATCTATCTTGTGTTTCATCCTTGTATTCATGCATTTTTCATGATTTCATGAGAGAAATCATGTATTAATCTTGTTTGTATGATCAATTGCATGTGTATTTGAAGATTCAAGAAAGTTTCATCATATTTAAAATAGCGAATGATAAATTTTGAAAATTTGTTTTTGTTTTGAATCTTGAATAAATCTTTCAATTGATGTTATCTAACATATTTTTAGAACCTTATGACTCATTTTATGAAAGGAATTTGAAGTTTGTTGATGATTTTTAAAGATGGGTTTTCATGTTAAATTTACGAATCAAAAAACTTAAAGGTTGTTTTCAATCTTGAATTATTCTCTCAATTGAAGTTATTGAGGTTGGTTAATTTGAGTTTGAGAAGATTACTTTGAAAATGAGTTTTATATTTAAATTTACGAAATAGAAATCATTAAATTAGGCTTTGATTCATGGATTAAGTTTTCAATTGACCATGTTTTTCATGTTTTCTTGCATATGGTCCCCTCGGGACATCTAGAACTTGCATTTTAGCACTCTAAGAGCATGTTAGCAATGTTTTGAGCTCAGCATAAGGTTGAAGTTAGGTTTAAGCCTTTTGTTGCATCATTTATGTTCTAAGTCTTCAAGTACATGCTATGTGTGATATGTAGGTCTTGCGCCGAGCGTTGGGCCGTCTGTTTAAAGGTTTTCTCATCTTTTATTTTGTTGAGGTAGAGATTTCTAGTTCTCTTTCAATACTTTCATTTATGGATAGATTTGTGGTATTTTTCCTTATGCAAATTTTTTTCTTTTATGCATTTGTGATAAACTATGAGATTAGCGGTTTGGGTTTGATATTCTGAGGTTTTCCTTTTTGGGTTGGGTTATGATTTTGAGTGAATAATGAATAGAAAAGTTGGAATCAAAAGTGTTTTTGTGAAAAGTTTCAATTTCTTCGAAAACCCTAGTTGGCTCATAAAGATGGTTGATGGTTTTTGCTTAAATTGAAAGTGGCATCATGAAGTTGAGGTGTTAAATTGCACATATCCATGTTTAATTGAATTTTGAAAATGTTTGGAAAAATCTATGAAACAAATTGCGATTGAACTCTTGTTGTTGATATTCTAAGTTGTGCTATGAGATGAGATTGAGATTGGGGATTTTGAATTTATGAATTGTATTAATGATATGAGATTTGTGATAAAATGATAAAGTGGAGATCTAAGAAATGCATTGAGTTGTATTGTGTTGTGTTGTGTTGAGTTGAGTTGAGTTGAGTTGACTTGTGTTGAGTAGTGTTGGGTTGGGTTGGGTTGTAATTAGTATCCGCACAGGGAGTCAAGGTGCCCAATTGCCTTGTCTGCGCTTATCGCCGGACGAATGTGGAAAAATATTTTTGGGTGTCCATTAGTCCTACCATATAATAGTCAACAAAAGTGAAAAAACGGATGATTTTGGTGCCCACGTCCTGCCGTATAATAGTCGGTAAATGTGTAGATTGTATTAAATGTTTTTGGGTGCCCATACCTTATCGTCTAATAGTCGGTAAATGTAGGGATTGTATTAAATGCTTTTTAGGTGCCCACGTCCAGCCGTATAATAGTCGGTAAATGTGGAGATTGTATTAAATATTTTTGGGTGCCCGCATCTTGTCGTGTAATAGTCAATAAATGTGGGGATTGTATAAAATATTTTTGGGTGCCCACTATCCCGCCGTATCAAGTTGGCAAAACGTGGAAGGTGTTGTGAGTTGGGTGCTCGCTATTCCGCCGTATCAAACTAGCAAAAGATGGAATGTCTTGAGAAATGTGTTGAGTCGGAGATAATGTGTATGACTTGTAATGAACTTATGAAATTTCAATGTGTTGTGTGATTTTGTACATTCGAGCCATTCATCTGCCTTAAGCGGCTCTTTAGGATCCCCGATAAACTCGTCCGGATTACACCGGAAGAACTCCCTCTTCAAGAAGGAAGGCCCTGTCTCAGCTGCCTGATTCCCAGCTCTAAGAATACCCAAAGCTCCTGCTATCTCTTTGGCCAAGGCACCCATAGCCTGCTGACCCACTGGCTCGGCCACATTGGCCTGCCCAACTCCCTCCTGCACTGCCGGAATCTGACCCTGTAACGGTACTTCCTGCCTCGCAGGTCTACCACGCCTAGCACCTCTTCCTCGTCCTGACATCCTAATAAAGGCAACACAGAACGTTAGCACATTCATAAGTGTGCCGAAACTAAACACTCACGTCCTAATGCATGGACAACTGTAATTCACTCCACATAAGCACATAAACACATAAGCACTTACGAACTTCATTTCCGGATAATGATAGTCCCGAGGCGTTACTAGAGTTCCGGTTAGAAACAGCGTTGATCAAGTGCTTTTCCAACAAGACTCCCAGAAACTCAAGGATCCAATCAACATCCTAGAAATTAAATCCCATACCCACATAGTCACATAAGCATGTTATCAAATAAACACATAGCATATGGTACTACATCTACGTCTCTATCAAGCGAGACAAACCCATTGTGATCCTAATCACTTCCCACGTACCCAAAGTATTCGAACCCAGTACGCTCTGATACCAAGTTGTAACGCCCTCAAAATAATAACATTAAACCCATCAGATAAGACAAGCATTTACATATAAACTAACCACATTCCTTTATTTCATTGAGTTTCATTACATAAGTATTACATGTTAACATCAAAACAAAATGCCCTACGGGCTTACAGCTTTCCAAGTTAACACTTGGTTTCAACAAAAGAGTACTAACTCGTTTACACATTAAGCCCTTGGCTTGAAGTTACATGTAATACATCAAAAGTAAAACAACTACACTATGTCCGCCTCTAGCCTCCCAAGCTATGTCCTTGGAGGTGGCATGCTTCCTGCACCTGAAAATGATATTCCCATAAAGGGTGAGCCACAGCCCAGTAGAAATGCACTAAACCAACCATGGACAATGACTAAAACATTAGCAATTGATAGTTGGTCAAAACTGATACAATCACATAAATAACATATTTATGTCAACGACTTACAAGTCCCAATTACTTTTCATTTTTCCTTTAACAACAGATAAGCATACTAGCTCTATCATCGTTTCCACAGATATGTATAAAAACTATATCTCACATTCAGATAAGCATAAAAACTATATCCACATTCTCAACAGATATGTATAACAACAATATCCTCAGATAAGCATATAAGGTGTATCCACATTCTACAACAGATATGTATATCAACAATATCCACAGATAAGCATACAAGCTGTATCCACACTTCACAAAGATAAGCATATGAGCTCTATCTTCACTTCTCTAGACAAGCATATGAGCTGTGTCTACGGAGTTCATCCCCTATCTCCTCCCAATACCTATCCGGTTTAGAGGTACATCCCCTATCTTCCTCTAAACCGCAGAGTACATCCCCTATCTCCTCCTCTACACATAACGTATATAAACACATTGGTTCTATATACAATCACACAATACACACAATTAATGTATTCTATCAACCGTCCAGTTCCATGACACATTCCATTGATTAGTTTCCGTTTACCTAATCATCATGCATTGTCTACAACAATCTCGACTATCCTCCACCGATAGCCCAAAGCAGTTATTTCTAAAACAGAAAATAAATGCACAAATGGATATTCAATCAACATTTCATTTCCTCATTTCTCACCAATTAATTATCCCAATTAATTAAACAATGTAATTAGGCCATTTTCCATAATTACCATTTCAACCCTTAGGTCCCATTTTCATCAATGATTCAACAATCATTCCATTTTTCTATGCCAAACATGCATCTAGGTTTATTATGAATAAAACCCCAACTTTTGTAAAATTACACAAAAGCCCCAAACTTTCACAAAATTACCAAACCAAGCCCAACATCTCAAAATACCAAAATTTAAAGACAAAACCCATAGAGAGGAGTAGGTTATCCCTACCTCAAATTCGGAGTCCCAAAGGAGAAGACGACAAAACCCAACGTACTCCAAAACCCGAGATTTTCAGATTAAAATGAAGCCCTCGACGATCAACAACTTTTTTGTAAAGGCCAAAGGTGAGTAAATCACTCCTACTAGATCAAAACCTAGAGAGAAGGTAGAGTCTAGAGTGAGAGGCTCAACAATGGTGATTTTGGAAAAGTAAGAGAGAGAAGAGAAAGTGAAAAAGTGATTTAAAGAGTCACAAATTCGGGACTTTAACCCAGGTCTCCGCTCGAGCGTAAAACACCCCGCTCGAGCGGCCACTCACAGACTTCCGCTCGAGCGGCCAACCTCCCGCTCGAGCGCAGAATGCACTCGCCCAGCACTTTTGCAGAACCAGGCCTCCGCTCGAGCTCCCAACCCTACGCTCGAGCGGCACTCAGACAACCCCGCTCGAGCGGCCAATACCACGCTCGAGCGTACAACGCTGCACAGGAAAATACTGAATGGGTGTAATCTACGCTCGAGCGCCAACACCTCCGCTCGAGCGTACAGGCCAAAAATCTGGGCAACTAGTTTTGGTTTCTAAACTCAACCAACCTGTAACAAACCCGCTCAACACATCCTATAACTCAAATACAAAGTAAGAAAGGATGTAAACAAGATAATAAACAACTACCAACATCCACGGACACATGTCCGGATCACTATACAACAAGGGTAAACCCGGGATCGCTATATTTTATTTGTATTCAGGTTGTAAAATCATGTTAAGATGTATGGCATTTCATTTAATCTATGCACTGCTCTTATAGACTACTTAGATTTAAATATATTGCTTCCGCACATGTAGGCCCCATATGTATACTCTGATTTGTGTGTGAATCTTTGCAAGTTGGCCTTTGGTAATCTCGGATTACTAGCCATCATGGCACCATTCTACTAGGGGCGGAATGAGGTTGTGACAAGAGAACTCTTAAGCAATAAAAATATGTAAATAAAATGAAAAATGTCAATAAAAAACACATAATAAGAAGAAAATATAAAAATCGATAATCATCAAAAGATAGAATGAACCTTATGCATTGTAAAGTTTTTGGCAATGGTAAAGTTTATTCGATCGAAACCAGATACCGGTCAATAAGAACTTTTAGTAAGTTGTTGCAGAGACCTAGGTGCTATGAAGTATTGACACTTCAAAATAAGTGTCGCAATCATGTCGGATAAGAACACAATTGTCGTCAATTTTGTTTGTGAAAAAATAATAAATTAAATAAGTTATAGTTATCAAATGGACTTAATTTTTTGTATAGATGAAATACACAAAGTGCTTGATAAAATGAACGATTCAGATTATCGAAACGGGGCATGTGGTTGGCCTCATGGGCCAAAACAATGCTCTCTAATCCAAATTTTAAATTGGAACGGATCTTCCTCTTAATTCGATTCCCTACGCCCTATGAAAACTCTTAAATTAGAGAGAGAGAAAAAAAAAAGAAAAAAAGAAACACAATCACTAATGTAGTTATTTTATATGAGGGAATTCTCTCTGGTCTACTCTTAAATTAGAGAGAGAAACAAAAAACCCGATCACTAATGTAGTTATTTTATATGAGGAAATTCTTTTCGGTCCATAATTTGAACTGAAGAGCGCTGTTTAGTCTTGTGATGTCTGTCATGGATCTCGTTTTGATAATTCGAACTATTAAGTATGTTGGACATTTCATTTTTTTATTTCGTGAACATAGAAAAATTATATCGATTCAATAATCATAACCTATTTAATTTATCGCATTTGTCACAAAAAAAAGGACAATTGTAATCTATTCAATTTAAATTAATTTTACAAACCTGTATGTCAACTCTCCGAAAGCGAGCTATGCTCCATCCTCATGCTTCAATGCATAATATTAGAGTACATAATATTTTAATTATTAAACTATTTGTAATAAGTGAAATATTATTATATATTTTTATGTATGTTAGAACGTTCAATTGGATGACTTTTTAATACAATTTTTATTTTATAAAAATTAGTTCGCTCACATTTAAAATATATATATATATAATAATTGGAATTCAAAATTATATTATACTATTAATTTTAGATTTGACTTAAATTGATCACATCAGCTTAACACAAATTGCTTATAAAGTGATAAATGTTGATCCGATCCGACCCGGCCAATGCCCAACTCCTACCCGACCAGTTGGAGAAGTTATAAATAAGAATGGCAACGAGACAAGAAGGGTGAGTTTTACACTCTCTGCCAATCTCCAATTATTATTATTTTTTTCCATTTCCATTTCTCATCCCTAACAAAGACCATTTTTACCACCGTCTCGCCTCTAATGGGGTTCGGTTTTTCCCGCCCCACAAATCCCTGACCCATTTTTGTGATTAGTAATGTTACATTCATCCAATTTGGTGTCGTCTGAATTGCATGAATTTGTTCACACTAGTCATCTAGATGACAGGATGACAACTGCGGTAGACGAAGGTGAAACCAATCGTCCAACTGGCACAAATTCAAACGATTCGAGCGACAACAAATTCGATAAATAAATCATTTCACTTCTGTGATCTATTCAAAGTTACGTTGCTTCAGTTCATATCCTCATAACGAACAAAAAGATAAAAAGAAAAAAAAAATTAATAAGAGCAGAAAGTGAATGAAAGGGACTTCATCAAAGATTAAAAATATACAAATTTTATTATTTATATATTTTTTATCTTATTTATTTATTTATTTTTGCTTTCAATATTTTCAATTTTCTTTTATTTTTAAATTATTTTAACTGAAAAAGTAATTTTTTTATATATAAATAAAAAAAAATGTTAAAGACAAAAAAAGTGTAAGGCCTTAATTATAAATTAGATTACACAAACTTGATTATGAAGTTGAAAGGCTTAAATAAAATTTGCCCCCTGAGGTTTAAATTTCATAACAAATTACCCTCTAATTTGTTATGCAAATATAACATTCAGGAGAAAATTTGTAATTTCTCAAACCTCAAGGAGATATTTGTAATTTAACTAAAAACTCGAGGGGTATATGTAATTTGCCCAACAAACTATATATATATAAAAGGATAAAGATAAAACTAATATCTATATTATAAGACAAAATAATTTTTAAAAATATGTTAAAATGTATTTATTTGAACAAATTTTAAAAATATCTATTCTATTATTAAAAGCCAACACCAATTTTGGTGTCATAAAGCCCAACTTTTGTCTCCAGAAGCTTTTGCCACCTGTAATTAGATAATCTATTCTATTATTAAAAGCCAACACCAATTTTGGTGTCATGAAGCCCAACTTTTGTCTCCAGAAGCTTTTGCCACCTGTAATTAGATAATAAAAATAAATAAATAAATAAATATATCCACATCCTCCCCACCCCACCCCACCCCACCCACGTTCCCTCACATATCTCAACCAAACCAATTTTGAACTTCCACAAACACCTTCTTTTTTTTTTTGTTACACGATCCACAAACACCTTTTCAAACGCATATTCATCTCTAACATATTTAAGACTATTGTTTTTCACAAATAAAAAAAAAAAAAATAAGACAGGGCAAGACTATTGTTTCTCTTTGATGGTAAGTAATTTAAGAATCATTAATTTTTATATTTTCATTGATTGAAATTTTTGTTTTTTCGTTTTCCATATATGTTTTGTTTATATATTCTGTAAATTGTTTAAGAATTTTAAATTTTTTATTTTCCAAATCAAATCAAAATCAATTTGATAGTTCGAATGGTTTCTGGTGTTGCGTGGTGGCGTGAGAGAGAGAGAGAGAGAGAGAGAGAGAGAGAGAGAGAGAGAGAGAGAGAGAGAGAGAGAGAGAGAGCGGGCGGGGAGGTTGCTGTACAATGAAGAATGGTTGTTGGATTGTTGTGTGTGCCGGTTTGATTTTCTAACAATATTTTTAGAATTTATTTTTTTAAAACTAATATAAAAAGACTATTTTAAAACTATTTTTGTTCTCTCAAGAATGATGGTAGAGAAAGTGTAAACAAGACTATTGTTTCTCTTTGATGGTAAATGATTTAAATATTTTCAATTTTAATATTTTTATTGATTTTATTTATTTATTTTCATATATATTTTTTAAATTGTTTAAGAGTCTTGAATTTTTTATATTCTCAGTCATAGAAGTTTTTGTTCTATTTTGTTGATCACGTTGACTGAAAAAATAACAAATAAAACAAAATTAAAAAAAAAATGTAGACGTTATAATTTGAATTTTAAACTTATATTTTTATGAATTTTTTTTCATAGAAGCCGCCATATAAAAATCTACATGTTTATAATGTGATTTTTTTTTTTTGAAAGTTTTATTGATGGAAACATGTAGACATTATGATGTGAAATTTTTCAATTTTTATTTTTATTTATTTTTTGATGGATGAACGAATTCTCTCTCTTAAAGTCTTTATTTGTTATTTGGGTTCTAGAGTTGTGTTTATATATCAATTGTGATGAATTAATTCTTCACTTTTTTTTTTTCAGTTCTTTCTCTCAATTTTTTGGACTGAAACTTTTTCTTTCTCAATTTCTTTTTATTTTATTTATTGTAATTTTTATTATAAAATATCAATTGTGATGAATCAATTCTCTACTATTTTTTCCATTTCTTTCTCTCAATTTTTTTTGACTGAATTTTTTTTTCTCTTTCTCAATTTCTTTTTAATTTATTATATTTTTTATTATGATATATCAATTTTGATTGACCAATTCTCCTTCTCTCAAACTCTTATTTGTGTTTGATATGTATTACTAGCTAAAACTTTTTCCCCAATTTTCTCTCAATAAGAAGTTATATTATAAGATAAGGAAATTTTAAAATATTTTAAAATTAACAACAGAAAACATATAGGATAGCTATAAGATTATGCACGAGTAACAAATAATTTTCAATTTATTTGTTATATCAGATAAGGTTCAATTTATTTGTTTATTTTTTATACTTATTGATTAACAAATTATTTGTAGATAATAAGAAGGTTTCAACAAATATTAAAATTGAAAAAATAATAATTTAAGATACCTTGAAAAATTATGTATGAGTGTAGTTTTAAATTTGATTCAGCAAATAAAAAATAAATTTATAGATAACAAGGAGGACACCAAAAGTTATTAAAATTAAAATTTCAATTTATTTGTTATATCAGATAAGGTTCAATTTATTTGTTTATTTTTTATACTTATTGATTAACAAATTATTTGTAGATAATAAGAAGGTTTCAACAAATATTAAAATTGAAAAAATAATAATTTAAGATACCTTGAAAAATTATGTATGAGTATAGTTTTAAATTTGATTCAGCAAATAAAAAATAAATTTATATCTCAATTTTTTTTATTTCTTTCATTTTTCTTTTTTCATGATATATAATAAAGTTATTAAAATTAAAAATAGATATTTAATTTTTTTCATGATATTTCTCATAATTTTATGAATTCATAATGTATATATATATATATATATTTTTGGTGGTGAAAATTAGGAAATATTGTATATTTTTAAAAGATTTGTGTATATTATATTGTTCATATTTTTGTTTGAAATATATACCAACACACAGTTAGAAGTATTTAGCTTGCATTACATTACACTTATAATTCATATGTATATTATTATTAAAAAATATAATAAAAGAATAATATAATTTTTTACTGAATTTGCACATGCATCGCGTGTGCCTCCGCCACTAGTGTTAAAATATATCAAAGATACATTTTATTTGAATGACTGAAATAATTTTTAATCAATATATACGGTTGAGATTAATTTTTTTTCCGCCCAAACACTCTTTACTCTTTCCCCACGTCTGCTCTCTCTCCCACGTCTGCCAAACGTCTCTTTAACTCCCTCTCTCCACGTTCTATCTCAATGTGTAAAAGAGATGGGTGTTGTGTTCACACACTCTCTTTCTCTCTCTAGGGTTCTCTCTCGATGTGGGTTTGATTAATACTACATGTGTAATTTAGAGTTTGATTTCCTGTTCTTCTTCTCCTTTATTTCATGAATACATACATTTTTAGAATTTTGGGACAGCAGACGATGAGTCGGCGTGATTCTTGGGCGGAGGCGGCCAAATCGGTGGCGAAGAAATCGAAGATTTGTTGGAGCTGAGTGTGGGAGAAGGTGGCGGAGAAGAGGTCGGGGCAGAGGAAGGAGAGTCGAGGGAAGTCGGAATCGGAGAAGCCCTTGGATCTGAAGAAATGGACGGTGGAGAGGATTTAGGTTAGGGATTCTGGGGAGGGAGTTCTGGTTCTGGTTTGGGGGTTGATGATTCCGAGGGTTTTCAGGTAGCGGAGGTTCTGGCGGTGGGACGGGAGGAACCGAAGGAGGAGAGAGAGAGGGGGAATGGGGGTTGTGGATGGGAGAGAGTGAGGAGGAGGAGAGTGTTGGTTTGATGAGCAGAGAGTGAAGCATTTCTTTGTTTTACCCCAATTTCAAACCCCACTGCCGTCTTCAATAACAGAGGTATTTTACCCCCAATTTCGGGCTTCCTGCAGCTCTTTATTTTACATTCGCTTCAAGGTTATGTACACTTTATTGATTGGTGTGATGTGGGTTTGATATTTTTTCCCTTCTCTCTCTGTTCTTCTCCTTTATTTCATGAATACATACATTTTTAGAGTTGTTTATTTGAGTCGTTGTTGTTAGATCCGAGTTAGATATAATGTATATAGAATTACATTTTTTTTATTTTTTATTTTTGTTGGTTTTTGTTATACGTTTTGATTGATATCAGGACTTGTCATTGTTCTTGAAGCGTTGGGTTTTGGTTCTCAATGGACTTAGCATTTAGTTCGCCTAGGTTCGAATGTTCAGGTCGAGTTTCTAATAACAGGTATAGAACATAATGCTTTTTGCTAAAAAAGGATGGTTGTGTTAGGTTTTTATGACATTTTGTTTTGTTTTGTTTTGTTTTTAATCTTGAATTAAAAGGAGATTCTCTATAGTGATCAGTCCCTGAAATTGAGGCTGCTGGGAGGATGGATTGAGTCTAACCTTGACATAATATGGGTTAGGCCATAGAGTCTTCTCTAGTGTAGTTTGGCAATCCCATATAACCTTGACATAATATGGGTTTGACATAATATGGGTTTCTTTGAGAAGTGACTTTTCAGTAGTTTTTTTTATTTCTTATGAAAAGACGTGTAAAAAATGTAGAGAGAATGATTTGGCTTTTTACTTTTTGGCTATTTTAACCAATTGCCAAACATGGCCTTATGTGCTTTATTGCTTTATAATCCAAATTAATTTGAGTTGTATGTAGCATAGCTCTTGTAATGTAAGACCTTTTGACTTTACATTCAGTGAATCCCATCCATGGACTTAAAGTTGCAAGCAAGTCAGCACATCATCTATAGCTTCTGAACTGCTGTTGACAGGTTGACGCAGTTCGCCATTTCAAAATTCAGAGACTGGGGATTCACCGCTTGAGTGGTGGTCCAGCAGTATATAAGGGTGTGTAGGATTTGAAGCATGTATTTGTAGAACTGCAAATATTGAATCACTGCTCGAGCGATGCCAAATTAGTTATAAAATGCATAAGATTTTATCATTTCCAGATTTGGTTGCATCCTCTCTCTCTCTACATATGAAATTAGAGCAGGATATGGTGAATTATCATCTCACTATATATAGGTGGTAGATGTGTGGCACTTTCGTCTTTTAATATGACTTTTGGTATTCATGAGGTCTGACTGATTTGCTAGGAGTAAAAATTATTAGAAGCAAGCGGAAAATATGGGTTGTGGCTACTTTGTGCTTTATGGGATGCATTTAAAGGCAGAGGAACAACTAGTCCTTGAAGGAATTTAGAAATCAGGGCACCTTAAGTATGTTTCTCTGTTGGTTGACGGAGGGTGTTGGATAGCTTGATATACATTGTTGGGCCTATTTCGTGACAACTTGAGCTTTTGGGACAATTGGTGACTTGACAATAAGAGATTATTCTATTTCAATTTTATTTTAAAATTTGCAGATAATATAAGGAAGGAAACAATGTGATGATCCACCCAGATGTGGCCTCTTCTATTCTTTTTCTTTCCCTTTGGTTTTGGTTGCCTGTGGCAAAGTACATGTTTTGCGTCAAATATTATGTCTTCCCATGGTTATTGATGATTGTTTTTATTGAGGTTTTTTTTCCGTGTTTCATTTTATTTTCATTCATAATTATTTTTTTATTTTTCAGGAAAATTCCTAGAGATTTGACAGAGGCATCATTACCAGGTGCTGGATTATCAATAATCGCCGCCTTTTCCATAATATTTTTATTTGGAATGGTAGGAAGCTCATTTTTATTTCATTGGAGATTTATTGATGTGATATGTAGATCATGACTATTCATCATTACATGAAAAATGAGTTTGATTCAAGTCTATATTGATGTATCACTGCTCTTAAAAAATTGCATTAAGTTTTTGTTGGTTTCTTCTTTCATTTATTAGTTGTCACATTTTTTATTTTAGGTATTCACTTCCTGTCCTAGTTGCATTACATGAATGCATGTGTCTCTCTTTTCACAAAGTAGTATACTAGTATCATAGTATGCTTAATTGTTTTGTGGTTTTACTTTCTATACAGAATTAAATCTCAAATTTATTTTTGCAGGAACTAAATAACTATTTTACAGTGAGCACATCTACATCTGTAATTGTTGACAAGAGTTCTGATGGGGAATTCTTGCGCATTGATTTTAATTTTAGGTATTGTCGTGGACCTAATTTTATTTCTTATTAAGCAACATTCATTCGAATTTTCTCCTTGTTTTTGCTCAAATTTTTAAATATTGCAAGAAGCAGTTGTAAGAACCCACACCTATAAATGAACATAAAATTCAGTGCTTTTACTATATTGGAGGTCATGAAATTGTTTGTGCAGAACCTTCGTCACCTATATACCTTTGTAGTCACTATGTTGATACGTAATACTCTTGAAATTTTTTCTATGAATTTCCTACAAACTATTTTTAAATTTTTTTTTTGTTGATATTTTACATTTCTACTTGTTTTGCAATATTTAGGGCAGGTACGTTGTGTTTCTCGTATTCAGTCAATTTCTCCACTTTCGTTTTGCAATGTTAATTCTACTTTTGATTGGTCTGTTGAACTAACATTCTGTTTTTTTTTTTTTTTTTTTGGGGTAGCTTCCCTGCACTCTCGTGTGAATTCGCTGCTGTTGACGTGAGTGATATCTTGGGAACAGTAAGTTTCAATGACTCATTTCACTGCAATTTATTACTCCTTGAAGAGTAAATTCAAGCATCGAATGTAATCATGTGAGTGATTCTACAAAAATTGGTTGTGCTTCTTATTTAACCAAAGAGAATGAGATTTTGCAACCTCAACTTTATATTTTTATCATGGAGTTAATTTTCTTTCTAATATCAACAGAGGGAATGAGGTGAGATTTTTGTGGAATCTTTACTAGTATCTGTTTGGGAGGTTATTATGTTTACCCCAAATTATTATTACAGATAATCCAGTCCCCTAATCGTGGCATTCTTTTTGGATTGGTCAACAGAGCGGAGTTCACCTTGCCCTTAACCCAGATCCATACAGTGGAGTCTTTGGTTCAGACAGGGAGAAGTATGCAAGAGATGTTGAAGATCTCATTACCTTTGGAGCTCTAGGGCATGTAGCTGGTTTTATTTCTGAAGCCATACAGGTAAGCATCGTCTATGTAAATTTGTTTTTATTGTTTCTTTTTGTGGCTATATTGATTAGGGTAATGATGTACACACAGGATTTAACACAAAAATTTATGCAAAATGATGTGTCGCATTTATATCCCTACATTGATAGTCAAATGCCCATCACTATGGTTCATAATTGCAAGAGTGTTATTGCCACATTATTTGTCTTAAATTCTGTACAAAAATTGTGTGAGAATATCATTTTCCTATTAATATTACCTCTTCCGAGTTACTGTCTAATTTGAACTACTCTCTAAAATGACAGGGAGTGGGTGGAATTATTGAATTAGCCCCAGGTCACTTCCCTGCCGTATACAGCAGTATTAAGAAAGTAGGAGGGCTTTGTATTGCCGATGAGGTCACTGGGAGCCATTTTTGGGGATTTGAGACCCAAGGCATTGTGCCTGACATAGTGACAATGGCAAAGGTAAATCTATATAATATGGCATGATGATTTTTAAAAATGTCCAAAATGATTTTTAATGGTCCAAATTAATTCTAAGTGTATATCTATGGTTAAGATCAATCCTTTCAAATGTACCAAACACTTGATTCCCGCCCAAATACTCTTCTCTCTCTCTCTCTCACGTCACAAACACTTAATATGGCAGGATTATTTTTTTGGCCTTTATAGATTTGGCCTCTTCTTCTTGGGGTAGCAAAGTGTGTTTTGAGGGGAGAGAGAGAGAGAGTCAGTGTGTGTTTTAAAATTTGAAATTTGAAAAAGTGAGATGAGCGAGAAAGGATGGATGGGTGGGTGGGGGTGAAGAGTTTTTTTTTGTTTTTTGTTTTTTTGGGCTGTTGTGGCTCTTGGACACAAAGTGTGTTTTGTTGTCTGTCACGGCCACCGCTACCGTCGCCTCACTCTCTTGGGAACAAATTATGTTTTTGTTTTTGTTAGTATTTATTTTATACAAAATATAAAAAAATAATTAAAATGTATTATTTACTATAATTTGAGTTCAAATACTTAAAATACATAAAAATACATAAATCATGCAAAATTATAAAATTTTATTTTAAATTTGTAAAAATTATTTTAAAAATTTTTAAGTGTAAATTTTATAACATTACTCTAAATTTTATAATTTTTAAGTGTATTCAGATTGAATGGATCTGAAAAAGTAAAAAATGTTGATTAAAATATTTAAAAAGTTTACTAAAAGTAATAAAATACAGATTGAAAATTTTAAAAATTATTTTTGAAAACTATAAACCAAATAAGTTTTGAATTTCAAATTTGTAAAAATTATTTTCAAAATATACAACCAAACTCTAATTATAAAATTATTTGAAAATCCAAACCAAACGGACCATCTATTTATATTTTGACCTCAATTTTTTTTTTTTTTGCGCAACAAATTAGATAAATTATATTTTAATCCATAAGATGAATATTTCTTTATACTTTTTTAGTATTTTTATCAAAAAAAGTTACAGATTTTACAAATTTTAGCATGATACGTATAAATTATAACTGCATTTTGATCTCAACAACACGGGCATACATTAGTATATATATATATAAATTATTAATTTCAGTTCCATATCAACATTTTAAGGTAGCTTGGTTGGTTGAAGCTTGCTTCCACTTACCCCCAAGGTAACGTGTTAAAAATTAGGGTTTCACAACTTTCACTCTCTTTTCCCTCCTTTGTTTCTAGACCCCTCTCTCTCGCTGATCTTCCACCGCTTCAAAATTAGGGTTTTATAACGGTCTCCTCTCTCTTTTCACTCCTTTGTTTATTGTCGCCTCTCTCTCTCTCTCTATTATCTTCCATCGTTGCTCTCTCTCTCCATAAACCTAAACCCTTTCGATCTCTCTAGCTTCTATCCATTTGAGAAACCCAAAACCTTTGAAATTGACTCATTCAAATCGTCTTTCTGATGGAGAACATGAAGACGAAGCACAAAAAAAACCCTTAGACGAAGTAGCAGAAACCTCCTAAACCACACTCAAACCCTAAGACGAAGAAGAAGCGTGAGATCGTCTGAAATCCATCACGCATCTTGAAATCTAGTTATTTATTTTTCTGAAATCGTCTTTCTGATGATGGAGAATTGCTTAAATTTTGCTTCAAATTGCTTGAGATTAATTGAAATCTGTATAAAATTGCTTGATTATTCTTGTGATTATTTTTCTTTATGTGATTTCAATATGATCAGGTGAACAAGCTTCATGAAGTGTGTTGAAGATTTCATAGCTAGGGTTTATCTGCAACTTAACAAGATTTTTCAATGCTCAGTGGCTTCGATTTCTCAATCTCAAACCTCTAGTGGTCTTCTTTTACTGGTATTGATTTTTCTATCCATTGATTGCTTTATGACCACACACCCTCATCAAACTCCTAATCACCACTGTCACTATCTCTCCTCTCTCTCTTGATGTGTATTTTGCTATAGCATTGCATGATGTCAATGTTTTCACTTTATTCTTGATGCATGTCACAATATTTTCACTCTGTATAGTAATTTTGAAATTCATGTTCTATTTTAGCTTTAATATGTGTTTTAGCTTTAATATGTGCATTGGTTCCCCTACTTACAGTGAAAACTCCTACTCTATTTATAGACCAAATTTTCTCTTATGAGGTAAAAAAGTTATTTTAGTAGAATTGAGACAAGTTTTGTTTTGGTATTACTCTGAAGCTTCTATTGGAAAAGCTTGAAAATCAAAGCATTCAATGTATATTGTGTCATGGCAGGGTGCAACTTGCCTACATCTTTTCTTGTGGATGTACAAATAATTTTCCATCACTACCGCCATAGATTTTAGTTATAAAAATGCAGTTCCCATTAAATAATGTTGTTGCTTCTTTTTTTTTTTTTTTGGGTGACTCCTATATGCATGTCCCCACTTTTCCATTGTTAAAAAATGTGTATTGTTTGTCTCATTTTATTTAATTTTACTTTTACTTCAAGTTCAGAGTTCTACATACATTGCAGTTCCTGTTAGTGTAGTCCATGTAATTTGGAGATGTTGATGGAGATTGAGGGCAAGGCAACCGCCGAGATTTTCAGTTATTTAGAAGTTTAATTTTATAAAAAATAGCCCTTCAACCAAACAAGAAACAAACAAAACTTGGAAAAAAATGACCATGAATTGATTGCAGGTGTTATTAACTTGTAGTTACTATTTATTTGGAATGTTGAAGTATTTTTGGTGCTTGATATTTGCCTCTCCCCTAGTTCTTCCCCTCATCATTATGCTTACATATGTGATGATGTAACCATTGTTCTTCTATTCTATAGTTTTACTCAGGAAATTCGTCTATTTTTTCTTTATTTTGGAGAGGTGGTTCTACATGATGCTGATCCTAGTATGAGGACCTTCATTCATTCATTTTTGAGTCGATAAAGATGATTCTATTTTTATTTTTTTTGTTAAGTAGGAAAGCCAATTTGTAGACATAAGTTGTAACTCAAAAATAAAATACGACTCATGCCAATTAGTTTCTCAATTTTCTCTTGACACCAGGCTCTAAGGATTCTTTTAGGTCCTCCTTTTTGAAATTAAACATACGTGTTTAGTTTTCAAAATCTCCATTAAGCTCAATTAGTTTCAGTACGAAATTACTATACCATATTTTGTTCCAACAAGGTCGAGAAGGTGCATAATAACTTTAAACATACAAAATAAGATGTGGCATCACATAAGGAACAAAATTTATTTCTGAAGTAGCATTGACGGGACGAAAATAAAATAAAACTACAATTATGAATACCAATATATGAAGGGTCTTGTTAACAAGTGCCTCGAGGACACGAAAAGTAGGCCAAAAAATAAATTTGAAAACACAAGACACTTTTTATTAAATTCAATGCAGTTTTTATTGAAATTAATGCACTTCTTTTAACTGTTTGACCTATTTTCAAGACACTTCTTTATTTCAATTCCAATATACAGCACTTCGAGCATTTGTCATGTACAAATATCTTGAGGACACAACAATTATACGGATTATAACTAAGGCCATTCCAATGAAATAAATTACATATATCTATTAAGAACAGAACAAAAAGATGACATGAGGAACTTGCTTCTCTACATTTCAGGAGCTTTAGCAATAATGGAGAAAACTACAAATGCAAGACTGATGTTACAGGAGGATACGTTACCAAAATATTTGATATCCATGTTTCGTATTTCTTCTTTTCTACTTCTAAATCTGAAAATTCAGTCAAATAAAGAAACTAAATCCTAAGCAAAGAATCATGCCAATCTCAAATCATACCTGAGGGAGTAATGTAGGGAAATTAGTTAGAAGTTTTCTCTTGTTAAGATTTCGAAATTTCAGTGTAGCTTCTACATGGTCTAAAAATTCACTTAGTAGTTTATTGGTGGTAGTTGCTACATAATTAATGTCTGTTGGGCTATATATAATAAATCCATGTGTTTTTTGGGCGATTAATGTAGACCTTTTTTTATTCAATGGCAACTGAGCAGCGAGTAGTAACACAAGTGATGAAGACTAAAGAATTCCTCAACAAAGCAGTGAGTCAACAACCAGGTAATTTCAGTTATCACTCAAGAATTCCTTCACTTATGTTGCTGCCATTGCTTGGAAATGGAGACTAAACTGGGCCCTAGTTTTTTTTAGTTTTTATTTTTTTTCATTTATCCTTTTTGATGTTGTGATGCAGAGCGTGATTCTTGGGAAGCTAACATGTTCATGGAGATAGAAGGTGATGGGGGTGCCTGCATATCTTCAACCTGATCTGGAAGCAGATCTCGTCTTGCCTCCGGCACCAGCTAGCAGAGTCGACAACCATGTAATTTCTAATCTCAGTTATCACTGAAGAATAAATTCACTTACATTGCTACAATTCCTTGGAAATGGATATTGTATTTCATGAGTAACTGATCAAAATAATTCTATTGACACGACTTTTATAGGTTCCAACTAGTATGGTGTTAGAATTGTATGATGCACGGTTCGATTCATACAATTTAATATGAGTTTCAACCAAAATTATTTGAATTGTGTTGTTTGAAAATTGGGTGTGCTGTTGAATTGAGAATTGAGTAGGTCATAGGTTTTTGTTTACATAATGTATTGAAATGACGCCTTTTTCAACTACTCTATGATGAAACAAAAATAGGGCCATTGGTTATACTGATGTACGTGGTGTTATATATATATGTAATATATAATTTATTTATATTGATCCTGTGAAGTATTTGATTGCGATTGCTATAGTGTTCCAACATATGTGTGAGGTTTGGAAATTCCTTTCCAATAATTTGGGCTATATTTCATGATAAGCATCCGGTAGATCTTGTATGAGAAGGGAAAAAGAAATGGAAGGAAAAGTGGGAAAAAAAAACTTTGTTAATAGTTTCATGTGGAAAAAACATGCAAAGAGTGAACTGCTAATACATGTATTATCTTATTCAATTTTATCTTTTCTTTTGTGGAGATTTTGTTGGAATTTTGTGTTTCATTTGTTGTGGCGCGTTATAGAAACCAAAAACACCCTTTTCGTAGTTTTTAGATAATTAGAGATCGACGATTCCAACTTCCTTTACTCCATTCAAAAAGTTGTTCAAAATAATTGATCAAAATTTCCAATGATTCGGTTTGTGCATGTTATTCAAAATAATGTTACTTTTAGGAGTTGTTAGTTTTTCATTTGTATTTTTTTTCCTTTGTGTTTTTGGCGCTAACCCCTTGCAGGCAATGGCACATATAGACATAGTTAATCATTTAAGGTAATCTCCTTAACTTTTTGATTTTATTTTTTACATTCAGGACAATGCATTGTTTAGTTTGGGGGGAGAAAATACTTATTTTGAGAAGAATTTATATATTTGCTTGCAGCTATGAGTTAGTTATTTTGTTAAAAAAAAAAAAAAATTTAGTGCTCATGGTATTCTTTTGTTCTATACATTGAGTGATTGGGCATACTTGTGGTATTTAATTGCTTTAACTTGAGAATTGTTTTGAAGTTTGATATGCTAGCTACTTTGTTAAAGTATTCCGTGTGTTCATATTTGGAAATCATTGCACTGCACTTCAGCCACATGAATATGATTTTTAGTTGATAAGTGGGTATGACTTGAAAATCTTGAGGAATGATAGTGGAGACTTTTAACCCTGTGAGTTTTGTGCCAATCATTTATTGGAGGGTTATTATACATCTACTCTTAATTTTTCTTTGGAAGCGCATTAATTTGTTGTTTAGTCTCATTATTTTTTCATTTTTGGTTGAATGCTGAGAACAAATCAATTTGTTATCACACTTTTTACTCCCTCGAGGATGATGCATCGTTTAGGTTGGGGGGAGAAGATACTTATTTTGGGAAGAATTTATATGTTTGCTTGGTACAATGAGTTAGTTGTTTTGTTTAAAAAAAGAAAAAAAAGGTGTGCATGGTAATGTATTGTTCTATGCATTGAGTGATTCGGCATACTTGTAGTATTTTATTGCTTTAACTTGAGAAATTGTGTTGAAGTTTGATATGCTAGCTACTTTGTTAAAGTATTTCATGTGTTCGTATTTGGAAATAATTGCACTGCACTTTGGCCACATGAATATGATTTTTAGTTGATAAGTGGATATGACTTGAAATTCTTGAAGAATGATAGTGGAGACTTTTAACCCTGTGAGTTTTGTGCCAATCATTTATTGGAGGGTTACTATACATCTACTCTTAATTTTCTTTGGAAGGACATTAATTTGTTGTTTAGTCTCATTATTTCTTCATTTTGGTTGAATGCTGAGAATAAATCAATTTTTTATGACACTTTTATTCCCTTGAGATCATGAAAGTTGAAGGACCATACTAATTCTTGAGAGATGATTTTAGGCCATCTTTGTTTCTTTGAGCCTTTTATTTATTTTTCTTTCTTTTATTA
The DNA here is from genome assembly GCF_055761805.1 of Camellia sinensis. Lineage (NCBI taxonomy): Eukaryota > Viridiplantae > Streptophyta > Magnoliopsida > Ericales > Theaceae > Camellia > Camellia sinensis. Next base: position 110,240,474 of record NC_138961.1, on the reverse strand, counting down.
TTACTTCATGAACCATTAGAAACCAATTTGAGCCTTTATGTTAGCCTTTCTTTGTTTAACCCCACAACCCATACTTTCTTTTTACTTTGTAGATATGTTGGGATTATTTGAGTTTGACAATGGCAAATTTGTTTGAAAAAAAAAAAAGAAAAAAAAAAGGAGAAAAGCTGAAAAAAAGAATAAGAAATAAATTGTGTTCAACGAAGGGAAAAAAAAAAGAAAAAAAAAAGCAGAAGGAGTAAGTTGAAAAAGACAAAAAGAAAAGTAATAGAAAGAGCAAGGCATTTGGAATAATGCTCTAATTGTGTTTATTTTTATGCCAATTGTCTCTCAGACGTCCTTTTTTTTATTCACCTTTGGCTTTTTATTATTTTTTCGTAATTCCTCAACCCAAGCATTACAACCAAATAAAAGTCCTATTTGATCTTGAGTGTGGTATAGTTTACAAGTGGACATGATGGATTGGGGGTGATGGTGTGGTAATTTTAATTCTCAGTATTTGATATTCTATTCATGAGACTATTTATTTATTCTTTCATTATAGCGTTTTTCCAAAAAATTAGTATGCGGGATATTTTGCCTTTGATTTACATTATTCTACTCGCATATATTGAGAGTAATTTTTATACCATATTCTGAGTGATTTATTTGTTGAGTGCAATAACTGGTGAGATTTGAGTCGAAGCATGTTTCAGAAAGAGATTTGGGTTATATTTCACTTTAAGGCTAAGGTTGTGTATGTGTTGGCTAAACTTTTTCACACGCCAAATTCTGAATGTCATGAGATATCTTTACTTGCTGCTAGTGTCTTGAACTTTGATTGGTTATCTTGTTAAGGTTGTGAAATTCATGACTTGTTATTGAACTTTTAGGATGAGAACGAAAGAAATCCTTCGAGTAAAGAAAATTTTTGACGTTTGTGGGTAACATTTCTAGAAATTTTATTTCTCAGTATTTGATATTCCATTCATGAGACTATTTATTTATTCTTTCATATTAGCGTTTTTCAAAAAAATTAGTATGCGGGATATTTTGCCTTTGATTTACATTGTTCTACTCGCATATATTGAGAGCAATTTTTGCACCATATTCTGAGTGATTTATTTGTTGAGTGCAATAATTGGTGAGATTTGAGTCGAAGCATGTTTCAGAAAGAGATTTGGGTTATATTTCACTTTAAGGCTGAGGTTGTGTCTGTGTTGGTTGAACTTTTTTCACACACTCCAAATTTTGAATGTCATGCGATATCTTTACTTGCTGCTAGTGTTTTGAACTTTGATTGATTATCTTGTTAAGGTTGTGAAATTCATGACTGGTTCTTTAACCTTGGCATGAGAATGAAAGAAGTCGTTTTAGTAAAGAAATTTTTGGATGTTTGTGGGTAACGTCTTTGGAAACACAAGACTTTAACTCGTCCATGAGGGGTAATCTATTGGATTAAGGGCTTGTTGCATGTGCTAAATTCAGTCGTGATTTCTTGCGGAAGTGGTTTAGAGTAGTTGCTTTTATTTTTCTTTTTGAGTTTATTTTTCTTTTTGAGTTTATTTTAGTCGCCTTAATTGCTAGGTTCTAAAATTAAAGCTGGTTGGGAGGTGTGATGAATGCTTAAAATTACGTAGTTATTCTAGGAATTTTGGATATTATATTCATTCTCTCAATTTATATTTAATTGTGATTTAATGTATTTAATTTAAATTTTTAGGAAAAGTACATTTGAGCCATCAACAATATAAATTGCTCAACCAGGCCCATAAGACTCGGTTTGCTTTGAAATCATCTCATAACATCCACAAAACCTATCCCAAAGGTTGGACAAGATTTCATTGTACCTCCAGTCCTGTCATATTTTGATTTTGCTCTTCAAATATTTATTTGTTTTTCCTTTTAATTACAACCCATCTTTTGTTCCTTGTTTGTTCCTTTTATGTAATATATATTGGGTGACTCAGATAATAGCAAGAACACTAGATCTGACCGCAATGTTGTCAAGGGTGCTTGGGCTGCTCAAATTCAGCGCAACAAGATGGTAATTTTTATCTTAATTTTCTAACCCTCTACATAATATATATACCTTTTTACTCACAACGGTCTCGTGTTTGTAGCTTTTCATCGAATAAAAGATAATATTGCTATTGCCTAAAGGCAAGATTTCATATTTTTGTAGATAAGGGAGCAGAAAAGGGGTAGGGGTGCTGTTTTGAAAGAAAAAAGCGTGTCATTGTATATGATATGTTTTTAATGTTAATATTTTTTGTACTCAAATGAATTGTTGAGCCTTCACAAAAAGGTTCTTTTGTATAAAACTAAACTACATTTGTTTCCCGGTAAATTGAGATCTAGATGGACCGGCCCTTTCATAGTTAAAATTGTTTTTTCTCATGGGGCCGTTGAGATTGAAAATCCCAGGAATGGTAATATTTTTAAAGTGATTGGCCAACGTCTTAAACCAGTTTTGGAGAATTTCCCACCTGAAGAGGAGAGGAGTCCATTGAATTAAAAGACCCTATTTATAGAGACCCATAAACATAATAATAAAAGCAATGTTACTTTTAGGAGTTAGTTTTTCGTTTGTAATTTTTTTCCCTCGTGTTTTTGGCAATAATCCCTTGCAGGTTCATGGTTCATCTTTTCTTTTTTAATAAAATTTTTGTTGACGCTCAAAAAATAAATAAATAAATATATATATATATATATATATAGACATGGTTCATTATTTAATGTAATCTCCTAACCTTTGTGATTTTGTTTTTTACATTGAGGACAATGCATCGTTTAGGTTGGGGGGAGAAAATACTTTTTTTGAGAAGAATTTATATGTTTGCTTGCTGCAATGAGTTAGTTGTTTTGTTATAAAAAAAAAAAAAGAAGAGACCTTGTCTAGCTTAAAAAGCTGTCAAAGCTCGAGCCATGATGGTTCTCATTCAAAATAGAACCAAACGAAACATGGAAAAAAATGACCATGAATTGATTGCAGGTGTTATTAACTTGTAGTTACTATTTATTTGGAATGTTGAAGTATTTTTGGTGCTTGATATTTGCCTCTCTCCTAGTTCTTCCCCTCATCATTATGCTTACATATGTGCTAATGTAAGCATTGTTCTTTTATTCTATAGTTTTACTCAGGAAATTCGTCTATTTTTTCTCTATTTTGGAGAGGTGGTTCTACATGATGCTGATCCCAGTAGGACCTTCATTCATTCATGTTTGAGCCGGTAAAGATGGTTTAGTTTGTAGTCCTTTCACAATAGTTTATTTTTGGGGAAAAAATGAAATTATGATTTCATCTAACAATTATTCTCTATTTATGCATATCATATGATAAATCATATTTGAAAATCACTCTTCCAATGTTTGATTGCAGTGAATTTTTAGACCCTTGTTGCTGCTACATTGGACTTTCGAAATCTTAACAAGAGAAAATTTCTAACTAATTTCTCTACATTACTCCCTTAGGTATGATTTGAGATTGGCATGATTCTTTGCATAGGATTTAGTTTCTTTATTTGACTGAATTTTCAGATTTAGAAGTAGAAAAGAAGAAATATGAAACATGTATATCAAATATTTTGGTAACTTATCCTTCTCTAACATCAGTCTTGCATTTGTAGTTTTTCCCATTAATGCTAAAGCTCATGAAATGTAGAGAAGTAAGTTCCTTGTGTCATCTTTTTGGCTCCGTTCTTAAAAGATATATTTCATTTATTTTATTGGAATGATCTTAGTTATAATTCGTGCAATTGTTGTGTCCTTTTAACTTGATATTTGTATATGACAAATGCTAAAAGTGCTGAATATTGGAATTGAAATATGGAAGTGTCTTGAAAATAGGTCAAATAGTTAAAAGAAGTGCATTAATTTCAATAAAAACTGCATTGAATTTAATAAGAAGTGTCTTGTGTTTTCAAATTTATTTTTTGGTCTACTTTTCGTGTCCCAGGGCACTTTTTAGCAAGACCCTTCATATATATTGGTATTTATAATTGTAGTTTTATTTTATTTTTGTCTTGTCAATGCTACTTCATAAATAAATTCCGTTGCTTATGTGATGCCACATCTTATTTTGTATGTTTAAAGTTATTATGCACCGTCTCGACCTTGTTGGAACAAAATATGGTATAGTAATTTCGTATTGAAATTGATTGAGATTAATGGAAATTTTGACAACTAAACACATATGTTTAATTTCAAAAAGGAGGATCTAAAAGAATGCTTTCGGAGATACTGTGGACTTAATCTGCAGTGAAGGGCATTATTGACTTTCATACATATATTTTTTTTCTGTTTTCTTTTTTGATGCAGATCAGAAAAATCGTTTCTAAGTGTGCTTCCAGCATTGATGTCTCTTGGACATTTGTTCAGCTATTTCCATCTCTCGTTGACTTACCAAGTGAGTTTGTTTTTCAGGATTCCCTAGTAGTTACATTATGCTCCTTTTCGTGTCTTTCTTTTGTGGTTTTTGTCTCTGGCCATATTTCACCAATGAGCAAAATGCCTAGGGATACGAAAAAATTTATCAAAAAATCTACCACTCACATGGGTGTGGGACCAACACCCATGTGACTGTTTGCTAGAACATTTGGGGTCTTGCAGTATTGTTCGCCAATTGAAGTTCTACTTACTCTATTAACAGCTGCACCGTGTTATTTTCCTTCCATTAATTTATTGATCAGTCAAATAGGCCATTTTGAAATGCCTTAATTAAATTTGTTCAGAAATTCAAAATCTACATGCTTGGTACTAGTTGGAAAACTGGATTTTATTATTTTGAATGAAAGCTAGAAAGAATAATATTTTTTATTCTCATATTTAAACAATGTACACACAACATCTCTATTAATAGGAGATACATGGCATAAAATAAGGGACTGATTAGCTACTGATTCTGAGGATTGATTAGCTACTATTTAGCTACTAATTCTAATTCAAAATATAAACTTTCCTATTCTATATTATTGACTAAATCTAGATATTTACAGCTGTGATATCCTAAAGAATTCAGCCATATCCTGGCAGAATTATTTTCTTCCCATTTCCAACACTCTCCCTTAAGCTGGCTTGAATATGTCTTCCATGGCCAACTTGTAGATTAGGTGGTCGAATTGCCTCTTGTGTAGTCCCTTTGTAAGAACATCTGCAATCTGCTCCGCAGTGGGTATATAAGACATGCAGATCAATCCCTTCTCAATCTTTTCTTTGATAAAGTGCTTGTCCACTTCCACATGCTTAGTTCTGTTATGAAGAACAAGATTATGAGCAATTGCATTTGCTGCCTTGTTGTTACAGTAAACTTCCGTTGGTGATGTTCTTGGAATTTTTAAGTCTTCCAATACTCTCTCGATCCACAAAGCTTTACAAATTCCATGAGCCACTGATCTAAATTCAGCTTCAACACTACTTCTAGCCTTTACGTTCTGTTTTTGTAAAGGGTCAGAAATTAAACCCCAAATTAAGTGTGGGCCTAAGTACTGAGGTCGCCCCAAAGAGGCGACCAGGAATGAAAAAGGAGCATGGGCTAAAGTCCAAGGGAAGTGGGCCAACAGTGGGCCGGAGTAGGTCCGACCCGCCAAGGGTCCAAACAGACTCCACGAAGGAAAATGACCAAGTCAAGTTGCAGCGGGAACACAATTGCAGAGGGAATACATGCAGCAGAGAAGTTGCCGAGGTATTTTGCCTCAGCACCGCCATTCTTAATATCTTTGGCTCTGCCGCCATCCAAAGTTGATGAGGGAAAGAGAAAGCCGAAGCAATTAAGTTGCAGAGGCGACAGTCGCGACAACCAAGTTGCGGAGGCACTTTGTCTTAGCGCCGCCATTCCAAGTATTCTCGGTTCCGTCGCCACCTGGAGTTGCTGAGGGAAGGAGAGAACCGAAGCAACTAAGTTACAGAGGCGCTCAAGTTGCAGAGGCACTTTGTCGGCGCCGCCATCTCTAATATTGTTGGTTATGCCATTTAAACTTGCCACGGGAAATGACTACCGCAGCAACTATTGCCGCCGCAACCAACTTGCGGAGGGAACATCCCGGCAAGGTGATAGCAGCCTCTGGGAAAAGCTTCCCCTCTGCAAGGAGAGGGTAATGTCAGGCGCTGATAGCAGGCCCCAAGGCATTACTAGCCCAGGGCTGATAGTAGGCTCAGGGTACCAGTTTACCGCGACGATCCCGCGAAGACGGGAGCAGGGTAGCCCTAGCATAAGGGACTCCCTTTCCATTACCCAGGTCATAGACCTGCCTTAGTCGCACAGGCAGGACTAAGGAAGCCCCTTGGGCTTGGTGTTAAGGGACAACACGGCTGATAGCAGGCTTGGCTGTGGCCTTCGCCGGGGGAAGCTGGGGAGTTTGTGGTTAGGTGGCTAAGGGTGAAGGCTTCGCTGCGGTGAGTACGAACATTGTCGATAGCAGACTAATGGAGTCCTGAGAATGCATGTAGTGGCGAAGTAGAACTGAGAAGGCAAGTGCAGCAGCAAAGTTTACCGCTGCAAGTGCATTTGCTGAGGTTCGAGCTGAGAAGGCAAGTGCAGCAGCAAACGCTCCCGTCGCAACTGCAGTTGCTGAGGCTCAAGAGGGAGTTGCAGCGCCAAACACTCCCGTCGCAACTACACTTGTTGAGGCTCAAAAAGGTAGTTGCGGAGGCAAACAGATAGTACACAGTACATGCAGAAGGACACGTGGCACCTTCAGGAGATATTAACCATGCCATACCCTACTGGGTATACAGTGCCCAAGTTTATTAAGTTTGATGGGAAACAAGGCAATGCCAGAGAACAGGTGGTGAGGTTCATTGAAACTCTTGGTGTCCATGGCAGTGACCACTATCTGCGCCTTCGGGAGTTCTCCAAGTCCACTTACTGAAAGGGCTTGCAGCTGGTATGTGAACTTGGCTCCCAACTCGATCAAGAGTTGGGAGGAGATGGTGAACAAGTTCCACACGAAGTTCTTCCAAGTCCAAGAGAAAGTTACAACCCTCACCCTTGGGCGAGATGTCCAAAAGGAAGGCGAAGATATACTGGACTATGTTAAGCGGTTCCAAGATAAGGCTATTGACTGTCATGAACCAGTGGATGAGGCCTATTTAGTCAGCATATGTGTGGGGTGCCATACGCGACTACAAAATTTTCTTGGTGAATCATAATCCCCCTACCATTTCAGCCTTGATTGAGGCAGCTAGGAAGCTCAGTACCACTGGTCCCTTGCACAGATCTCGTGACAGCCACCGCTACTCTTGCAGTAGCAGAGTTGCTGCGGTACCCTCTGCAGGAGGGAGCCGTTCGCAAGGGGAGGCGACGTCCTCTCGGAAGAGGAAGAGTTATGAGGACAGAAATCTATGTCCTTGTAGCCTTGAGAATGTTAAGGCTCTGGTTAAAGAATGGGTAGCTGATGGTGAACTTATCTTGCCTCCAGTTGATGTCCCTCCAACCAAGAAGGACAAAGAAAGCCCGGATTATTGTGTCTATCACAGAACCACCAGACACCCTACTAGGGACTGGTGGACTTTAAAAAGTATCTTTAAGAAGAAAGTTGACGCAAATGAGCTGAAGTTCAAAGATGTCGGTAACTGTGATGTGTGGAAGGACCCTTGTCCTAACCACAAGGAGAAGGGAAAGAATGTACATATATGATTGGCTATCTCGGGCTTGTGCGTGATCAAGTGCATATGGCGTCTTACTATAATAAGTTGGAAGAAATTGCAACCGGCCAGCTCCCTGAGACAGTACCTACAGAGGCAAAATTCGCAGAGGATGCTAATGCCCAGGCCTTGCAAAACTTTGTTAAGTTTCGCGCCTTGTTTGACTAGTTGGGGTTGAGCCAAGCCGCCAGGTTGGAAGCAACAAGAACCCTCATTAATATCTTTGAAGTGCACCATGATGAAGTTGCTGAGACTAAGGAGTATGTGCCTCAGCGCATCCAGGAAGCTTATGGGGCCATTACTTTTTCAAAGGCAGACAGAGCATACTCATTTTCCCATAATCGTTCTCTTTTTGTCACAGCATACATCAATGATGTAGAGTTCAAGCATGCTTTCCTTGATGGCGGGGGCGTCTATAAACATCATCACTATTGACACCTTTGCAAAGGCTGGTATCCTAGAGTCCAGGATGGTTCGCCAACCCATCACTGTGATCGGTTTTGGCGGCGAGAAAAAAGATACCAAGGGCCATGTGGTCGTGGACCTAGGAATTGGTGAGATCCGTTCCGCAACAAAGTTTCATGTGATTGAAGCGGACACAAATTGCCACATGATACTTGGCAGAGCTTGGATGCACCGATACGGAGCTATCCCGTCTAGTTATCACTAATGTGTGAAGGTAAAGTTGGGAAAGCGCACAGTAACCACATAAATGCGTCTGAACAGCCATTTGGGGTTGAGGAGGCACACTATTCGAATGCAATTTTCTTTACTGAGTTGTTAACGGGTGAAACTCCAAAGAGCGATAAAGTTGCAGGAGTAAAATTGCCAAAATGGGAAGGCATTCGGGATGCAGAGGCTGCTCCAGAAAGTAGTGGGCAGAAGAGGAGCAGCAACTCCACAAGTCCTCCGCCCAAGATTGTTAAGGTGCGGGAGAGCGGTAAGACAGTTTACTACCTATGAAGGGTCTTGGTGGCCAGGCTTCATACCTTGGGAGGATGGCCCCGAGACAAATAAATGTGACAATGACGAGTTCCAAGAAGAGTTGGTGGAGACGCCTGACCCCGCCCTTGAATTCTATTTAGTTCGGCCACGCCGTTTATTATTTTGTATGTATTGTTGGAGACTTGGGTCGGGCACAACCTAGTCTGCCTTAAAAACTCGCAGATCAGGGGTTGGACCGGGAAGCGCAGGCCTCCTTCTACAATGGACACCACCGTGAAGGGGCATTTGTCCAGCTCGCCCCAGGGAGTGTCTCCTTTCTTGGCGAGCTCCAAGTGGACATCATCTGGAATATTATACTCTCTACGGAACTCGGCCAGTGCCCCCGGAGAATTCACCATGAACCGGTACTTCCCCATCTATCCCGGTTTTATTTAGTTGGTTGATTTAGGTCGTATCTCAGTAAAAAATTGGTGAATGTTTGCTCGGACTTTGAGCTTCATCGGTTGTAACGCTGAACGGGCCTGGTCGGTCCTAGTTTGTTCTGCATTATTAAGAAACAAGTCCAAGGATTACCGTGGCATAAATTGCACGGCTTCACTATCTGGGGCGTTTGATCGGTTCAATTTTCTTATCTCGGCTTCACTATGTGGCCGACCTGGCCTTCCTAGATCGGTTCTAGCCCCCCTTCTTGCAGCTTGGTCTCGGCCTCAAAACAAGACCACAAACAGGTTCTTGCTCGGCTAAATCCTATTTATAGATTAAAAACTTGGGTTTTGCTCGGTCTCGCTCAGGGTTCAGGCTGTTTATCCTAAGTGTCAAGTCCGTGCATCGAAACTAGGGGAAACAAGGGGCATGGAAGCCCCATCTGCTTCTCTGATTCCAGTTTTTCCTAAGGTGTACCAGTATTACCCCAAAGAGGGGGCACTGGTAAGATTCTAACAGTCCCAGGCCAGAACATGAAAAACGTAAATGACGAGTACGAAGGAGCGGCAGGTAAACTTACCGATATGGACGCCAAGTGAGGAGCAGTTAACCACGATCTTGTCTACAGCCTTTGAGAGGATGAAGGTGGTCAAGAACGACTGGAGGAGCAGTGATGGTAGAAGCTTGGAAACTTGAAGGCTACGGTTTGGCTCGAGACAAAAGATGAACAGTAGGGGCGTATGTGACCCCTCATGTGCGTATATAAAGGAGCGGGGAAGCCAAAGGGCCGAAACCTTTTGAAATTTGCGCGTGACGAAGACAGCTATGGGTCTGCACAGAACCAATGGTGTGAAGCCACGTGGCATCGAAAAGATGGCTGTGTCAGTACGGTTGTACGATCGACGACTAGACTACTGGGGCAATCCCCGACGATCGACCAATTTGGATGGCTCGGTCAGAATGATAATCCCAAATCACGCTCAGCTCGGATGGGAATAAGGGACAATTGAGAGGGAGATTTGCGCCGGGCTATGGCACCCAACCGAATCGGCACGGCCTCTCAGGCTATCGCGTTTGGCCGAGCTATGTCGCTGACTGCAATGCGAAGACATGCATGTGCCCAACTGAGCTTTTGACTCGGCTAAGTCTTCGGTTGGATCCGCAGTGGTGCGTTTGGACCGAGCCAAGCACAGCCCGGAATGAATTTAGACCGGGATGAAGGCCTGGATCGGTCATGATATCCCAGTTGAGTATGCCACCTGGACCAATGGTGTGATGGAGGGGAAATCCACTTGTGGCACGCGTTAATACTATTTGGCAGTTCCACACACGCTGTTTGGAGGTTTTGGCCTTTACACGCGTAAGGAAGGTAGAGGGGAGCACTACCACCTGTCCAGGGAAGGACAACAGAGGTAGTGCGCCCACAATCTCTGAGGTTGCATGGCCAGCCTAGAAAAAGGAGGCATGGGGGACGTTGGAGGTGAGCAATCTGAGGAATTCCCAACTCTCTCTCTCAAAAGTGCTCTCTCCTTCTTCAAGTATGCTGACTTGATTGTCGGAGGGTCTATCCGGCAGCACACCGCCGGGCAGCTCACCGTCTTTTTGTTTTCAGGCCAAGCGACGCTGCGTAAAGCTCGAGCGCAAGGAGTACGGAGAACAAAGGATATTTCACCCCTGTACAATTGGCGCCGTCTATGGGAAAAACTCGACAGACAAACCTTGCTCTTCAAGCTTTTTCGACTGTTTCCATGGCTAACCATGACGAAACTCCACTGTCCGTCGTCGATGGTATCACATTGGAGTCTGTCCGACGGAGAGATGGCCCTCCTGCTATTCCCACCATGGCGGGCTTGGAGACCGTTCCAGGGGTGCGCGCGACAAACGCACAAGGAGCACTGATCGCTCGAAGAGTCCAGAGAGTCACATGCTCAGCGCCTGGAGCACAAACTCAAAGACCAGGACGCTCTCATTCGCAAGATGGCAGCTGAAATGGAGGCGCTGAAGCGCCAGATGAAAGGGAAGGGTGCTGCTGGAGAGGGCAACCTCAGTGAGCGCACCCCGCCCCCTCGCTCTGGCAGTTGCCCCCAGGAAAGGACGTCCTCCCTCTCTATCACCAGACGCTATGGGGTAGGAGACGCCGACCCACAGGTAGGAAGGTCTCATACTCGCGACGGCAGCTACCGTTCCTCGCTCCCCTCGTCGACGTCGAGATACTTTTTCTTTGTCCATTCGGTAAACCTGAGGGATGTACTGGAAGAGAGGGCTCGCCGTAGACAGACCCGAAGGCTGTTGGCATCGCAAAGGCTGGGCTCCCAGATCCGTTGTAGTGAGGAAGTGGCAATGCCTGCGCCTAGAATGATAGCACCAGGGGACAGAGAACTAGCATTACTTACCGCTACCCCGCTGTCCCCAGAAATTGAGAGCACGCCGCTCCCTGCCGGATTCCACCAGCCTAAGTTCACGTTGTACGACAGCAAGATTGATCCGTACATGCACGTGAGTCATTACCGGCAAGTGATGGCAGGACATCAACGCAATGACGCCCTCATGTGCCTCATATTCCCAACAAGCTTGGGCGAACTAGGCCTGAAGTGGTTCGAAAGGCTTTCGGAGGGGAGCATCGAGGGCTGGCAACAACTAACAGAGGCCTTCGTCACCAAATTCAAAACCAATACTCGAACACCAAAGAAGGTCGACCATCTCCTGGGCGTTAAGATGGAATCTGGAGGTTCTTCGAACGCATACAATGCCAAGTACTGGGAAACTTGCAACGAGATCCTTGACTGCCCCACCAATTTGGCGATCACCCAATACAAGCAGGGTCTCCCAGTCGGACATAGGCTGCGAGATTCGCTTACGATGCACAGCCCACTACCATGGAATTTTTGATGCGGCGGATCAACGAACACATCCGAGTGGAGGACGATGCCGCCACTGCGACCGAGAAGGAGAATCCGGTCCCGGCGGACAGAAGAGTGGCGGGAAAGGTTCACTCGGTAGGGCAGGAGGACAACCGCCCAAACGACCGGTCAAAAGATCAACGTCGTTGCTCAAACCGCGATGATAGGAACAAAGGTCGCAGAAACGACTGAGCTAACGCTCCTCGTGATGAAGAGGAAGATGCCAAGGTAAAGTTGAAAGCACGAACCGGTATCACCACGGTCTTTAAAATCCCTATTTACCGCATCTTGAGTGAAATCCGAGGTGAACCCTACGTCCGTTGGCCGACCAAGTTGGGAAACACGCAGAGAGGCTTCAATTTGAGGTATCGCTGCACCTTCTATGAAGAATGAGGGCACCGAACGGAGGACTGTGTGCCGCTCAAACAACATTTGAAGGAGTTGGTGGCGGTAGGGCATCTGGACCAGTACATAGACGGCGATATGAAAGTTGCTCCCCAGGGACAGGGCGAGCCAAACGGCCTCGCCGTCCTGGATGCAGTGTCGCAGGGCGTGATCAATGTCATCCATGGCATCATTGAGCCGGCAAGGGTCTGCGAACTAAGAAGGATGATCAAGAAAGCTGAGCACATGAGAGAGGTGCTCTCCGTTCAGCCTGCCGTGAAAAAAGAGAAGACCGAGGAAAAAGACGTCTTGACCTTTTCTAGCAAAGACTTGGAAAGGATTTAAGTGCCTCATAATGACGCCCTAGTGGTGACCCTCTGTGTCAAGGACTTCGACATCAAAAGAATTCTGGTTGACCAGGGGAGTTCGGTCGAGATCATGTATTACGACGCATTCAAACAGATGAAGTTTGAGGACAAGGACTTGGCCCCCGCAACGTCTCCATTGGTTGGCTTTAACTCTCAACCAGAATGGCCGATCGGAAAGATCATATTGCCGGTCAAAGCGGGATCAGTCACGAAGCAAGTGGAGTTTTGGGTGCTTAAAGTCCCATCGACCTACAACTTAATTTTGGGTAGGGGCTGGTTGCATGCCATGCAGGCAGTAGCATCGACCTACCATCAGGTCCTGCGCCTCCCGGCACCAACCGGACAGATAGATGAGGTTTGGGGAGACCAGGTGATGGCAAGACAGTGCTTCGTCGCAGTAAATGGCAGCAGAGTTGCCAAGGGCTTTGTGCAGATGATAGAGGGCCCGGAGGGGAAGGAAGTCCTGGAAGACGTAGGAAGAAAGGCCGAGGAGATATCGGTCGAAGACTTGGTGGAGGTGCGCATGGACGAGAATGACCCAAACAAGTTCTTTCTTTTGGGCTCATCCCTGTCCAGCGCCGAGCGACTTGAGTACGTTGACTTTTTGATTTCTAATATGGAGGCCTTCGCATGGACGCCTTACGATATGCCTGGCGTCGACCCTAGCTTCATTTGCCACCAGTTAAACGTCTTTCCAAATGCACGGCCGGTCATCTAGAGGACACGGCGCTCGGCCTTGCACCATGCCGAGATAGTAGCGGAAGAGGTCAAGAACTTGTTGGAAGCGGGGGGCAATAGAAGAAGTGCAATATCCTAGGTGGATATCTAACACGGTGGTGCTGAAAAAGAACGGCAAGTGGCGGGTGTGCGTTGATTATAAGACGGTCAACCGTGCGTGCCCAAAGGATAGCTTCCCCCTCCCAAGAATCGACCAGCTGGTGGACTTGATCGCTGGCCATCAGAGGTTCAGCTTCCTCGATGCGTATCGCGGCTACCACCAGATAGCCATGTATGAACCAGACCGAGAGATCACTTCGTTCACCACTCCGCGTGGCCGGTACTGCTACAAGGTCATGCCATTCAGACTAAAAAACGCTGGGGCAACTTTTCAAAGGATGGTAACCAAGATGTTCGCTCCCCTTCTAGGTCGCACCATGGAGGCTTACATCGACGATATGGTGGTAAAGAGCAAGGAAAAATCTTGACACCTCGCCGACCTACCAGAGATGTTCACTACACTCAAACATCACAAGCTGCGTTTGAATGCCTCCAAGTGCGCCTTCGGAGTCAGCACCGGAAAATTCCTAGGTTTTTTGGTCACGAACCGAGGAATTGAAGCCGACCCTTCCCAAATCAAGGCGATACAAGAGCTGGAGCGCCCAAACTCCATAAAGGACGTGCAACATCTTGTCGGGATGGCAGCCGCGCTGAACAGATTTATCAGCCGGTCTTGAGATCGTTGCAGGCCCTTTTTCAAAACTTTGAAGGCCAAGTTCTTCTGGGATGACGAATGTGACCGTGCATTGGCGGATCTGAAAGCATACCTTTCCTCAGCCCCTATCCTGGTCACACCAAAACCGGGTGAAGAACTGTATCTCTACTTGGCTGTCTCTCAAGATGTGGTAAGCGCCGTGCTGAGGGTACCGAGCACCTCCCCATCTTCTACGTAAGCAAGACCTTGCTCTCGGTTGAATCAAGAAATCTGCCGCTAGAAAAATTGGCTCTGGCCCTGATGATGGCCTCCAGAATGCTAGCGCATTATTTTCATGCTCACACAGTTGTTGTGCTAACCGAATTTCCACTTAAGGTGCTCTTCGAGAAGGCTGATTTTACTGGCAGAACTCTAAAGTGGGCTGTAGAATTGGGGCAGTATGATATTAAGTTTCAACCGCGCACTGCCGTCAAAGCTCAAGCTCTTGCCGACTTCGTGGCGGAATTTGCCCCAGGAGCACACCCTGTTTGCCCTATCGATGTGGCCAGCGCGGATTTGGCGCAGCCCATGGCTCAGATAGCAGATACGAATAGCGGACAACAAGTGACGGAAGGGCAAACGAAAGTCGAACAAAAAATGCAGGAACTGGACAAACTGTCAAAGCACGGGCTCGACCGGGGCATAGAAAGAAACCAGAATGAACCGACCAGTACCCCGCAGCTGAAGAGCTCCCAAAATCCCTCCGACTGTTGGAAATTGTTCATTGGCGAGATGTGGGAACTCTTCGTCGATAGGGCCTCCAACAGGCACGGCGCTGGGCTGGGGATCGTCCTGACCTCCCTAGATGGGCTAACCATAGGGCATGCGATCACAATCGGTTTTCGAACGTCCAACAATGAGGCAGAAAATGAAGCCCTCCTTGCCGGATTGAAAAGCGCATTGAGGATGAAAGCGTCGGAGCTTATGGTATTCAGCGACTCCAAACTGGTGATCAATCAGGTCTCTGGGGAGTATGAGGCTAGGGATGAAAGGATGGCCAAATATCAGGCGCTGGTACGCGCAGAACTCAAAAAGTTTGCTACGATAAGAATGGAACAAATTAACCGCGAGGAGAACAAAGCAGCTAATGAACTGGCCGGCCTAGCATCCATGCAAACAACTTTTCCCAATCCTTTGATCACCGATTTTTTGCCCCGAAGTACTCTGCGCCGACTTAGGATCATCCTGGATGGACCCCATCATCCCCTTCCTAAAGGATAGAATTCTACCAGAAGAAAAGAAGGCGGCCAACAAAATCCGAGCCAAATCAGAGCGGTTTTGGCTCTCTCCATCTGGAGCCTTATACAAGAAGTCTTTCACTGGGCCGTATCTGAAGTGCGTCCACCCCGACAAGGTGGAAGCTGTCCTCTATGAGATTCATGAAGGCATCTGCGGGAGTCGTATTGGGGGAAGGTCTTTGGCTTACCGAGCGATTTCCCAAGGTTATTGGTGGCCGTGCATGCAGGCGGACGCGCAGAAATACGTTTGCAGGTGTGAAAAATGTCAAAAATTTGCTCACCAAATCCACCAGCCGGCCAGAGAGCTGCTCCCCCTTACAAGTCCTTGGCTGTTCGCACTTTGTGGGACCACTCCCAACAGCTCCGGGCAACCGCAAGTTTTTCATCGTTGCTACCGATT
This sequence comes from Camellia sinensis, assembly GCF_055761805.1. NCBI lineage: Eukaryota > Viridiplantae > Streptophyta > Magnoliopsida > Ericales > Theaceae > Camellia > Camellia sinensis. The sequence goes on along the minus strand of NC_138961.1, from coordinate 110,224,722 downwards.
ACTTCAGTAAGTGGGTTGAGGCTGAGCCGTTGGCAACCATAATGGAAAAAGATGTGAAGAAGTTTGTTTGGCAAAGTGTCGTCACTTGCTTCAGTATACCGAAGGCCCTTATTTCGGATATTGACACTCAGTTCGATGGGAAACTCTTTCACGGATTTTGCGAAGAGTTAAAGATTGAGTTCTACAACTCAACACCGGCCTACTCTCAGTCAAATGGTCAAGCAGAAGCCTTAAACAAGACTATCCTGGACGGGCTGAAGAAGCGGCTAGAGAAAGCCAAAGGGAAGTGGGCTGAAGAACTACCCAATGTGCTCTGGGCATACTGCACCACGCCAAGACGTTCGACCGGGAAAACACCATTTGCCTTGGCCTATGGCATGGAGGCTGTTATCCCATTGGAAATCGGTATGCCGACCATCCGGTCTGAAAGTTTTCAGCCAGACTTGAATAATGAAGCAGTGGCCTTGGAGCTTGACCTAGCTGAAGGAAGAAAGGAATGGGCGCTAATCCACATTGCAACCTACCAGCAAGAACTCTCCAGGAAATACAACAAGGCTGTGCATCCAAGGCTATTCAAGATCGGAGACTAGGTCTTGAGAAAGATGATGGGCAACACGGTGATCCTTGGTGAAGGCAAACTGGGTGCAAATTGGGAAGGGCCGTATAAGGTAACTGGCCTTGCAGGCAAAGGGGCATACCATCTAGAAGATTTAGATGGTAAAGCTATCCCCAGACCGTGGAATGCAGCTAATCTTAAGATTTTTTACTTCTGAAATGTAATCTCTTCTGTTCCCTTTTCTTTTGAATATTGGCCCTTTGGCACCAGATGTAAATCTCTGACGTGTAATGAAAGATGACCCTATATTTTCCTACCTCCTTCTTATATTATGTGTTTCTGTACAATGACATCACAAGGGTATGGGGCCACTATGAATGCCAGGGGCAAGAAGCCAACAATGGCTTGACAGAGGCCGTGCAAACAGTTGGTGTATTGTCCAACTTGCATAAGGGCCGAGTTGATTTTACTCGCCCGAGTGAAATGTTGGCGTTTTGTCCAACTTGCAGAAGGGCCGAGCTGATTTTGTTCGCCCAAGTGAAATGTTGGCGTTTTGCCCAACTTGCAAAAGGGTCGAGCTGACTTTGTTCACCCGTGTAAAATGTTGGCGTTTTGTCCAACTTGCAAAAAGGCCGAGCTGATTCGGCCATTCCCAAGTGAAATGTTGGCGTTTTGCCCAACTTGCAAAAGGGCCGAGCTGATTTGTCCAACTCGGAGAAGGGCCGAGTTGATTTTGCTCGCTCAAGTGAAATGTTGGCATTTTGCCCAACTTGCAAAAGGGCCGAGCTGACTTTGCTCGCCCGAGTAAAATGTCGGCGTATTGTCCAATTTGCAGAAGGGCCGAGTTGACTTTGCTCGCCCGAATAAAATATCAGCGTTTTTGTTAGCATATTATATTATTATCTGAGCTTTTTTAGTTTGTAATTATTCTATGCCCTCTGGGCTCGACTTGAAATTGTCTCATCTTGTAAATCCTAATCTTCATTTATAAATAGGAGATGATATTCTATCAAACCCTAAGCTGGTTACTCAAGCTTCATGGTATCAGAGCAGAACCTTTAGGGTTTCGGCTCACCCTTGTTGGTCGACCTTTGCACCAACCACTCTAGGGTTCGAAACTTACCTAGGTTGATCATCTGCTGCGATCTTCAGCTCGCCGTCGTCACTCAGTCGATCTCCTCAGTTCGTTGCCGTCGTCTTTAGCTCGCCTTCCTCTGTCGATCTCCTCACTCAGCTGATCTCCTCAGCCCGTCGACCTCCTCAGTCGATCTCCTCCGCCAGTCAATCTTCCAGCAGTTCGTCGATCTCTCTCTGGTATACTCTCATCACTGTTTGGTATACTTATGTTGTGTATATAGACCGTACCAATACATGTATAAATGAATAACTAAATAGAATAAAAAAATAAAAAAAATGGTTTCTTAATTTTGTTATGCTTTTATAGTGGTCATTGTGCCTGTTCTTTCATCACGACCTTCCGGGTTTGTGAATGCCACTAGTTTTGTTGCGGGTTCGGTAGTATAGTATCCATGACAGATTCCACCAGTGTGTCCCCTACTTCTCAAACACCGAGGAGTGAGAGTCTCATTATACCTACTACCATGACTGAGAACCCCAACCCTAGTCTGAAAATCACCACCTCTCTATTTAATGGTCAGAACTACCTAGCATGGTCTCAAAGTTTGACTATGTTTTTGAAGAACAGAGGGAAGATGGGGTATGTTAATGGCAGGATACAGGCACCTAATACCACTCACTCGGGTTATGACCAATGGGAGATTACCAATTCTTTAATTATGGGTTGGCTTATTCATTTAATGGTTCCTGAAATTGATAAGGGCTACTTGTCTATGGAGACTGCCCAGAATGTTTGGGATGCTGTGGCTGCCACCTATTCCCGCAAAGGGAATTTCTCACAGGCATTTGAGTTACGCCGCTCTATTGAGAGCTCACTTCAAGGGGAGCAGACTGTTCTTCAGTATTTCACTTTCCTCACCAACGGCTGGAAACGCCTTGACCACCTGGAAGACTATAAGCCCGTTTGCCCTGCTGATTCTGGCTGGCCTAAACGGGTCTTTAAATTTAGGGGTCGAGTTCTGGGTATGGACACTCTTCCTTCACTTCAGGAGGCATTTGCCTATGTACAAAATGAGGAGAGTCGCCGGTCTGCTATGATGTCCCCTGTCTCTACTGACCGCTCAACATTACTGTCTACTCCTCGAGATGGCCTCAGCCTGACTCCCATCCCTCCGTCTGCTGCTAAGGAGTCTGTATTATGTGATTATTGCAAGAAGCCGCGACATACTCGTGCGACGTGTTAGAAGCTTCATGGGACTCCATCCGGGGGTAGAGGTGATCGGTCTAGTTCTCGAGGAGGTCGGTCAGGCCAGTCTAGAGGACGTGGTTCCTATTCTCGGGCTCATCAGTCTAGTGCCGTTGATAAACTTTGTGAAAGGTCATCAATGGTTTGTTACATTTATTGATGATTTTCTCGTGCTACTTGGGTGTATCTCATGAAAGATAAGAGTGAGGTTTTCTCTGTGTTTCGCAATTTTCATAAGATGATTTGTACTCAGTTTGGGGCCACTGTCAAACTATTTCGTTCTGATAATGGCGGGGAATACATAGATTCTGGGTTAGGACAATATTTCTCTTCTCATGGCATTATCCATCAGACCTCTTGCACCAATACCCCTCAACAAAATGGGGTGGCAGAACGCAAGAATCGGCATCTTCTTGAGATGGCTTGGTGCATGTGTTTTTCTATGAGTGTGCCTCGGCCCTATTGGGGCGACACTGTTCTCACCGCTGCCCATCTTATTAATCGTCTCCCTACCCAGGTCTTGCAAAAACAAGCTCCTCTTCACGTCCTCCTCTGTTCTCAGTCCTTATTTTCTATTCCTCCCAAAATTTTTGGTTGTGTTTGTATTGTTCATAATCACTCTCCTTCTCGTGGTAAGTTGGACTCTCGCTCCCTCAAGTGTGTTTTTCTTGGTTACTCTCCTACTCAAAAAGGGTATAAATGTTACCACCCTTTTTCTTGTAAGTGGTTTGTGTCCATCGATGTTACTTTCTTTGAGTCCCAGTCCTATTTCTTGTCCTCTCCGGTGTCACCGTCCTCATTTCCGGGGGAGCCTTGGTGTGAAGTGAGTCCTGCGCTTCCTATGGTGGACCCAGTCGTTCTTGCACCACCCTCTTCTACTGTGCTTCCTATGGTGGAATCAGTTGTTCTTGCACCACCCTCTTCTACTAGGACTGTAGAACCCAATGTCACCAAGGATAAGGATGGGGATGTTTATGTCCGGGACATAGACAGATAACAAGTTAACTGGATACAATGGACCACTTCTGCTCCTCCACTGCCATCTTCTGCTTCTGATGAGAGTCTAGGTAACTTTGAATCTCATGAGTCCATTGATCTTGATGTTCCTATTGCCAAGAGGAAGGGTGTGCGATCTTATACTCAACATCTTATCTCACAGTGTGTGTCCTACTCTCATTTGTCATCCTCATATAGAGCGTTTGTATCCATTATTTCCTTTGTTAGCATTCCTAACCATTTTCAGGATGCTCTTGCTACCTCCGAGTGGAAAGTAGCCATGATTGAGGAAATGAAAGCACTTAGGAAGAATGACACTTGGGAATTGACTGAGTTACCTACGGGCAAACGACCTGTGGGATGTAAATGGGTATATATTGTGAAACACAAAACAGATGGGTCTATTGAGCGTTACAAGGCAAGACTTGTGGCAAAAGGGTTTACTCAGACATATGGCATTGATTATCAAGAGACCTTCGCACCTGTGGCTAAGATGAATTCAGTCAGAGTACTTCTCTCTCTAGCAGCTAATCTAGATTGGCCGCTTTATCAGTTTGATGTCAAGAATGCCTTTCTCCATGGTGAACTTGAAGAAGAGGTATATATGGACATTCCTCCTAGTTTTGAGGGTCATCAGACAGAAGGCAAAGTATGCAAGCTTTGGAAGTCATTATATGGTCTTAAACAGTCTCCAAGGGGTTGGTTTGAGAGATTCACTCAGGCTATGTTTAAATATGGCTTCAAACAGGGTCAGACAGATCACACCTTGTTTGTGAAACATTCTTCACGTGGTAAGACTACATCACTTATTGTTTATGTAGATGACATAGTTCTTACAGGCAATGATAGTGGGGAAATACCTCTGTTGAAGAAATATTTAGCTAATGAGTTTGAAATCAAAGACTTGGGAAGCTTGAAGTATTTTTTGGGAATTGAAGTTGCTCGCTCTAAGGATGGGATATTTATCACAGAGAAAATATGTGCTTGACCTATTGAAGGAAACTGGAATGCTTGGCTGCAAGGCATGTGCCACTCCACTGGAACCCAATCAGAAATTGGGGGATGATGAAGGAGGAGAAGCTGTTGATAGGGGGAGCTATCAGTGATTAGTGGGTAAGCTCATTTACCTATCTCACTCCCGTCCTGATATTGCTGTTGCTGTCAGTGTTGTTAGTCAGTTTATGCATGCTCCTCATCAGATTCACTTTGAGGCTGTCATGAGAATCTTAAGGTACTTGAAGTCTACTCTTGGTAAGGGTCTTTATTTTTCAAAGTATGATCATCTTCGTGTGGAAGCCTATACAGATGCTGACTAGGCTGGATCAATAACTGATAGGAGATCAACTTCAGGGTATTGCACCTTTGTTGGAGGCAACCTAGTTACTTAGAGAAGTAAGAAACAGAATGTGGTTGCTAGGTCAAGTGCAGAAGCTGAGTTTAGAGCTATGGCACAAGGTGTGTGTGAACTTTTATAGATCAAGTTATTGTTGAGTGATCTAGGTATTGATCAGACGGACTCCATGCGGTTATACTGTGATAATAAGGCTGCCATCAATATCGCTCACAATCTAGTTCAACATGACGGGACAAAACATGTTGAGATTGATCCCCACTTCATTAAGGAGAAACTCACTAGTGGTACCATTTGTACTCCTGTTTGGTGAACAACTTGCTGACATTCTTGCCAAGGGAGTTGGGAATAAACCATTTCATGACATATTAGGCAAGCTGGGCATGCGAGATATCTTCGCACCAGCTTGAGGGGGAGTGTTAGCATATTATATTATTATCTGAGCTTTTTTGGTTTGTAATTATTCTATGCCCTCGGGGCTCGACTTGTAATTGTCTCATCTTGTAAACCCTAATCTTCATTTATAAATAGGGGCTGATATTCTATCAAACCCTAAGCTAGTTACTCAAGTTTCAGTTTTGTCCAACTTGCAGATGGGCCGAGTTGACTTTGCTCGCCCGAATAAAATATCAGCGTTTTGTCCAACTTGCAGTAGGGCCAAACTGATTTTGCTCGCCCGAGTGAAACGTTGGCATATTGCCCACTTGCACCGCGGCCGAGCTGCTTTTTGCTCGCCCGTGGCAATGGATGCTTGGGCCATCCAGGTTTATGGCCGAGCTGATTTTACTCACCCGAGCTGGAACTTATATTCGACAAACATTTCAAATCGAAGAAGATTTGCTTATCATACTGAAGACACAACAAAAATAGATACTTGGCGAGCAAAAGTTAAACTTTTCATTGATTAAGAAAGCGGAATTACAAAAGTGGGGCTAAGCCCGGTTATATTCCAAAAAAAAAAAGGGAAAAAGGGCAGAAGATTAGTCTAAATCTACATCAACGGTTTGCTCGGCCAGTCCCTCCTCAGCCTCATCTGCTAGCGCATCTACTACCGTGACAACCTCTTGCTCGATCTCTCGATCCTTGGCCCCTTCCTCAGAAGCTTCAGAAGGAGGATGTTGCTCAGCCGGTTGCACGACGGTAGCTTCTGTTTCAGCTGCTTGTTTGGCTTCTTCAATTCGCCTCCTCTGCACGACGCCGGCATAAGCTTGCATATAGGCCGGGATGAAGGCAGCAGGAGGGTTTTGAAACACCTCGGCGTCCTGACCATGGCCAAGTTTTTCCATGGCGGCTTTCCAACCGCACTGGGAAAAGATGTCCTTGGTCACCTGGACCTGCCGTTCATATGCTGTCTCACCCTCGGCATAACCGCGGTCTCCAGCCTCGTCAACCTGCTTCTCAAGCTCTGTTTTGTGAGCGTCGCGGAGTTTGCGTAGCTCGACAATGTATCGGGCCTTCGTCACTTGGAGGGCCCTCTACTTGTCCTCGTCTGCCCGGGCCAATCGTTCAGAAAAGCTTGTCGCGCTCGGCCGCTGCTGCTTCCTGCGCGGCCTTCAGTTTTGCCAGCTCGGCCGTCTTGGCCTTGTTGTCAGTAATTGCCTCTCGCAGACTTTTCCGCACGGCGATCATTCGCTTGTGGGCCAGGTAATTCTTCTGCGCGGCCTGCGCAACAAACAAAAATGTCAGAACTCCATAATCGAGCAGACACTTGACAATAGGAGAACTTGAAAACATACCAACATTATTGACTTTATTGCCGAGCAGAGAATCTTCAGATCGAACAGCTCCTCGTGCTTTTTCATGTTGGCAGGAAGGAGCAGCCCTTTGGTCATGTTGAAGCCGAGAGAGTAATCCTTGTCCGCGTTCATCTGCCAAATGTTGTTCGGTCTGATTTTTTCTCGGCCTTTTCTTCGACCGACCTGCAGCTTGTTCGCTGGCCAGAGCCGGCACAACCCCCTCCTCTTGCACGGCCGGCGTGGAAGAAGTTCCCCCAGCTGCCTCCGGTGGCTGGGAGTCGCTCGCCTCACCGGTGATCATTGACTTGATAGCTCGGATCTTGGCCATCTCTTGCTCGGTTGTCAAAGGGACCAGTTTGATCGGTGGAAGGCTGGGATCTGGTTCTGGAGAAGGTGCACGCAGGAAGTCGGTCACCCGGCTCTTGCGCGGCGCCGTGTAGCGGTAGCTCGGTTCGAAGCCAAGCAGCTTGGGTGATTCTCGCTCCTTAGCCGGATGACGCAACGCAACCCTTATAGCCTCCTGGTTTGCGCGGGAGTAATCCTCTGCCAAGAGTTTATAGTCTGCAACATGAAGGCAACTGTTAGAGCGGCAGTAAAAAGAGCAACTTCAAAAAAATTGATGTCGAGATGCTCACCAGCACTCCCAAAGTCTTTTCTTATGTACCAACCCGGTATGGGTGCTTCGGTGTCCTCATAATTACCGGACACCCACAAAAAATCGTCATCGTTGGTCTCTTTGTCCGGGTTACCTTCAATGAGTTTTGCTCGGCCTTTCCTGACCTTGAGATACCAGCAAAACCCACCTTTATTTTTACTAAGTGCATATTAGTGAAATATCTCGGCGAGGCCGAGATTCAGACCAAGTATTCTATTTAGTTCGGCCACGCCGTTTATTATTTTGTATGTATTGTTGGAGACTTGGGTCGGGCACACAGCCTAGTCTGCCTTAAAAACTCGCAGATCAGGGGTTGGACCGGGAAGCGCAGGCTTCCTTCTACAATGGACACCACCGTGAAGGGGCATTTGTCCAGCTCGCCCCATGGAGTGTCTCCTTTCTTGGTGAGCTCCAAATGGACATCATCTGGAATATTGTACTCTATACGGAACTCGGCCAGTGCCCCCGGAGAATTCACCATGAACCGGTACTTCCCCATCTATCCCGGTTTTATTTAGTTGGTTGATTTAGGTCGTATCTCGGTAAAAATTTGGTGAATGTTTGCTCGGACTTTGAGCTTCACCGGTTGTAACGCTGAACGGGCCTGGTCGGTCCTAGTTTGTTCTGCATTATTAAGAAACAACTCCAAGGATTAGCGTGGCATAAATTGCACGGCTTCACTATTTGGGGCGTTTGATCAGTTCAATTTTCTTATCTCGGCTTCACTATGTGGCCGACATGACCTTCCTAGATCGGTTCTAGCCCCCCTTCTTGCAGCTTGGTCTCAGCCTCAAAACAAGACCACAAACAGGTTCTTGCTCGGCTAAATCCTATTTATAGATCAAAAATTTGGGTTTTGCTCGGTCTCACTCAGGGTTCAGGCTGTTTATCCTAAGTGTCAAGTCCATGCATCGAAACTAGGGGAAACAAGGGGCATGGGAGCCCCATCTGCTTCTCTGATTCCAGTTTTTCCTAAGGTGTACCAGTATTACCCCAAAGAGGGGGCACTGGTAAGATTCTAACAGTCCCAGGCAAGAACATGAAAAACGTAAATGGCGAATACGAAGGAGAGGCAGGTAAACTTACCGATATGGACGCCAAGTGAGGAGCAGTTAACCACGATCTTGTCTACAGCCTTTGAGAGGACGAAGGTGGTCGAGAACGACTGGAGGAGCAGTGATGGTGGAAGCTTGGAAACTTGATGGCTAGGGTTTGGCTCGAGAGAGAAGATGAACAGTAGGGGCGTATGTGACCCCTCATGTGCGTATATAAAGGAGCGGGGAAGCCAAAGGGTGGCAACCTTTTGAAATTTGCGCGTGACGAAGACAGCTGTGGGTCTGCACGGAACCAATGGTATGAAGCCATGTGGCATCGAAAAGATGGCTGTGTCAGTACGGTTGTACGATCGACGACTAGACTATTGGGGCAATCCCCGACGACCGACCAATTCGGATGGCCCGGTCAGAATGATAATCCCAAATCACGCTCAGCTCGGATGGGAATAAGGGGCAATTGAGAGGAAGATTTGCGCCGGGCTATGGCGTCGAACCGAATCGGCACGGCCTCTCGGGCTATCGCGTTTCGCCGAGCTATGTCACTGACCGCAATGCGAAGACATGCATGTGCCCAATCGAGCTTTTGACTTGGCTAAGTCTTCGGTTGGATCCGCAGTGGTGCGTTTGGACCGAGCCAAGCACAGCCCGGAATGAATTTAGACCAGGATGAAGGCCTGCACGCCTCACGGCCAGTCAGTTCGGATGGACCGACTTCTTACAGTTCGGCCGTCCCGGTCGTGGTGGTGTTTCTTCCTAAGCGATAGATCGGTGATGATATCCCGGTTGAGTGTGCCACCTGGACCAATGGTGTGATGGAGGGGAAATCCACTCGTGGCACGCATCAATACCATTTGGCAGTTCCACACACGTTGTTTGGAGGTTTTGGCCTTTACACGCATAAGGAAGGTAGAGGGGAGAACTGCCACCTGTCCAGGAAAGGACAGCAGAGATAGTGCACCCACAATCTCTAAGGCTGCATGGCCAGCCTGGATGCAGCGTCGCAGGGCGTGATCAATGTCATCCATGGCATCATTGAGCGGGCAAGGGTCTGCGAACTAAGAGGGATGATCAAGAAAGCTGAGCACATGAGAGGTGCTCTCCGTTCAGCCTGCCGTGAAAAAAGGGAAGACTGAGGAAAAAGATGTCCTGACCTTTTCTAGCAAAGACTTGGAAAGGATTTAAGTGCCTCATAATGACGCCCTAGTGGTGACCCTCTGTGTCAAGGACTTCGACGTCAAAAGAATTCTGGTTGACCAGGGGAGTTCGGTCGAGATCATGTATTACGACGCATTCAAACAGATGAAGTTGGAGGACAAGGACTTGGTCCCCGCAACGTCTCCATTGGTTGGCTTTAACTCTCAACCAGAATGGCCGATCAAAAAGATCATATTGCCGGTCAAAGCGGGATCAGTCACGAAGCAAGTGGAGTTTTGGGTGCTTAAAGTCCCATCGATCTACAACTTAATTTTGGGCAGGGGCTGGTTGCATGCCATGCAGGCGGTAGCATCGACCTACCATCAGGTCCTGCGCCTCCCGGCACCAACCGGACAGATAGAAAAGGTTTGGGGAGACCAGGTGCTGCCAAGGGCTTTGTGCAGATGATAGAGGGCCCGGAGGGGAAGGAAGTCCTGGAAGACGTAGGAAGAAAGGTCGAGGAGATATCGGTCGAAGACTTGGTGGAGGTGCGCATGGACGAGAATGACCCAAACAAGTTCTTTCTTTTGGGTTCATCCCTGCCCAGCGCCGAGCGACTTGAGTACGTTGACTTTTTGATTTCTAATATGGAGGCCTTCGCATGGACGCCTTACGATATGCCTGGCGTCGACCCTAGCTTCATTTGCCACCAGTTAAACGTCTTTCCAAATGTACGACCGGTCATCCAGAGGACACGGCGCTCGGCCTTGCACCATGCCGAGATAGTAGCGGAAGAGGTCAAGAACTTGTTGGAAGCGGGGGGCAATAGAAGAAGTGCAATATCCTAGGTGGATATCTAACACGGTGGTGCTGAAAAAGAACGGCAAGTGGCGGGTGTGCGTTGATTATAAGACGGTCAACCGTGCGTGCCCAAAGGATAGCTTCCCCCTCCCAAGAATCGACCAGCTGGTGGACTTGATCGCTGGCCATCAGAGGTTCAGCTTCCTCGATGCGTATCGTGGCTACCACCAGATAGCCATGTATGAACCAGACCGAGAGATCACTTCGTTTACCACTCCGCGTGGCCTGTACTGCTACAAGGTCATGCCATTCGGACTAAAAAACGCTGGGGCAACTTTTCAAAGGATGGTAACCAAGATGTTCGCTCCCCTTCTAGGTCGCACCATGGAGGCTTACATCGATGATATGGTGGTAAAGAGCAAGGAAAAATCTCGACACCTCGCCGACCTTGCAGAGATGTTCACTACACTCAAACATCACAAGCTGCGTTTGAATGCCTCCAAGTGCGCCTTCGGAGTCGGCATCAGAAAATTCCTAGGTTTTTTGGTCACGAACCGAGGAATTGAAGCCGACCCTTCCCAAATCAAGGCGATACAAGAGCTGGAGCGTCCAAACTCCATAAAGGACGTGCAACATCTTGTCGGGATGGCAGCCGCGCTGAACAGATTTATCAGCCGGTCTTGAGATCGTTGCAGGCCCTTCTTCAAAACTTTGAAGGCCAAGTTCTTCTGGGATGACGAATGTGACCGTGCATTGGCGGATCTGAAAGCATACCTTTCCTCAGCCCCTATCCTAGTCACACCAAAACCGGGTGAAGAACTGTATCTCTACTTGGCAGTCTCTCAAGATGCGGTAAGCGCCGTGCTGAGGGTACCCAGCACCTCCCCATCTTCTACGTAAGCAAGACCTTGCTCCCGGCTGAATCAAGATATCTTCCGCTAGAAAAATTGGCTCTGGCCCTGATGATGGCCTCCAGAAAGCTAGCGCATTATTTTCATGCTCACACAGTCGTTGTGCTAATCGAATTTCCACTTAAGGTGCTCTTCGAAAAGGCTGATTTTACTGGTAGAACTCTAAAGTGGGCTGTAGAATTGGGGCAATATGATATCAAGTTTCAACCGCGCACTACCATCAAAGCTCAAGCTCTTGCCGACTTCGTGGCGGAATTTGCCCCAGGAACACACCCCGTTTGCCCTATCGATGTGGCTAGTGCGGATTTGGTGCAGCCCATGGCTCAAATAGTAGATACGAATAGCGGACAACATGTGACGGAAGGGCAAACGAAACTCGAAAAAAAATGCAGGAACTGGACAACCTGTCAAAGCACGGGCTCGACCGGGGCATAGAAAGAAACCATAATGAACCGACCAGTACCCTGCAGTTGAAGAGCTCCCAAAATCCCTCCGACTGCTGGAAATTGTTCATTGGCGAGATGTGGGAACTCTTCGTCGATGGGGCCTCCAACAGGCACGGCGCTGGGCTGGGGATTGTCCTAACCTCCCCAGATGGGCTGACCATAGAGCATGCGATCACAAACAGTTTTCCAGCGTCCAACAATGAGGCGGAATATGAAGCCCTCCTTGTCGGATTGAAAAGCGCATTGAGGATCAAAGCGTCGGAGGTTATGGTATTCAGCGACTCCAAACTGGTGATCAATCAGGTCTCTGGGGAGTATGAGGCCAGGGATGAAAGGATGGCCAAATATCAGGCGCTGGTACGCGTAGAACTCAAAAAGTTTGCTGCGATAAGAATGTAACAAATTCACCGCGAGGAGAACAAAGCAGTTGACGAACTGGTCGGCCTGGCATCTATGCAAACAACTTTTCCCAATCCTTTGATGACAGATTTTTTGCCCCGGCCTAGCATTGAGGAACCAGAGGTGCCCGAAGCACTCTGCGCCGACTTAGGACCATCTTGGATGGACCCCATCATCGCCTTTCTAAAGGATAGAATTTTACCAGAAGAAAAGAAGGCGGCCAACAAAATCCGAGCCAAATCAGAGCGGTTTTGGCTCTCTCCATCTGGAGCGTTGTACAAGAAGTCTTTAACTAGGCCGTATCTGAAGTGCGTCCACCGTGACAAGGTGGAAGCTTTCCTCTATGAGATTCATGAAGAAATCTGCGGGAGTCGTATTGGGGGAAGGTCTTTGGCTTACCAAGCGATTTCCCAAGGTTATTGGTGGACGTGCATGCAGGCGGACGCGCAGAAATACGTTCGCAGGTGTGAAAAATGTCAAAAATTTGCTCACCAAATCCACCAGCCGGCCAGAGAGCTGCTCCCCCTTACAAGTCCTTGGCCGTTCGCACTTTGGGGGCTGAATATAGTAGGACCACTTCCAACAGCTCCGGGCAACCGCAAGTTTTTCATCGTTGCTACCGACTACTTCACTAAGTGGGTTGAGGCCGAGCCGTTGGCAACCATAAAGGAAAAAGATGTGAAGAAGTTTGTTTGGCAAAATGTCGTCACTCGCTTCGGTATACCGAAGGCCCTTATTTCGGATAATGGCACTCATTTCGATAGAAACTCTTTCGCGGATTGAGTTCTACAACTCAACACCGGCCTACCCTCAGTCAAATGGTCAAGCAGAAGCCTCAAACAAAACCATCTTGGACGGGCTGAAGAAGCGGCTAGAGAAAGCCAAAGGGAAGTCTGCTGAAGAATTACCCAATGTGCTCTGGGCATACCGTACCATGCCGAGACGTTTGACCGGGGAAACACCATTTGCCTTGGCCTATGGCATGGAGGCTGTTATCCCACTAGAAATCGGCATACCGACCATCCGGTCTGAAAGTTTTCAGCCAGACTTGAATCGTGAAGCAGTGGCCTTGGAGTTTGACCTAGCTGAAGAAAGAAGGGAACGGGCGCTAATTCACATTGCAACCTACCAGTAAGAACTCTCCAGGAAATACAACAAGACCGTGCATTCAAGGCTATTCAAGATCGGAGACTGGGTCTTGAGAAAGGTGATGGGCAACACGGTGATCCCTGGCGAAGGCAAACTAAGTGCGAATTGGGAAGGGCCGTATAAGGTAACTGGCCTTGCAGGCAAAGGGGCATACCATCTAGAAGACTTAGATGGTAAAGCTATCCCCAGACCGTGGAATGCAGCTAATCTTAAGATTTTTTACTTCTAAAATGTAATTTCGTTTGTTCCCTTCTCTTTTGAATATTGGCCCTTTGGCACCAGATGTAAATCTCTGACGTGTAATGAAAGATGACCCTATATTTTCCTACCTCCTTATATTATGTGTTTCTGTACAATGACATCACAAGGGTATTGGGCCACTATGAATGCCAGGGGCAAGAAGCCAACAATGGCTTGACAGAGGCCGTACAAACAGTTGGTGTATTGTCCAACTTGCATAAGGACCGATTTGATTTTACTCGCTCGAGTGAATTGTTGGCGTTTTGTCCAACTTGCAGAAGGGCCGAGCTGATTTTGTTCGCCCAAGTGAAATGTTGGCGTTTTGCCCAACTTGCAAAAGGGTCGAGCTGACTTTGTTCGCCCGTGTAAAATGGTGGCGTTTTGTCCAACTTGCAGAAGGGCCGAGCTGATTCGGCCATTCCCAAGTGAAATGTTGGCGTTTTGCCCAACTTGCAAAAGAGCCGAGCTGACTTTGCTCGCCTGAGTAAAATGTTGGCGTTTTGTCCAACTCGCAGAAGGGCCGAGCTGATTTTGCTCGCCCAAGTGAAATGTTGGCATTTTGCCCAACTTGCAAAAAGGGCCGAGCTGACTTTGCTCGCCGGAGTAAAATGTCGGCGTATTGTCCAACTTGCAGAAGGGCCGAGCTGACTTTGCTCGCCCGAATAAAATATCAGCGTTTTGTCCAACTTGCAGAAGGGCCGAGTTGACTTTGCTGGCCCGAATAAAATATCAGCGTTTTGTCCAACTTGCAGTAGGGTTGAACTGATTTTGCTCGCCCGAGTGAAACGTTGGCATATTGCGCACTTGCACCACGGCCGAGCTGCTTTTTGCTCGCCCGTGGCAATGGATGCTTGGGCCATCCAGGTTTATGGCCGAGCTGATTTTACTCACCCGAGCTAGAACTTATATTCGACAAACATTTCAAATCGAAGAAGATTTGCTTATCATACCGAAGAAATAACAAAAATAGGTATATGGCGAGCAAAAGTTAAACTTTTCAAAAGCGGAAGTACAAAAGTGGGGCTAAGCCCGGTTACATTTCAAAAAAAAAAGGGAAAAAGGGCGGAAGATCGGTCTAAATCTACATTAACGGTTTGCTCGGCCAGTCCCTCCTCTGCCTCATCTGCTAGCGCATCTACCACTGTGACAAGCTCTTGCTCGATCTCTCGATCCTTGGCCCTTTCCTCAGAAGCTTCAGAAGGAGTATGCTGCTCGGCCGGTTACACGACGGTAGCTTCTACTTCAGCTGCTTGTTTGGCTTCCTCGATTAGCCTCCTCTACACGACGCCGGCATAAGCTTGCATATAGGCCAGGATGAAGGCAGCAGGAGGATTTTGAAACACCTCGGTGTCCTGACCATGGCCAAGTTTTTCCACAGCTGCTTTCCAACCGCACTGGGAAAAGATGTCCTTGGTCGCCTGGACCTGCCGTTCATATGCTGTCTCACCCTCGGCATAACCGCGGTCTCCAGCCTCGTCGACCTCCTTCTCCAGCTCGGTTTTGTGAGCGTCGCGGAGTTTGCGCAGCTCGGCAATGTGTCGGGCCTTCGTCACTTGGAGGGCCCTCTACTTGTCCTCATATGCCCGCGCCAATCATTCAGAAAGCTTGTCGCGCTCGGCCAGTGCTGCTTCCTACGCAGCCTTTAGTTTCGCCAGCTCGGCTGTCTTGGCCTTGTTGTCAGTAATTGCCTCCCGCAGACTTTTTCGCACGGCGATTATTCGCTTGTGGGCCAGGTAATTCTTCTGCGCGGCCTGCGCAACAAACGAAAATGTCAGAACTCCACAACCGAGCAGACACTTGACAACAGGAGAACTTGCAAACTTACCAACACTATTGACTTTGTTGTCGAGCGGAGAACCTTCAGGTCGGACAGCTCTTCGTGCTTTTTCATGTCGGTAGGAAGGAGTAGCCCTTTGGTCATGTTGAAGTCGAGAGAGTAATCCTTGTCCACGTAGACCGAGTCCGCAGTAGAGCCAGCCCGGCCTTTGTATGTTAACTCGGGCGACCAGACTGAGGGGGCACTGGATCGAGCGGATGGCTCGGTGATCGGATGTTCAGTCTGCCCCCCAAGTCGGTAGAAGCATGCTCGGTTGAGACAGTACCTGCAGAGGCAAAATTCGCAGAGGATGCTAATGCCCAGGCCTTGTAAAACTCTGTTAAATTTCGCGCCTTGTTTGACCAGTTGGGGCTGAGCCAAGCCGCCAGGTTGGAAGCAACAAAAGCCCTCATTAATATCTTTGAAGTGCACCATGATGAAGTTGCTGAGGCTAAGGAGTATGTGCCTCGGCGCATCCAGGAAGCTTATGGGGCCATTACTTTTTCAGAGGCAGACAGAGCATACCCATTTCCCCATAATCATTCTCTTTTTGTCACAGCATACATCAATGATGTAGAGTTCAAGCGTACTTTCCTTGATGGCGGGGGCGTCGATAAACATCATCACTATTGACTCCTTTGCAAAGGCTGGTATCCCAGAGTCCAGGATGGTTCGCCAACCCATCACTGTGACGAGTTTTGGCGGCGAGAAAAAAGATACCAAGGGCCATGTGGTCATGGACTTAGCAGTTGGTGAGATCTGTTCTGCAACCAAGTTTCATGTTATTGAAGCATACACAAATTGCCACATGATACTTGGCAGAGCTTGGATGCACCGATATGGTGCTATCCCGTCCAATTATCACCAATGCGTGAAGGGAAAGTTGGGAAAGCGCACAGTAACCATATAAATGCATCTGAACAGCCATTTGGGGTTGAGAAGGCACACTATTCAGATGCAGTTTTCTTTACTGAGTTGTCAACGGGTGAAACTCCTAGGACCGGTAAAGTTGCAGGAGTAAAAAGGCATTCGGGATGCAGAGGCTGCTCCAGAAAGTAGTGGGCAGAAGAGGAGCAGCAAGCCCACAAGTCCTCCGCCCAAGATTGTTAATGTGCAGGAGGGCGGTAAGACAGTTTACTACCTATGACGGGTCTTGGAGGCCAGGCTTCATACCTTGGGAGGATGGCCCCGAGACAAATAAATGTGACGATGACGAGTCCCAAGAAGAGTTGGTGGAGACGCCTGAGCCCACCCCTGAATGCGTGCAAGATAGACCCAAACTGCAGCAGGAGGTACTTGCTGAGGTCAACCTCAACGACTTACCAAGGCTGAGCAAGCCCCGTGTTCATCAGCGACACAATGGCTCCAACAGCTAAGGCAGAATTGATAACACTACTGAAGCGGTACAGTGACGTCTTTGCTTGGACATACGATGAGATGCCTGGTCTTGACCCATCTCTTGTCACCCATCACCTGGATACTTTTCCCAACTCTAAGCTAATAAAGCAGCATGCTCGAAAGTATCACCCTGACCTTGAGGCAAAGATTAAGGAAGAGGTAGAAAAGTTGTCGAGGGCCAGGTTCATTGAGCCTATAGAGTACCCAACTTGGCTGGCAAATATTGTGCCGGTGTGGAAGAAGAACGGCCAGATCAGGGTCTGCGTAGACTTTCCCGACCTGAATGAATGAGGCATGCCCGAAAGATGAGTTTCCATTGCCCCATGTTGACACACTTGTCGATTCTACTACGGGCCATAAGATGTTCTCCTTTATGGATGGGTTCAGTGGTTATAATCAGATCAAAATGGCAATAAAAGATGCAGAAAAACGGCATTTAGAACACCCTTGGGAAATTTTTTCTATACGGTGATGCCCTTCGGTTTGAAAAACACGGGGGCAACCTACCAACGGGCTATGACTGCAGTGTGCCATGACATGTTGCATCATGAAGTGGAAGTATATGTGGATGATCTGGTGGTCAAGTCCACCAAGGCAAACTGACACCTCTGCGACTTGGAAAAAGTTTTTCAGCGATGCCGCAAATTCTGCCTAAAGATGAACCCTCTCAGTGTGCCTTCGGAGTTACCGCCGGCAAGTTCCCTGTCTTTTTTGTACACCAGCGGGGGATTGAAGTAGATGGGGATAAGATTAAATCAATCATGGAGATGCCACCACCACACTCTCAAAAGGCTTTGAAGAAATTCCTAGACAAAGTGTCATACCTCAGGAGGTTCATTCCAGCCCTTGCTGAGATAACCTTTTCCTTTGGGACACTGCTAAAAGGGAATTACAAGTTTGAATGGTTGCTAGAACACCAGCAGGCATTTGATATGGTGAAGAAAGCACTTACAATGATTGCCCTACAACCCAACAAGCCTCTGCTACTGTACCTGACGTCTACACGTCGGTCTATTGGGGCTCTACTTGTCCAAGACATAGATGGCATTGAGAAGCCAGTCTATTACATCAGTCGCAAAGTCAATGGTGTCGGGTCGCGATATACCCAAATTGAGAGGCATTGTTTAGCCTTAATCTTCACAGCGCGGAAGTTGCGCCACTATTTTTTGGCACACCCGATCCATGTTGTGACCTCGGAGTGATCCGGTCTGTTACTTGCTAAGCAAACCCGCTCTGACTGGAAGAATGGCAAGATGGCTTTTGGCTCTAGCATAATATGACATCACTTGTGTTACTCCCAAGGCTATTAAGAGCCAAGCACTTGCAGACTTACTGGCCCAATTCCCATCTGGTGAACATGAACCTACAGAGGTATCTCTACCAGGTGAGGTCCATGTCTCAGCAGCTGCAGTTGAGGCTTATTAGGACTTAAAATTTGATGGAGCTTCGGGAGCTGGGAAAGGCGGAGCTGGCATAACACTAACCAGTGAAGAAGGAGAGAAGTTTCATCTATCATATAAGCTTGATTTTGAACGTTCCAACAACGAGGCTGAATATGAGGCGTTGATACTGGGTCTAATCGCTACCCAAAAGAAGGGCCTTTGCAAGTTGAAAATTTGGGGTGACTCTAAGTTAGTTGTCAGGCAAACAATGGGTGATTTCGGCTTAAAGGAGCCTCTGTTGGGCCCATATCGCACCGTGGTTCAAGGGTTGCTCACTGCAATTTGATGATGTCCAAATCCAGCATACCCCTCGAACACGCAACCGTTTCCCCGATGCCTTGGCTACACTGGGGGCAAAGGTGGATATACCAGATGATAGTATAGCCATCGTTATCGAGAAAAGAACAACACCAGCAGTGTTAGCCGAAGAACATACAGAGCATGAAGCTGAGGGATGCAAAGCAGATATAATCCAACAGAACAGTTGAAAACAGGCCAGGGAACAATCAGACTAGCAGAACTTGCATAATTTCTGCTCCTCAGAGGAGAGTTGTATTTTTGCGGTGCCAATAACTTGCTGGCAAGGTGCATCGGTAGACAAGAAGCAACTTACAGAGTTAAGCAGATCCATGCTATGTCTTGTGGAGATAGAGATAACGGTCTATACCGGCGGATACAGAGGCAAGGGTATTACTGACCAGAGATGGAAAAGGAAAGTACTGAGTTGCAGAGGCAATGTGCAAAATGTCAATCCCATCCTAAGGAAGAGGAAGCCCATTTCTTAAGCAGTGAAGAATGGAGGTAGCCATATGTCGACTACCTTGGAAATGGCACACTGCCTGAGAACAAAGCCGATGCAATCAGAGTTAAGAGGCGGGCCCTCCGCTTCTTCCTTGACCAAAGGATGAGGCAAATGAGGTGCTGAGGGAAGCCCACAAGACAGAACATCAAGGAGGACAGCGATTATATGGACATCTCATTCACCTCGGCTACTACTGGCCGACAATGGAAGAACATGCTAAAAACTTTGTAAGGAGATGCCAATCCTGCCAGAAGTTTGGGAACTTGATACATGCACCGGCGGTTGAGCTGCACAACATCAAGACCCCTTAGCTGTTCCATACTTGGGCATTTGACAGCGCATTAATCGAAAGTCCACAAATTGCAGTGACTGAAGTTAGTACCAAGTGAGTGGAGGCTATACCGATGAGGAAGGCAGACGGGGCAGGAGTACCCAACTTCATCAGAGAAAGCATAATCTGTAGGTTTGGCATACCAAAAGTAATGTTGTCCAGCAGTGGAACTCCCTTTGTAAATCGTCATGTGGGAAGACTGCTGAACGCCTACCAGATCAAGCAGCACAAGTCTAGTCCATACTACCCCCAAGGGAATGGACAAGCTAAGGCGACCAACAAAACCATCATCCAAATATTGAGTAACATGATGGATGAAGCAGGGGGCACATGGTTTGAACGACTCCCCGTAGCACTCTGAGCGTATAGAAGAGAAAGCCAACTCAGGCAACCCCATTTTCCCTAGTGTACGGGTCCGAAGCTGTGTTACCAGTTGAGTTGGTAGTACCCTCAGCAAGAATGGCTATGTCAGCACACTTAGTTCCAGACAGCAGAAAGAATGACATAGAGGCTGCTGAAGAAAGAAGAGATTGGGCCTCGCGGGCAATGGAAAAGTATCATCAATCTGTAGCTCGTGCCTACAATCAATCTGTTCAGCACAAGAAGTTCAATAAAGGGGACTTGGTATGGAAGACAGTGGACGCAATCATGTGGGGGCAACCAATTCCCAAGTTCTCACCAAGATGGGAAGGCCCCTACAAAGTTGCTGAGGCAAGCAGCAGCGGGTACTACAAGTTGACAAGAGTAGGTGATGGGTTCAAAACTGGCCCTATCATCGCCACGTTGTCTGCATGCTCGAGGAAACCATCGACTGCTTGAAGCCTATCCCTCATCCACGATAGGTCCAAACCGTTCCTCTCAAAGCCACTCAGGTTTGCCTCGACACTTTCCACGAACTTGCTAGGGGTTGTTAGAATCTTCTTAGTACCAAGGTCGCGAATGAAGCTGGCGAGTGACTCCAGCAGTGCTGTCTGCACCATAGATCCAGGAGTGTTAAAAGCAGGAAAGGTACCGGGGTGCAGCGCCTGGATGTGGGGCGAGAGTGAGAGCAGCTACGGAGGAGAAGAGTAACTTAGAAAAGAAACTTTCTGTGAGGGCTGAGGCGACTCCCTCACACCCACGCCAACCTCAATCACTGGAGGGAGACTGGTGGAGCTACCAAAGGTCTGAGGATGACGCACTTCCCCTGAAGATGATTGCCCGACAGCATTGGAATGGGTAGATGCAGTGTTGGCGACCGGGTGAACTAGCCTCGCGAGAAAGACTAAAGCTGCCTGCACTGTCATGTCGCTCCGAAAAGAGGTCATCCATCTGGTAGTCTCCAACGTTCAGATCTGGAACAACAGTGGTATCCATTCCAGTATAAAAATCTCGGGATACCCCAAGGTCAGCTGACACTTCTGGAAAGTGAGTGGGGTACAAGTCTGCCAGCTGCTCAGAGGTTGCCGAAGCAACTGGGTCAGAGGTCCCAGCGACAGCAATAACAGTGTGGGTGGCTAAAGTGACAGCTACCTCTGCAAGTTGGTGCAAATTTAGAGGGGCCACAACAGGAACAGTGGAAGCAACCGCTACACTTGCACTCTCCTTAGCCACTGGGGCGTTCGGAAGTGGGGTCTGCTGAACCAATGGAGACTCAGTGGACTGAGAGGAACCACCAGATGCAGCTCCAAAGGGAGGTGGTGCAACTTCCAGCGGCTCTCTCATGCCGCTATCTTCCCTTGGGGTCTTAGGGAAAAAATCCTCTCCGCAGCAGAGGAACGGTCGGAGTGCACAAAATCAGCGAGGTTTGGAGTCTCTGCACCCTCAGCAACTAGGCCGCCCGTAACAACTTCCACAGCAGGGGGGACTTCATTTTCTGCAGCCTCCACAACTGGCTCAGCCTCAGTAGTTGGTGCGGGCTCAGCACTTGGTTCTTCTTCAACATCTGGAAGTACTGTCCTGCGGGTCCTGAACCTTGTGACCCTTGTAGCAATGGGAAGGTCGTCGTCGTTGTCGTCGTCGTCGTCGTTGTCATTGTCGTCGTCATCATCTGAATCTGAGGAAATTCTGATGGCAGTAGAAGAACCTCCGGGGCCGGTGGTATGGCCGGTGGGCCCTTAAAAGAAAAAAGGTTATGTGATTACCAACGTAAATGTAAGAAGTCCAAGGAATGTGATTTCCGGTTAGTGATGCTTCCAGCCCAATCTACATCTGTATGTACTTCCACTTGAAGATGTCCTTGTTTTTTAAATATCAAGCCTTTATCCGGAGTTCCCTTTAGATACCTTAGGATCCTGTATGCTTCTTCAAAGTGCTCATTTCCTAGTGAATGCATGAATTGGCTTACTCTGCTTACTGCGAATGCTATGTCGGGACGTGTGAGATTAGTATATTAGTCTTCCAACAAGTCTCTGAAATATTCACCGCATCTTCAATTCTAGCATGATGTAGCTTCAAGTTGAGTTCGGTTGGTGTTTCAGCAGCTTTACATCCGAGCAAGCTTGTTTCTTTGAGCAAGTCAATTGTGTACTTGCGCTGAGTGACAAAAATGCCCTCCTTAGATCTAGCGAACTCCATTCCAAGAAAGTATCTTAGTGCTCCAGGACCTTTATCTCGAAATCTTTAGCAAGTCCCTTCTTTAACTTTTTCGATTCGGCACTATCATTACCTGTTAGAATTATGTCATCTACATAAACAATCAAGCTAGCTACTTTACCTTCTCTTGAGTGTTTATAGAACATAGTATGGTCTGCTTGGCTTTAAATGTATCTGAGGTTTTTTACAACCTTCCCAAAGCGTTCAAACCACGCCCTTGGGGATTGTTTGAGGCCGTATAGAGACTTGTTTAATTTGCAGACTTTATCTATACCAAACTTCTTTTCAAAACCTGGAGGTAGGTTCATATAGACTTCTTCTAGATTTCCATTTAAGAAGGCATTTTTTACATTTAATTGATGTAGAGGCCAGCTGGAATTAGCTGCTAGTGACAGTAAAACCCGAATTGAGTTCATCTTGGCAACTGGAGCAAAGGTTTCTTGGTAGTCAATCCCAAGGGTTTGTGTAAACCTTTTTGCCACGAGTCTCACCTTATATCTTTCCACGCTACCATCAGCTTTGCACTTCACTGTAAATACCCATTGGCACCCCACTGTCTTTTTGTCCTTAGGCAGATTCACTAACATCCAAGTACCGTTCTTTTTTAGAGCATTCATCTCTTCCATAATTGTTGATTTCCAATTAGGATCATCCAAGGCTTTCTTAATAATTCTAGGAACAAACAGGTTAGATATTTTTGAAGTAAATGCCCTATGACTTTTGTAAAGTTTATCATAAGATAAATATTTCGCAATGGAATGTTGGGTACATTTTTGAATTCCTTTCCTAATGGCTAGAGGAAGATCACAATCTGTGGGTATAACATTAGGTAAAACCGCTGAAGGAAATGGAGATGAAGTAGAGACAGATGATGGAGGAACCAGATTAGGAATACGAATACCTGAACTACTTGAGGGACCTTTTTTAAGAGATTCTGATTGGCTTTGTGGTAGAGTGGTTGGCTAGTCTTTACTTTTTCTTTGAGTATTTTTCTGAGCATAAACCAAAAACTCAGGTTCGGGAACAGTTTGTTCCAATTGTAGTATTTCTCCCCCTGCTCGTGAGCCTTCTATGTTTGGAGAAGTTGGACTGGGATTTCATTTGTTCTCTATATCTTGAATACCCTATTTCTGTTCTTGTTTTTCATAAAACAAGGGATGGAGATCGAATAGGATTTGTAAGGAATCCGAAGTTGTCTGCCAAAAATTTTCTTCCTTTCTCTTTCTCTCCTTGAAGAGAATTTTTGGTAAAATAGGATTGAGTTTGAAGAAATGAGACATCTATAATCACCCGAATGTTTTTTGTTTGAGGATTATAGCACTTGTAGCCTCTTTTGTTTGGAGCATACCCGATGAAAACACATTTTTCTGCTCTAAGATCAAGTGTGGATCGAATTTGGCTGGTTATGTGAACGAAAATAGTATAGCAAAAAATTTTTAAAGGCAAATCTGAATTAATTTTGCAATCCTGAAAGGTTTTTTTGAGTTACTGCTTATGTCTACAAATTGGCTTTCATACTTAACCAAAAAAAAAAGAAAAAGAAAAAGAAAAAACAAGAATAGGGTTAAGTTAGTAGTTTATTGGTGGTAGTTGCTACATAATTGATGTCTGTTGGGCTATATATAATAAATCCACATGTTTTTTGGGAGATAAATGTAGACCTTTTTTTATTCAATGGCAACTGAGTAGCGAGTAGTAACACAAGTGCTGAAGACTAAAGAATTCCTCAACTGAGCAGTGAGTCAACAACCAGGTTATCTCAGTTATCACTCAAGAATTCCTTCACTTACATTGCTGCCATTGCTTGGAAATGGAGACTAAATTGGGCGCAGGTTTTTTTTGGTTTTTATTTTTTTCTTTTATCCTTTTCGATGTTGTGATGCAGAGCGTGATGCTTTGGAAGCTGACATGGGCATGGAGATAGAAGGTGATGGGCGTGCCCGCATATCTTCAACTCGATCTGGAAGCAGATCTTGTCTTGCCTCCTGCACCAGCTGGCAGAGTCGACAACCAGGTAATTTCTAATCTCAATTGTCACTCAAGAATAAATTCACTTACATTGCTACAATTTCTTAGAAATGGATATCGTATTTCATGAGTAAAAGATCAAAATTATTCTGTTGACATGGCTTCTACATGTTCCAATTAGTATGGTGTTAGAATTGTATGATGCACGATTAGATTCATACAATTTAATGAGTTTCAACCAAAATTATTTGAATTGTGTTGTTTGAAAATTGGGTGTGCTGTTGAATTGAGAATTGAGTAGTTCGTCTATGTTTTTGTTTACATAATGTATTGAAATGACGCCTTCTTCTGTTACTCTACGATGAAACAAAAATTGGGCAATTGGTTATACTGATATATGTGGTTATATATAATTTATTTATATTGATACTATGTAGTATTTGACTTTGATTGCTACAGTGTTCCCACATATGTGTGAGGTTTGGAAATTCCTTTCCAATAATTCGGGCTGTATTTGATAAGCATCCTGCGGATCTTGTATGAGAAGGAAATAAGAAACGGAAAAAAAAAAAAACTTTGTTTATAGTTTCATGTGGAAAAAACATGCAAAGAGCGAATTGCTAATACATGTATTTGTGAGAATAAGTTTTCTGAGTCAAACTGTATATCTCATTAAATTGAACAAAGAATACATCACTCACTTATATAGAATGCTAAATCCTAATCCTAAACAAAATACATCACTGATAGAGAATGCCATTAGCGATAGAACACTAACATTAATTCCTAATCCTAAAAAGAAAAGGAAAACGGAGAACACTATTCTCACCCCCCCCCCCCCTCAAACTCAAGGTGTTTTAGCAGAAAACACTGAGAGTTTGTCAAGAAAAAATCGAAACCGAGCAGTGGTGTGAGTCTTGGTGAAGAAATGAGCAAGTTGCAGAGTTGAAGAAACAAAAGGAAGCGAGATAACGCCAAGTGACAATCAATCTCAATATGCTTTGTCCGTTCATGAAAGATAGTGTTATGAGCAATTTGAATAGCACTTCAGTTGTCACAATAGAGAGAGGTCGGGGAAGACTGAGGGACACCCAAGTCAAATAAGAGACCACGAAGCCAGACAATTTCAGCAGTAGCATGAGCCATAGCACGATACTCAGCTTCGGCATTAGAACGGGCAACAACAGTTTGTTTCTTGCTTTTCCAAGAAATCAGGGAATCGTCAAGAAACATACAAAAATCATAAGTAGA
Organism: Camellia sinensis; assembly: GCF_055761805.1. Classification (NCBI taxonomy): domain Eukaryota; kingdom Viridiplantae; phylum Streptophyta; class Magnoliopsida; order Ericales; family Theaceae; genus Camellia; species Camellia sinensis. The sequence continues at coordinate 110,199,388 of NC_138961.1, read as the reverse complement.
TTTACGATCATTAACATCACCAATCCAATCAGCATCAGTATAGGCCACCAAATCTAACGAAGAAGTAGAAGAGAATAGCAAGCCCTGTAAAATAGTACTGTGAAGATAGCGAAGAATTCGAAGCAAAAAACTGACTAACCACATGGACAGCATAGGCAAGATCAGGGCGAGTAACTGTCTGATAGACTAAACAACCCACAAGTTCGCGATATAACGTAGGATCGTCCAGAGGAACACCATCAGTAGTGTTAAGCTTCACATTAAGCTCAATGGGGGTATCAGAAAGCTTAGTGTCAGTAAGCCTGGCACGATGGATAACCTCGTTGGCATACTTAGCTTGGGATAGAAAGTAACGCTTGGGAGAAGAAGCCACTTCAATACCGAGAAAATACTGCAATAGTCCCAGATCCTTCATTTCAAAGGTGCGGAAGAGATGCTGCTTGACTTCAGAGATAGCAGCAGAGTTAGAGCTAGTGATGATCATATCATCTACATATAATAAGAGAGCAACAAAACCAGTCGGGGTATGTCTCAGAAATAGAGCAGAGTCGGAAGCAGAAGGATGAAATCCAAGCTTGGTAACAGCAGTCTGAAAGCGATCATACGAAGCACGAGGAGACTGCTTCAGACCATACAGAGCACGTCGAAGACGACAAACTCGGCCAGAGGAATGGTGAAGACTAGGGGGAGGACGCATGTAAACCTCCTCAGTGAGATGGTCATTAAGAAAAGCATTCTTAACATCCATTTGATAAAGAGGCCAAGAACGAATAGCAGCGACAGAGATTAAAGTACGGACAGTAGTCATCTTGGCAACAGGAGCAAACGTCTCCTCATAGTCAATACCATATTCCTGGGAGAAACCTTTGGCAACCAGACGGGCTTTATAACGCTCAAGAGAACCATCAGAATGAGTCTTGACTTTGTAGACCCATTTGCAACCAACCAAATTCTTACCAGCAGGTAAAGGAACCAACTCCCATATATTAGTTTTCTGTAGAGCAAACAACTCATCCTCCATAGCTTGAACCCAATGAGGATCTTGACAGGCTTCCTTATAAGATTGAGGTTCTACAAAAGAGTGAATAGCAGACAAAAAGGTACGATAGGAAGCCGGAAAACAAGTATTAGACCAACCCAACCTGTTTGGAGGATGACGCGCGCGAGGAGGATATCGGTGTACAGTAGGATCAGAGTCGTCAGAAGCAGGAGGATCAGCAGTAGGGGCAGAGTCAACTGGTGGAGGAGGAGCCTTGCGACGAGAATAAACTAACAACGGAGAAGGAGAAGAGACCGAAGAAGGAGAAGCAGCGAGAGGTGAAGAAGGAGGAGAAGATGGAATAAGCTCAGGAGTAACTGTGGAGATGTACTCATCAGACGGAACCTCAGAAGGAAATGGATCAATATGAACCAAATCCTCTTTGGAAACAGGGGCGGTGAGAGGAGGAAGCTGAAAGTAAGGTAGACGTTCGAGAAAGGCAACATGGCGGGAGACATAAAGGCGACGGGAAACAGGATCATAATAGCGATAACCTTTCTGAGTGAGTCTATAACGCAAAAAGACACACAGGACAGACCGGGCATTAAGTTTGGTCCTATCTTTATGGGGTAAAAGGACAAAACAAGTAGACCCAAACACACGAAGGAGAGAGTAATTAGAAAGTTGAGAAAACAGAGCCTCATAAGGAGACCGATTAGAAAGAAGAGGGGTAAGCATACGGTTAAGAAGAAAAGCAGCAGTAAGAACTACCTCACCCCCAAAACGGAGCCGGAACGGAGCCGGAGAGAAGGAGAGACCTAGCTGTCTCAAGGAGATGACGGTGTTTACGCTCAGCTCGACCATTTTGGGCAGGTGTATCAGTACAAGAAGTTTGGTGAATAGTACCCAATTTGGCCAAGTATTCACAGAATTCAGTTTTAAAGTATTCTCCACCCAGGTCAGATCGCAACAATTTAATAGTAGAGCCAAACTATGTAGTGACCATAGACTGGAAGGTACGGTATATTTGGTAGAAGTCAGATTTATGAGTCATAAGATAAACCCAAGTATAACGGGTGCAGTTATCAATAAAAGACACATAATATGTAGAGCCTCCTTTAGTAAGAACAAGAGAGGGTCCCTAGACATCAGTATGTACAAGAGAAAAAGGAGAAACAGAAATAGAGGTACTTTTATTAAATGGTAAGGCTGACATTTTAGCAAGTTTACACCCCCGACATTCATCAATTTGACTAGGAGAAACTTTACCCAACAACCCTGACTGAGCTAAAGACTGTAAGCTGTCAACAGACAAATGACCGAGGCGAGAATGCCATAAGTAAAACTGACTCGACTGAGAATCTAACTGAAATGAGGAAAATGCAGCTAGAGAAGTGGATAAGGGAAGATGCAAGCTTTCGACTACATAGAGGTCTCCAATTCTACGGCCAGTCCCAATCTGCTTGTTGGACACCCAATCCTGCACACAATAGACAGAAGAGGAAAAGATAACATCAAAACCAGACCTATCAAGTTGACAAATGGATAATAAACTAACAGATAACTGAGGAACATAAAGAACAGAAGGAATAGTAAGACAGAACAGACATACCGGATCCATTAGCAGTATTAATAGTAATTGGAACGGGTGGGGGAATATAATTTTGAAGTAAGGAAATGTGAGGAGTCATATGATGAGAGGCACCAAAATCAAAAAGCCAGACAGAAGAAGGGATACCTGAAGAGGACCCAAGCAAACCTGAATGAAGAGAGGCAAGAGCGGAGGCAGATGTGGATGACTGAGAGGTGGACAGGATATGCTGAAGTTGTGCAACCTGAGCACTCAAGGAAGCCAAGTTAGGATCGGGAGCCGAAGTGGATGCAATGTAAGTAGCAGAAGGTCGAAAAGTACTCGAAGTAGGACCTCGAAACTGTGTCTGAGGAGATGGAGCAGGCTAACGTCCCTTTTTGGGACAATTGTTCTTCCAATGACCCCTTTGATGGCAGAAAGCACACTCATCTGGCCCTAATGGTTCTTTCTTGGGTTTCGCAGTGGCCTGAAGCTGATGAGGAGGAGGGGTCGATAACAAGGGCTGCTTGGTAGGAGCCAAGAAGACAGAAGGAGGCAAAGTCTGACTGGCCGTCTTAAGACGGGTTTCTTCAGAGAGGAGTTCACGAACAATAGCATCCACAGAGGAAAGAGGAGATCGATGAAGGATGCCACCTCGAATAGCCTCATACTGTGGGGAGAGGGCTATTAAAAACTGTACTAAACGACCTTGCTCCCGGAACTCAATATAAGTGTCTAGTATCTTGAGACTAGATGGTTCCATAAGAGCCAACTGATCCCAGAGACCTGTCATCTCAATATAAAAGTCCTGAATAGTCTCATCCCGCTGACGAGCATTCTGAATAGCTGTTTCCAACTCATACCGCTTGGCAAAGTTGGAGTGCTGATGGTTCCATAAGAGCCAACTGATCCCAGAGACCTGTCATCTCAATATAAAAAGTCCTGAATAGTCTGATCCCGCTGACGAGCATTTTGAATAGCTGTTTCTAACTCATACCGCTTGGCAAAGTTGGAGTGCTGATGGACACCTAGTAAATAATCCCACACCTCTTTGGCAGTATTGTACTTGGAAAACATCATTCCAATACGGTCAGTCACGGAATTATGAAACCAGGTCAGAACTTGGGCATTATCACAATCCCAAGTATCACAGGAAGTCAGATATCCATCCTCCTTTGGGTCTGATGGTCGAGGAATAGAACCAGAAACATAGCCCCATTTTTTTCAACCGAGAAGAAAATTTTTCACAACACTAGACCAATAAGGATAGTTGTCACCAGTAAGTTTGCATTTAATAGCCTGAATTTTATCTTTTGACATTGTGATGAACCAAAAGGACTTGCGGCAAAGTGTGATAACTAGCAAACATAAAAAGAATTGAGGGGTCAAAGTATAATAATCAGGAACTTGTTTGGTCCAAAAGAAGAATGAAGGAGAACTGGTGGTAACGAAAGATAGCCGTAGGTCAACTTCGAACCACACACATAGAGACAGAGAGAGAGATTGAGGGAAAGAGAGAAAGACGAGTCGAAGTCGACTCTAGAGCAGCCGGCATAGACAGCGCTTTGATCGCGCGAAGCGAAGCAGGAGAGAACCGACGACGACGACTCGAGTCCAGTGACAGATCACGAACCAGAGGCTAGGGTTTTCACGAATGGGTTGCGAGGCAGAGTACCAGGGAGACGAACGAGATGACAGTTTTTAGATAATTAGAGATTGACAATTCCAACTTCCTTTACTTCATTCAAAAAGTTGTTCAGAGTAATTGATCAAAATTATTTTGGGGAACCGGTTTGTGCATAATATTCAAAATAATTTTACTTTTAGAAGCAGTTAGTTTTTCGTTTGTATTTTTTTTTTCCTGTGTTTTTGGCGCTAACCCCTTGCAGGCAATGACACATATAGACATGGTTAATCATTTAAGGTAATTTCCTATACTTTTTGATTTTATTTTTTACATTTAGGACAATGCATCATTTAGGTTGGGGGCAGAAAATACTTATTTTGAGAAGAATTTTTATATTTGCTTGCTGCTATGAGTTAGTTGTTTTGTTTTTTTAAAAAAAAGAATTTATCATGGTAATCTTTTGTTCTATATATTGGGTGATTGGGTATACTTGTGGTATTTTATTGCTTTTAACTCGAGAATTTCGTTGAAGTTTGATATGCTAGCTACTTTGTTAAAGCATTCCATGTGTTCATATTTGGAAATCATTGCACTACACTTCTGCCACATGAATATGATTTTTAGTTGATAAGTGGATATGACTTGAAAATCTTGAAGAATGATAGTGGAGACTTTTAACCCTGTGAGTTTTGTGCCAATCATTTATTGGAGGGTTATTATACATCTACTCTTAATTTTTCTTTGGAAGCGCATTAATTTATTGTTTAGTCTCGTTGTTTTTTCATTTTTTGTTGAATGCTGAGAATAAATCAATTTGTTATTATACTTTTACTCCCTCGAGGACAATGCATCGTTCAGGTTGAGGGGAGAAAATACTTATCTTGAGAAGAATTTATATGTTGCTTGCTACAATGAGTTAGTTGTTTTGTTTTAAAAAAAAAAAAGATAAGTGCGCACGGTAATCTTTTGTTCTGTGCATTGAGTAATTCAACATACTTGTATTATTTTATTGCTTTAACTCAAGAAATTGTGTCGAAGTTTGATATGTTAGCTACTTTGTTAAAGTATTCCATGTGTTCGTATTTGGAAATCATTGCACTGCACTTTCGCCACATGAATATGATTTTTAGTTGATAAGTGGATATGACTTGAAAATCTTGAAGAATGATAGTGGAGACTTTTGAGCCTACGAGTTTTGTGCTAATCTTTTATTGGAGGGTTGTGATACATCTACTCTTAATTTTCTTTGGAAGCGCATTAATTTGTTGTTTAGTTTCATTATTTCTTAATTTTGGTTGAATGTTGAGGATAAATCAATTTGTTACCATACTTTTATTCCCTTGAGATCATGAATTGAGAGATGATTTTAGGCCATCTTTGTTTCATTGAGCCTTTTATTTATTTTTCTTTCCTTTATTATTATTTCATTAGAAACCAATTTGAGCCTTTATGTTAGCCTTTCTTTGTTTAACCCCACAACCCATACTTTCTTTTCAATTTTGTAGATATGTTGGGTAATTTGAGTTTGACAATGGCAAATTTGTTTGAAAAAAAAAAAAGTAAAAAAAGGAGAGAAGATGGAAAAAAAGAAGAAGAAATAAATTGTGTTCAATGAGGGGGGGGGGGGACAAAACGAAAAGAAAAAAAAAGAGCAGGAGGAGGAAGTTGAAAAAGACAAAAAAAAAAAAAAAGTAACAAAAAGAGCAAGATATTTGGAATAATGCTCTAATTGTGTTTGTGTTTATGCCAATAATCTCTCAGATTAGAGCTTATTTTTATGCCAATAATGTCTCAGACATCCATTTTTTTATTCAACTTTGCGTTTTTATTATTTTTTCGTAATTCCTTGACCCAAACATTACAACCAAATAAAAGTCCTATTTGATCTTGAGAGTGGTATAGTTTACAAGTGGACATGATAGACAGGGGTGATGGTATGGTAATTTTAATTCTCAGTATTTGGTATTCCATTCATGTGACTATTTATTTATTCTTTCATTATTGCGTTTTTCCAAAAAATTAGTATGCGGGATATTTTGCCTTTGATTTACATTATTCTACTCGCATATATTGAGAGTAATTTTCACACCATATTCTGAGTGATTTATTTGTTGAATGCAATAACTGGTGAGATTTGAGTCAAAGCATGTTTCAGAAAGAGATTTGGGTTATATTTCACTTTAAGGCTAAGGTTGTGTCTGTGTTGGCTAAACTTTTTCACACACGCCAAATTCTGAATGTCATGAGATATCTTTACTTGCTGCTAGTGTCTTGAACTTTGATTGATTATCTTGTTAAGATTGTGAAATTCATGACTTGTTCTTTAACATTAGCATGAGAACGAAAGAAATCCTTTGAGTAAAGAAATTTTTTGACGTTTGTGGGTAATATCTCTAGAAATTTTAATTCTCAGTATTTGATATTCCATTCATTAGACTATTTATTTATTCTTTCATATTAGCGTTTTTCAAAAAAATTAGTATGCGGGATATTTTGCCTTTGATTTACATTGTTCTACTCGCATATATTGAGAGCAATTTTTGCACCATATTCTGAGTGATTTATTTGTTGAGTGCAATAACTGGTGAGATTTGAGTCGAAGCATGTTTCAGAAAGAGATTTGGGTTATATTTCACTTTAAGGCTAAGGTTGTGTCTGTGTTTGCTAAACTTTTTTAACACACTCCAAATTTTGAATGTCATGAGATATCTTTATTTGCTGCTAGTGTCTTGAACTTTGATTGATTATCTTGTTAAAGTTGTGAAATTCATGGCTGGTTCTTTAACTTTGGCATGAGAATGAAAGAAATCCTTTTAGTAAAGAAATTTTTGGATGTTTGTGGGTAACATCTTTGGAAACCCTCACGAGACTTTTACTCGTCCACGAGGGGTAACCTATTGGATTAAGGGCTTGTTGCAAGTGCTAAATTCAATCGTGATTTCTTGCAGAAGTGGTTTAGAGTTGTTGCTTTTATTTTACTTTTTGATTTTATTTTAGTCAGCCTAATTGCTAGGTTCTAGCAATAAAGCTGGTTGGGAGGTGTGATTAATGCTTAAAATTACATAGTTGTTCTATGAATTTTGGATATTATATTCATTCTCTCAATTTGTATTTAATTGTGATTTAATGAATTTAATGTAAATTTGTAGAAAAACTACATTTGAGCCTTCAACAATATCAATTGCTCAACATGGCCCATAAGACTCGGTGTGCTTCTAAATCATCTCATAACATCCACAAAACCTCTCTCAAAGGTTAGACAAGATTTCATTGTACCTCCAGTCCTTTAATATTTTGATTTTGGTCTTCAAATATTTATTTGTTTTTCCTTTTAATTACTACCCATCTTCTGTTCTTTATTTGTTCCTTTTATGAAATGTATATTTGGCGACTTAGATAATAGCAAAAACACTAGATCTGACCGCAATGTCGTCAAGGGTGCTCGGGCTGCTCGAATTCAGCAAAACAAATGGTAATTTTTATCTTAATTTTCTACCCCCTCTACATAAGATGTATACCTTTTTACTGACAAGGGTCTTGTGTTTGTAGCTTTTCATCCAATAAAGGATAATATTTCTATTGCCTAAAGGCAGGATTGCATATTTTTGTCGATAAGGAAGCAGAAAAGGTGTGCTGTTTCGGAAGAAAAAAGGGCATCCAGTTGATTGACTAGTCCTCCCCGTGTCATTGTATATGATATGTTTTTAATGTTAATATTGTTTGTACCCAAAGGAATTGTTAATCCTTCACAAAAGGTTCTTTTGTATAAAACTAGACTACATTTGTTTCCTGGTAAATTGAGATCTAGATGAACTGGGCCGTTTCATAGTTAAAACTGTTTTTTCTCATGGGGCCCAGATTGAAAATCCCAAGAATGGTAATGTTTTTAAAGTGATTGGCCAACGTCTTAAACCAGTTTTGGAGAATTTCCCACATGGAGAGGAGAGGAGTCCATCGAATTAAAAGACCCTATTCATTCATTCATTCATGTTTGAGCTGGTAAAGATGTTTGTAGTCCTTCTTTCACAATAAGTTATTTATGGGGAAAAAAAGAAATTATGATTTTATCTAACAATTATTCTCTATTTATGATGGCATATCATATGATAAATCGTATTTGAAAATCACTGTTCCAATATTTGATTGCAGTGAACTTTTAGACCCTGTTGTTTCTGAAGCTACACTGGACTTTCGGAATCTTAACAAGAGAAAACTTTTAACTAATTTCCCTACATTTCTCCCTCAGGTATGATTTGAGATTGGCATGATTCTTTGCTTGGGATTTAGTTTCTTTATTTGACTGAATTTTCAGATTTAGAAGTAGAAAAGAAGAAATATGAAACATGTATATCAAATATTTTGGTAACTTATCCTCCTCTAACATCAGTCTTGCATTTGTAGTTTTTCCCATTAATGCTAAGTTCCTCGTGTCATCTTTTTGGTGTTGTTCTTAAAAGATATATTTAATTTATTTTATTGGAATGATCTTAGTTATAATTTGTGCAATTGTTGTGTCCTCGCGATATTTGTATATGACAAATGCCAATAGTGCTAGATATTGGGATTGAAATAAAGGAGTGTCTTGAAAATAGGTCAAACAGTTAAAAGAAGTGCATTAATTTCCATAAAAACTACATTGAATTTAATAAAAAGTGTCTTGTGTTTTCAAAAAAAAAATTTAGGTCTACTTTTCGTTTCCCTGGGACACTTGTTAACAAGACCCTTCATATATTGGTATTCATAATTGTAGTTTTATTTTATTTTTGTCCTGTCAATGCTACTTCAGAAATAAATTTTGTTGCTTATGTGATGCCACATCTTATTTTGTATGTTTAAAGTTATTATGCACCTTCCCGACCTTGTTGGAACAAAATATGGTATAATAATTTCGTACTGAAACTAATTGAGCCTAATGGAAATTTTGACAACTAAACACATGTTTAATTTCAAAAAGGAGGATCTAAAAGAATGCTTTCGGAGATACTGTGGACTCAATCTGCAGTGAAGGGCATTACTGACTTTCATACATATATATTTTTTTTTTGTTTTCTTTTTTGATGCAGATTTGAAAAATCGTTTCTAAGTGTGTTTCCAGCATTGATGTCTCTTGGATCATTTGTTCAGCTATTTCCATCTCTCGTTGACTTACCAAGTAAGTTTGTTTTCCTGGATTCCCTAGTAGTTACATTCTGCTCCTTTTTCATGTCTTTCTTTTGTGGCTTTCGTCTCTTGCCTCATTTCACCAATAAGCAAAAGCCTAAGGATACAAAAAAATTTACCAAAAAATCTACCACTCACATGGGTGTTGTGGGACCAACACCCATGTGAGTGTTTGCTAGAACATTTGGGGTCTAGCATTATTGTTCACCAATTGAAGTTCTACTTACTCTATTAACAGCTGCACCTTGTTATTTTCCTTCTATTGATTTATTGATCTAGCCAAGTAGGCCATTTCGAAATGCCTCAATTAAAAGAGTTCAAAAATTCAAAATCTATATGCTTGGTACTAGTTGGGAAATTGAATTTTTTTATTTTGAATATAGTTGATATTTGTTGGTTTTCCTTTTCTTGGCTTCTCTAGCACGTAGGCATTGTTCGTCATGGTATGCTTTTTCGGGGGTAAGTTTTTATTGCCATAAAAGGGGATTTACAATGAAGGTCAAAACATGCCAAAGGCAATACCCCCTCTAGAAGAGAGCTTACGCCTAGCCTGCAGAACAATTAAACTTCAGTAGTTGGCATTTTAGGATAGAAATTTGTGTGCTTTGCAAATCCTTAGAGCCTGGTGTGAAGAGAAAATTGAGAAATTAATTGGCATGAGTAGTATTTTATTTTTGAGTTATTACTTATGTCTACAAATTGGGTTTCTTACTTAACCAACAACAACAAAAAAAAGAAAAAAAGAAAAAAAAGAAAACGAATAGGGTTAAGTTAGTAGTTTATTGGTAGTAGTTGCTACATAATTGATGTCTGTTGGGCTATATATAATAAATCCATGTGTTTTTTGGGAGATAAATGTAGACCTTTTTTTATTCAATGGCAACTAAGTAGCGAGTAGTAACACAAGTGATGAAGATTAAAGAATTCCTCAACTGAGCACTGAGTCAACAACTAGGTAATCTCAGTTATCTCTCAAGAATTCCTTCACTTACATTGCTTCCATTGCTTGGAAATGGAGACTAAATTGGGCGCAAGTTTTTTTTGGTTTTTATGTTTTTCATTTATCCATTTCCATGTTGTGCTGCAGAGCGTGATTCTTTGGAAGATGACATGGGCATGGAGATAGAAGGTAATGGGCATGCCTGCATATCTTTAACCTGATCTGGAAGCAGATCTCGTCTTGCCTTCGACACCAACTGGCAGAGTCAATTACCGGGTAATTTCTAATCTCAGTTATCACTCAAGAATAATTTCACTTACATTGCTACAATTCCTTGGAAATGGATATCGTATTTCATGAATAAAAGATCAAAATTATTTTGTTGACACGACTTCTACATGTTCCAACTAGTATGGTGTTAGAATTGTATGATGCACGATTCGATTCATACAATTTATTGAGTTTCAACCAAAATTATTTGAATTGTGTTGTTTGAAAATTGGGTGTGTTGTTGAATTGAGAATTGAGTAGTTCGTCTATGTTTTTGTTTACATAATGTATTAAAATGATGCCTTTTCTGTTACTCTATGATGAAACAAAAATAGGGCAATTGGTTATACTGATATACGTGGTGTTATATATAATTTATTTATATTGATACTATGTAGTATTTGACTTGATTGCTTCAGTGTTCCCACATATGTGTGAGGTTTGGAAATTCCTTTCTAATAATTTGGGTTGTATTTCATGATAAGCATCCTGTGGATCTTGTATGAGAAGGAAATAAGAAATGGAAAAAAGAGTGGAAAAAAAAAACTTTGTTAATAGTTTCATGTGGAGAAACATGCAAAGAGCGAACTGCTAGTACATATACTATCTTTTTTTTTTTTGGGTGAATAAGACATAAATAAAGACGAGAATTTACAAGATTACAAGGGGAATACCCCAGGCCCTACAACACTATACAGCGGAGAACCGAACCCAAACCAAAAGCAGCGAGAACAATCAAAAGAAAAACAAAACCAAAATACAATGTTCAGGAGCCATATCCAAAGAAGATAGGGTAAGTGAACACAGCAAATCAACCCAAGATAAATAGCATAAGTACATATATTATCTTATGCAATTTTATCTTTTCTTTTGTGGAGGTTTTGTTGGAATTTTGTATTTCATTTGCTGTGACGTGTTATAGAAACCAAAAACACCCTTTTCGTAGTTTTTAGATAATTAGAGATCAATGATTCCAACTTCTTTACTCCATTCAAAAAGTTGTTCAAGATAATTGATCAAAATCATTCTGATGACCCAGTTTGTGTATGTTATTCAAAATAATGTTACTTTTGGAGTAGTTAGTTTTTCGTTTGTATTTTTTTTCCTTTGTGTTTTTGGCGTTGACCCCTTGCAGCCAATGACACATATAGACATGGTTAATCATTTAAGGTAATCTCCTTAACTTTTTGATTTTATTTTTTACATTAAGGACAACGCATCGTTAGTTTTTTTGAGACTAAAGAGTGGCAGCCAAATTTGACGAAAGTAATTTTGGTTTAGGTAAAGAAACAAGATTGATTGGGAAGGGGCCCATCCATGGAGGAGAAAGCAATAGAGGCTTTGAAGAAGTTGAATGGGAATATGGCCCTGCTATTATGTCTCTTTGTTGTTGGCCCTTTTTGGTATGGCGTGAATCTTATTGTTGAATCGATGGTCTAGGCATTTGATAGGTGGACAGGGTGGTTGGTTGTGAAGAGGAGAGGACTAGAGGAGTGGTGTGGAAAGCAACATGCTAAAAGTCACCAATTTCCCAAAAGCTTAAAGCTGTTAGGAAATGAGCCTAACAATGTATATTGTGCTATTTAGCACCCTCCTTCACATGCAACTCCATCTTGCACGTGGAAAGACAAAGAACCAAACATAAGGAGATTCAAACAACCAAACAGAGAACACGAAACCAAATGGGGTCTGAATACCAAATACCAAATAGAGAGATTTGAACCTAAGACCTCTCTCAACCTTAACTCTAATACCATGCTTTTGGGAAAATTGGTGACTTAACACAGTAGACCTTTTTAAGTCTTGATTATTTTGTTCATCACCAACTGGAAGATGCATACTCAACTTGCACTCACTTTACAGATTATTAATAATGTTACTTATAAAGCCATAAGCATGCTGAATGCGATTGTAAATGTTACTCTTTGAAAATAGATTTTTTTTTTTTTTTTTTTTTTTTTTTTGTGTGTGTGTTGTGAAATAATGATTGAGGTTGTTTTTTTAAATAAAAAACTTCTATGGGTGCTTTTCAGATATATCTATGCTGTTTTGTTGGCTACTGGTGGTAAAAGGCTTGGATGTTAGAAGATAAATATAATTGACCTTTCTACTGCTACTTGGTGGTATTCTTAGTTGGCTATTGGTGGTAAAAGGCTTGGATGTTAGAAGATAAATATAATTGACCTTTTCTGCTGCTACTTAGTGGTATTCTTAGGTTAGTATGAAAGGAACTTGAGGTATGGGTTCTATTGACAAAGTGGGAGGGAGGTTTCTTATACATGGAGGAGGCTTCTATGTTAAGTTGTTGACTACAGGATTTTTGTCGGTCCTCCTGGATTCCTGTATCCGTTTAGGATCTGGCTTGTATCTTTACATTGTGTGTATTTTGATTCTATCTACTCTCAATGTGTACTCATGCAATTCTTAAATCATTGATTAATAACTTATTTTACTTGTTAGAACAATAGACCAGAGATTCTAATTCATAATTTGCAACACTATCATGGACAGGATAGAACTGCGTTTCTGTTTCTTTTTTTCCCATCACTGCTACTTGTGTTAAGGTCATGGCTATGGGGTGGATTGCCTGTTCAGCTTTACCAGGTACTTTTGTATGGGAAAAATTTTTGTAACTCATATTGATATTTTAAGGAAATTTTAACTTTTTGATTTGTTTACTATACTTTTGTTTTTTTGTTTCTAAGCGTAATGAGCATATTATTTTCAGGCATGGTTGTTAATTCTCTACACAGGTTTGGCTTTGCGAGAGAACATACTTAGAGTGAATGGAAGTGATATTCGCCCATGGTAATTTGATATGATTTTATATGCATTTGGTTGAATTTTGTGGTAAGATTGCCTTGCCTTTATTCTTCATCATTTAAACTATTTGTGTATTTGTGATTGAGATTTTTTTAAAACATATTTTCATAGTCAGACATTAGTAATTTCATCTCCCATGCCTTTCAGGAGGGAAAGTGAATATGCAATTTTACTGGCAATGAATTAGAAAATGAACAGATGGTAGAGTATATGGGAAAAATAATGGTTGTCAATAATGAAAGGAGGACATTACTCTAGATGGAGCTACATGTTGCAAAAGAATTCATTGAGTTGACTCCAAATAGACATGTTTAATTTTGTTAAATTGAGTTTTTCTGGCAGTATCTTGTTCCCTTATATGCAGCAGCAGTAGCTACAAAATAGATATCAACGGCAAAGGCTTTGTACACATATTGCACTCTCAAGGTGTAATCGAAAAGAAAAAAAAAAAAAAAAACTCCTTTCACCAACGAATTTCTGTGCATGCTTCATGTTTGCCTTTATTATCTTCAGTTCTTTCTGCAGTCTACTTTGCGTGTGTGTCTGCACTTGGTTGTGTGCTCTTTGTGAAACCTTGTCGTCCATTAGGGATCCCATCCCATTCCTTATAATTTGTGACCGGGAATAATGTTGTGCTAGTTGAGTTTGAGGATATGAGAATTTCTTTCGCAACCCGTTATTCCTTGTAACAACCTTCTCACCTTTCTACGCTTAGACTAGTGATGATGTTTGTGAGAGTGACCTTTAATTGCATCAAATAGAGCTATAATTTGGTTGTTACAGTTGTGCCAATAGTCTATTATACCTATTATTTTGTGTAATTTGTCTTTTTGTGAATTAAGTAGACACATTATACCGTCACCCTTCCAGTGCTTTTTTGTGTCTTCTGTCATTTTGAATCTGGTTGTTTTGTTTTATTTATGGGCTAATTACACGGACTTCCCTGTGGTTTCTAAAATGAAATTACATTGTTCTCTCTTAGCAACGGAAATGTCTTATTTATATCTGTATATTTTGGCAACTAGATGCCAAAATTACCTTTTATTTCTTAAATACTGAACACCCAACTGAATCCATCCGGCCGAGGCCCTTGTGGCCGATTGGCATGCAGCCGTGCCTTAGGGTTACCGCGGTGAGTGGAAAGTTTGAGGTTCGAGTTGACGGATCAACGACGGTTCCTTAAATTTATAATCTAATTTTACTAACATACTAACATTCTATCTTTGACCCAAAAAAAAAAAAACTGAATCTATCCTTGCAACCAAACAAGCCACATTAATATTAGCATAACAAGCAAACACCCCTTTATCTTCGACTATTTTCTTCCATCTTCCTCCCGTTCCTTCTCCATTGGCAACACCACCACATTTCACAGTGGGAGCAAAACCTTGAGTAGGGAGGAGATGGCGACAACTCTCTCTTATAGTCTCTTTTGAAAATCTCTCTTTCCTTCTCTCCAACAACATACACTAAATCCATCGTAACCATTGTAAACTTGGGCTACTACAGCTGGTTTTCTAGTGCACTTGTGTTGTTGGTTGGTTGTTGGTTTTCTGTTGGAATGCTTGTTGCTGATAATGATTTAAATGCGAGCAAACTAATTTTTATAAAATATATATATAAATAAAATTGTATAAAATTGTATATATTTTAAATGCGAACAAACTAATTTTTATAAAATAAAATTGTATTAAAAAGTCATCCAATATAACGTTCCAGCATACATAAAAATATATAACAATGTTTCACTTATTACAAATACCTTAATAATTAAAATATTATGTACTCTAATATTACGCATTGAAGCATGAGGAAGGAGCATAGCTTGCTTTCGGAGAGTTGAGATACAGGTTTGTAAAATTAATTTAAATTGAATAGATTACAATTGTCTTTTTTTTTTTCGTTGTGACAAATGCAATAAATTAAATAGGTTATGATTATTAAATCGATATAATTTTTCTGTGTTCACGAAATAAAAAATGAAATGTCCAACATCTTTAGTAGTTCGAATTATCAAAACGAGATCTATGACAGACGTCATAAGACTGAATAGCGCTCTTCAATTCAAATTATGGACCGGAGAGAATTTCCTCATATAAAATAACTACATTAGTGGTTGTTTTTTTTTTCTCTCTCTAATTTAAGAGTGGATCGGAGAGAATTCCCTCATATAAAATAACTACATTAGTAATTCTTTTTTTCTCTCTCTCTCTCTCTCTCTCTAATTTAAGAGGTTTCATAGGGAGTAGGGAATTGAATTAAGAGGAAGATCCCTTTCATTTCAAAATTTGGATTAGAAAGCATTATTTTGGCCCATGAGGCCTACAACATGCTGCGTTTCGATAATCTGAATCGTTCATTTTATCAAACACTTTGCGTATTTCATTTACACAAAAAAATTTAAATCCAAACAAAATACATTTAAATTAAGTACATCTAAAAAATACATTTAAGTGCATCTGAAATGTAAACAAATCATGATCATGAACTAGCAATTCTCTCACCATCGCTTCACATTCTTCATTATTTTTCATTTCTTCAGACGACTGAACAACAACATCCAAATCATCTGACATGAGCTCCTCAAAAGTGAATTCAACTTCCTCATCATCTCCTTTCCATGAATTGTCTCTCTTACTCTTCATCTCTTCAAGAGACATCAATAAATAGGATTGTTATTTCTCCAAATTACTCGTATATTCTTTCAGAATCGACAAGTTAAACTTCAAAACATCCACAGGATGCCAATTCAATTTGTAGAGCGCCGTCGCCAAATCGGAAGGAGTGCCAACAAAAGAGAAAGCGACGCCGGCGATGTGGAGACGAGAGATTTCCACAACTTTCTTAAAAAGGCTTTGACGGCCAGTGGCGGAACCAGAAAATTAAATTAGAGGCACTTATTAATTACAATATCGAAAAATTTTATAAAAATATTTCATGCAAGTTTTTACGATTGATTTCGAGAAACATCAAAAAAATAATGTTATTTATAACAAGTGTATCATGGACAATATAAAAAAATATAGATATAAGTATTAAAATAAATTATATAATGATAAATTATTTTTTTATACAAAATTTGATTAAAAATTCAATATAATGGTAATACCACGTCATTGTTAGTATGTGATATCATCAACTAATAGTAAATAAACACATAGAGAGTGAACCTCACATATCAAATGTAACTAACAATCTAATAAATTTCATATCTTTATAGTGAGATTACTTATACTTTCATGTCAATAATAATGAACTCACCGTTATATTCAAAAATTTTCATAGATAATATGATTTATAATAGTCTCTTCATTTTCAATCAAAATAATCATAATTTTTAAAATGTCATTAATATTTTACTCTAATAATATTTTTGTAATTTTTTTTATTTAAAATATTTTCTTTATATTTGTAACAAAAAAAAGAAGAAGAAGAAGAAGCCCAAGATCCAGGGGAGGCACATGACCCCCCTGGTCCTCACTTCTCTCCGCCACTGTTGGCGTCACCTTGTGAAGCAAATGTTGCAAGATTTTGGACAATCAATCCTTGCAATTCCGTCTTTATTTCTTCTCCATCATTGTCATTGTTAGGGTTTTAGGGTTAAGATCGATATAATCTAAAATATATAGATTGAGAGGCACGAAGAGCTCACAACAACGGTGGGAAAAAGAAGGTAGTGTTTTAGGGTTAGATTGATATAAGCTTAAAGAAATTTCCTATAAATCAAGCTAAAATAGCATGGCCCTACCATTTTACACTAGAAAACTAAAGAGTAATAATAAACAACTTAAATACTTGGCCGCAAACTTGTGGCGATGGATTTAAGTAGGTAAATCATAAAAGCATACCTACCCTAGAAACTTGTAAGCAATTCCTTGCAATTCTATTGAGTTCAAGCTTCAGTAATTGAATACTTACACATACATACAATATGCATACAACAATTATACATACATACTTGTACATCTAGTTTTTCAAAGAATTTTCAAAACATGTCCAACCTTGGCTGTTGTTCCAATAGAGAACAATAAGAGCTGCAATAGATCCATCATTTAGTTTGAAGGTCAACCAAAAAAGATAATATGGCAATCATCTGCCTGATTTTCAATTATTAACAGAAAAGAAAAAACAAAATGCATCTTGTGTCTCATACAAGCTATGGAAAGCAATGTGCTTCTTAAGCAAACCAAGTACAAAAGCAAAAAGAAAGAAATTCAACATAAAGAAACAATACAGAATGTAAACTAGTGCTATTGAATATTCAAACATTTCAACCAAAAAGGGAGAGCAAGATAAAAGGACGAAGCAAGGCCTTTTGGGTTCACTTGAAAGGCCACCTTACCAAAAAAACAAAAACAAATAAACATATATAAGCTTTGCTCCATCAACATCAGGTGAACAACAATACCCATACAAAATAAACCAATATTTGCTAGAAAGTATAAATTTTTCAAGGGAATCAAGCAGATCCATAGTAAAATAAAAATAAAATAAAATAACAATGAATAATCGAGCTCAGCGAAACAAGCATGGTCAATATCTAATAATTGATTATGTTGTTAACGCCATAAAAAACCAATTATGCTTTGGAATGTGAGAAAATTGGAGGAGTGGTATAGATTGTTGGTTTCCATTTTATACAATTCTTCCAACAATGTTAACTTCAATGGTTCTTCTTAAAGTTTAAATCTGGGATTCACATGCTAGGCTGCAAAGCAGACCAAAATTTGTTGTTATTGACCCACAAAAGGGTTTGAAAATTTTCAAAATCAACCCTAACAATTGCAGAAATTATTACAGATATTTGACTAAAGTGATGAACTGAGCAAACTCATTATTAGCCAATCCAATTCTTGAAAGAAGGTGGTTTGGAACGATTTCGCTAAGTCGGCCCAGCAGGGATAACAACTAATTCTATACTATAGACCTTTCTACACAAACAAATATCTCAAACATACATAGGCACATTCATAAGAATTATAATTATTAACAGTTGATATAACCAGAGGATTGCTTATTAACTAACTCTGTGAACACAATAAAACCAAATAATTAAAAATCAATTATTCAGGAAACAACAACAACAACAAGAAAACGAGAGAGAGAGAGAGAGAGAGAGAGAGAGAGAGAGCATCACAAGCTCTGAAAGCGATATGTTGATTCTACTTGAAGAATAAAATCTTAGAGAAGCCTATAACTGAGGTTGTTTGTTCCTTCTCTCAAACAAGGAGAGAGGGAGAGAGGTTTGGGGGATTCATAAAGAAAGGACAAGGAGACGGTTAAAAATCTGAAGTGACCATGAATTGGTGGTCTACTGCTGCAATTGGAAGACTATGTTACTCTTGTAACAGCTCTGGTAGATTGCTAATTAAGCAAACCACAGACCATGAAAGCTTGTTAATATAAAAAAAATAAAATAAAATCATGATTGGCCTCCAAGTTTACATGTATTTGATTATAGACCATAGTAGTTAATTAAGTTCAAACCATGGCCAAGTCAACACAAAACAATTTATCAAACTAAAATTCATGCCTATATATACACATGCATAACACATCTCCAATTACCATCTCTGCCAACTTGACAGCCTTTCTTTTATGGTCATGTTTGAATTTGAGTTGTGACAATTGCTTTCTTTTAATGATTTTTTTTATTAAAAAAAAATGGATTCTGTTAAACTAAAAAACTCTAAAAACTAAAAGCATAAAATCAGTAACGATTCTACCAAAATGATTGGAATTGAGGGCTTTAAATTGAGAACAAAAGCATAAATCCAGAAAGGATTCACAGGTCTTCCAAGAAACTATAAGTAGAAGTACTCACCCATAATACCAATAGAGAAAGTAAAAAAAAAAAAAAAAAGTCCTTTGGTTGATCAACCTTAAATATATCATCCTCCAAATGCATAGACCAATTTGATAGCATTTTGCCAATAAACAAAGTAAAAGAAAATCTGAATGCAAAGTATAACAAGAAAATTTTAAACGATAACCTTCTTGGCATCAGGATCTAGAACCTCCTTTGGGATATCATCATAACCCTGTGAAAACAAGAAAATGTTACAGTCCAACTGCAAAACCAATATTCTAAGTAGTCAAATGAATTCAGGTAAAAACAAAGATGGTTTGGTAATGCAATATTCATTACCTCTAGCTTCTCATCCCAATCTTTTGGCTGTCATCAATAAACAGTGGAGTCATTAAAAAAAAACCTTAAATATATCATCCTCCAATTGCATAGACCAGTTTTATGTTAGAATAAAATCTTTGTGATTGTGTTAGAATAATATCTTTGTGATTTTGATTCTACTTAGATGTCATTAGTTATAGTTTCCTTTTGAAACCTTTTCCGTCAAAGGCACCTCCTCCCTATCAAGCCGTTGATCTCTGTCCATGTCTTCCTCTATTTGAAACGAAGTATCACCCTGAAACTCATCATTAGCAACCATTGCCAAAGGCTTCACCAACAAAGACAACTCTCGCCCCTCACACCCAGCTCCCTCTATCGATATTATCGGCCTAAGAAAATTTTCTCCACTTTCTCCTGCCGAAACACCTCCTCCTCCGCCTCCTGTCGAAACTCCTCAACCCCTTGTCGAAACTCAGCACCCTCCAAACGATCATGATCACATACACCATCGTCATCCAATCCTTGGTTAGCCACATTTTTTTTTTTTTGGTGAATAAGAAATAAATAAAACAAAAAGATTTACAAGAATACAAGGGGCATACCCCAGGCCCTAACAACAACACAAAACACAAACCTCGGCAACAAATCACCGAAGCCCAGCCACAAATTAAAAACACCTAGAAAATCGAGGGCTACATCCAAAGGTCGGGAATCAAAGGGTGGTTACTAGTCATCGGATTGTACAAAGGCCATGTCCTGTAATGGATAGGGTCCTTGTACAATAGAAATAAGCAGCAGCCACCTTTGAACAACACAAACCCAAAAGTACCCAGCATCCTTGGATCCTTCCTACACAACCGGTAGGAATAGGCTCCTATACCTTTAACATTCAAAAACAAAGTCCTACCAGGAACCTTACGGGAAAACCAAAACAAACCCATTATATCATCTTTGTTGGGTTGCCTATAGTACAGCATAACTACAGACACAAAAAACCTCCTACACAGCCCATAGGGGTAGGCAAAATTACATAATAAAACTATATACACACAATGAAAAAGACAATTGATTATCACTTTCATGTAGCACAGCAAGGCGCTTGAAGCAGTCGTCACCACGTTACATATACACTCTTCAAACTTTCTTCTGGACCTGCACAAGAAGCAGCCACCATCCCTACACACCATACTGTATACCTGTTCAAAATATGATAAGCAGGAATTTCCAAACCAGTATAAGTAGTCATAGAGAAGTAAAAACAACAAGCACTCTGTATAGGACCTCCCCTCACTCGACCCACAATAAAAGAAGTCTCTCCACTCCATATAATATCTCACATCACTAGGCCCACAACTCACATACTCACTCATAAATGCCAGATGGACTATGTGCATGATAGCTCCCTTAACCTGCAAAAAATATATATAATATATAATAAATGTTAGAGCAAAATACATGTACTTCCTCTCCTCACTCAACCCACATTTACAATAACGAATATATTTGCTCGCATCACTCAACCCTCCATTCAGCCTCTCCATTTTTGGTAAATGGTTAGCCACATTGACCACTGAATCAACAAGGTCTACCTTCTTCAATGAGAATGGCCCATCAAATCGATCGGCCCTAGACTCAACTGGATTGACAACCTGATTGCCCACATGTCCACCTGTCTCGATGACCCGACCCACCAAACTTGAGTCCAAGCCTTGGCGTAAAAAGTAAAAGATAAAAGATATATGACACTAGTGGGTTTGACCTAGTTTGCTTTCTTAGGCCTTGAGGCATCGAGCCCACATTTCGCATAGCCATTTCAACTTCATTTACTTGGCCTAAACCATTTCTATCTGGCACAAGACCCAAAGAAAAGTCTTTGAGCCTATTAATAGCAGGCCCAAAAGCCTTATTAACCCTCACCCTTTGTTTGCCCAAATGCAATCTCCTCTGCTCAAAAACTTTTGGTTTCCATACTTGAGGAGGCCCATGTGAATATACCTTCCTCAAATCATGCCTGAAATCACGTTAAGCATATATCGCTGAAGACCATTCTCACCCCCACGAAGCTTGCCTACCTCCGACGACCTCCATTCTTCCACCACCGAGCCTTCCTCTGACCAAACAGGTAAGGTATACCTCCATCGGCCCCAACAAACACTGATTCCCACTAGAACACCTGCCGCAGAAGCACGGACTCTAATTCGAACACACCTTATAGATTCCATATTCAATGTCACACCATCTACCTTTAAAAAGCCATCGTATCGATCTCCAATCCCGAAATACCTATTCCCCTCGAAGATGAACTGACAGCCCCAAGACCTGAACCTAATTACTCTACTTTAGTAGAGAATTACGACCCCTCACACACAACACTGCTGGCAATCACCAATCCAACAACAATGGTCGGCCTTCAACCACCCAACGACTAGTTAAAATCCTTGCAGCATCATCTCTAGTCGGAAAGGTGAAAAGCACAAATTGACCACCATTCGCTACCACCTGCACCCCTCTTGGGAACTTTCACAATCAATTTTCCCACTATGACATTCGTAACACCTCCATTCTTTTTTCCCCATCCAGCCTACTAGTCCCACAAAGCACGAGTCCAAAAATGAAACCTAGGTTGCCTCAGACCCCTCCTGAACCTCCACATCACAACCACTAGCCCCATGAATCACCATAGCCCCCCCAATTGGCCATGCTCTCATTTTTCTCTCACGAACTCCACCCCCTCGATTTACCCATCCATTCACAATAGCAAATCTTTCCAACAACAAAGCCCCACTCCCATCTATCCCCAAAAGAAGATTGTGGAAAGAAAATCTGATTTCGGTGATCATCTATCTGCATCACCATCACAACCCTATCCTCCTTCAACCGAAGCCAAACAGCCACACTCCGTCGCCACCAAAGACACGACCCAAGAAACGTCCAAATCTGATTCAGATTGATAAATATAAATCTAATTAATTGGGTTTTAATGGAAGTCAATTCGACTAATTAAATTATGTGGGATTTGTGATTAGTTATGATTAATTTAATTATGTGTTAATCAAAAATTATTAAGACAAGTGTTGCTTAATTAAATTAATCCAAAACATAAATTGAATTATGGAAGAATCTAGAATTGAGGATGTATGTGGTTGTGGGTGTGGGTGTATTAAGCAAATTTGTGGGTGTGCTGAGAATTATATGTGTGTGTATATATGTTAAGAGTTAAAGAGTTGAAGTCGTTGTTGCTTTGGGAAACAACCGAGAGAGAGAGAGAGAGAGAGAGAGTTGCTAGAACAAAAAGAGAAGAAGAGAATTGAGCTCAAGGAAGAATCAAAGAAGGAAAGTGTAGAAAGGAAGGAAAATTAAGGAAATCATCAAGGAACTCATCAATTGCTGGAACAAAAACAGAAGAAGAGAATTGAGCTCAAGGAAGAATCAAAGAAGGAAAGTGTAGAAAGGAAGGGAAAATTGAGGAAATCATCAAGGAACTCATCAATTGCTGGAACAAAAACAGAAGAAGAGAATTGAGCTTAAGGAAGAATCAAAGAAGGAAAGTGTAGAAAGGAAGGGAAAATTGAGGAAATCATCAAGGAACTCATCAATTGAATAACTTTAGGTAAGATTTCTCCATCTTTTTCATGTCTTGACCTTGTTTGGCATGGATTCACATACTAGAGCTTGTGTTTTGGGTTTTGTAGAGAAGTTCATGAAACTTTGCAATATGGGGTTTGAGATTGATGAGTTCATGCATCTATCTTGTGTTTCATCCTTGTATTCATGCATTTTTCATGATTTCATGAGAGAAATCATGTATCAATCTTGTTTGCAAGATCAATTGCATGTGTGTTTGAAGATTCAAGAAAGTTTCATCATATTTAAAATAGCGAATGAGAAATTTTGAAAATTTGTTTTTGTTTTGAATCTTGAATAAATCTTTCAATTGATATTATCTAACATATTTTTAGAACCTTATGACTCATTTTATGAAAGGAATTTGAAGTTTGTTAATGATTTTTAAAGATGGGTTTTCATGTTAAATTTACGAATCAGAAAACTTAAAGGTTGTTTTCAATCTTGAATTATTCTCTCAATTGAAGTTATTGAGGTTGGTTAATTTGAGTTTGAGAAGATTATTTTGAAAATGGGTTTTATATTTAAATTTACGAAACAGAAATCATTAAATTAGGCTTTGATTCATGGATTAAGTTTTCAATTGACCATGTTTTTCATGTTTTCTTGCATATGGTCCCCTCAGGACATCTAGAACTTGCATTTTAGCACTCTAAGAGCATGTTAGCAATGTTTTGAGCTCGGCATAAGGTTGAAGTTAGGTTTAAGCCGTTTGTTACATCATTTATGTTCTAAGTCTTCAAGTACATGCTATGTGTGATATATAGGTCTTGCGCCGAGCGTTGAGCCGTTTTTATAGAGGTTATCTCATCTTTTCTTTTTTTGAGGTAGAGATTTCTAGTTCTCTTTCAATACTTTCATTTATGGATAGATTTGTGGTATTTTTCCTTATGCAAAAAATTGTCTTTTATGCATTTTGTGACAAAACCATGAGATTAGCGGTTTGGGTTTGATGTTCTGGGGTTTTCCTTTTTGGGTTGGGTTATGATTTTGGGTGAATAATGAATAGAAAAGTTAGAATCAAAAGTGTTTTTGTGAAAAGTTTCAATTTCTTCGAAAACCCTAGTTGGCTCATAAAGATGGTTGATGGTTTTTGCTTAAATTGAAAGTGGCATCATGAAGTTGAGGTGTTAAATTGCACATATTCATGTTTAATTGAATTTTGAAAATGTTCGGAAAAATCTATGTAACAAATTGTGATTGAACTCTTGTTGTTGATATTCTAAGTTGTGCTATGAGATGAGATTGAGTTTGGGGATTTTGAATTTATGAATTGTATTAATGATATGAGATTTGTGATAAAATGATAAAGTGGAGATTTAAGAAATGCATTGAGTTGTGTTGTGTTGAGTAGTGTTGGGTTGGGTTGGGTTGGGTTAGGTTAGGTTGTAATTGGTATCCGCGCGGAGAGTCAGGGTGCCCAATTGCCCTGTCTGCGCTTATCGCCGGACGAATGTGGAAAAATATTTTTGGGTGTCCATTAGTCCTACCATATAATAGTCGACAAAAGTGAAAAAACTGATGATTTTGGTGCCCACGTCCTGCCGTATAATAGTCGGTAAATGTGCGGATTGTATTAAATGTTTTTGGGTGCCCACTTCCTGTCGTATAATAGTCGATAAATGTAGGGATTGTATTTAATGCTTTTTAGGTGCCCACATCCTGCCGTATAATAGTCGGTAAATTTGGGGATTGTATTAAATGTTTTTGGGTACCTGCATCTTGTCGTGTAATAATCAGTAAATGTGGGGATTGTATAAAATATTTTCGGGTGCCCACTATCCCGCCGTATCAAGTCGGCAAAACGTGGAAGGTGTTGTGAGTTGGGTGCCATCTATTCTGCCATATCAAGCTAGCAAAAGATGGAATGTGTTGAGTCGGAGATAATGTGCATGACTCGTAATGAACTTATGAAATTTCAATGTGTTGTGTGATTTTGTACAGAGAAGAAATGCATATAGAAATTACTTGAAAGAAATGGTAATTGGGTAAGGGGTTGATGATGATGAACTCACCAGGTTGTTTTGTGACCTGAAGATTATGAGTTTTATTTTGTGAGTAATAGTAATATCAATTTGAGTTAAGGACTATGGATTTTATGGTAATTGTGGTATAATTGGGTTGGAAGTTTAAGTAAAAATGAAGAACCTTGTGTGAATTTGTGAAGAATGATCTTATGAGGGGTGAATCCTCTAATCTTATAAATGATGAGTCTTCTTAAAAATCCTAGATTCGAAATTTTGGTTTAAGTGGGTTTTTAATTAGGTTGAAGATTTATTTAATAGATTGAAAACAAATGTTTGTTTGAAAGAGGGATTTGAAATCAATTGTAAATATTTGAGAAATTGAATTGAAAGGGGTTTACATTCTTGATTCAAGTTGAATTACTAGTGATGATAAATGTTGATATGATGTAACGGATAGATAAGTGGGAATAGAGTGTATGACGGTTGTCTTTGAATGTTAGGTGATAAATGTTTATAAAGTTCTCTTGAATGTTCAAATAATTTTTGAAAAACTGACTTATGATATTTTGGGCATACAAAACGTCACCTTATTAT
The DNA here is from genome assembly GCF_055761805.1 of Camellia sinensis. Taxonomy (NCBI): domain Eukaryota; kingdom Viridiplantae; phylum Streptophyta; class Magnoliopsida; order Ericales; family Theaceae; genus Camellia; species Camellia sinensis. The sequence continues at coordinate 110,173,704 of NC_138961.1, read as the reverse complement.
ATAGTATCACCCGGCATGCATGATCATTTCTATCTATGTGTTAGTTATTGTTTTAGAACTATGAGATTCCTACTAGGCATTAGTGCTCATCTCACGTTAATGAACTTCACAGGTAATTGAAGATTTCAAATATTAGGACATGGTACAATCTTATGATTTTATTTTGAGGTTGTAAGATATACTCGTAGTTCAGAGATCAGTATTTTTTTTCATTGTATGTAATATGGATGTAAGCCCTAGGGCATTTCTTTTATTTGTATATAAATGACATTGTTGTGTAGCGAGAGGGAACATATATATTTATTTATTCATCAAAAGATGAATTGTCGTTTGTAAATGGACTAAATTAATGAATATTGGTAATGTTATCCGACTAATAAAATACAGGGCGTTACACGGATGATCGGTAAGATGAAATTCGAGCCAAGCTCAAATTCGAGCTACGTAGCAGAGCTTTTTTTAGATTCACTCAATTTAAATACACTTAAAACGTATAAAATTTATGATCTGTTTTTTAAAAAAAAAAATCGCTAAATATTAACAAATATACAAAAAAAAAATAATATATATTTTTGTATTTATTAAATTTTTCAAAGATTTCTCCAGTTGTTTTTTTTAACTTTTTAAGTATATGTATCTGAAAAACAAGTGGCTATATATGAACAAATTTCATTATAAATATAAAAAAAAATATATGAATTAAAAATTTAAAAATTATTTTTGAATAATTTTAAACCAACCAAAATTTTAAAAATTAGTTACTCATTCCACATTGATCATCCAAATTTAAATTTAACACATTTTTTTTCACAATTTTCATAAATATTTTTTTTATTAATTCGATATACAAATTCATTGTATTTAAAATTTTTATATGAATTAGTAACAAATAACTTCTTTAAAAAGTTTCATAAATTTTTTTTAAAAAAAAATCGATTAATTTGAAAATATGATATACTGCATACTTCAACTTAGATATTGGTTCAGTTAATACAGCTTTGGTAATAGATCTAAAGTTGATTTGAAATAGTTTTGGAAATAGAGATAATTTGGAATTGGTTTGAAATATATTGAATATAATGACTTAAATGTTAATCCTTCATCAATTTTATTTAACATAAATAGACAAATAATTTAAATTAAAAAATTAAAGTTTAATTTGACACAATTAAAAACTCTAATTTATTTTATTAGAATGGTTAAACCATTTTTTTTTTAATTTTTTTCCTATATTTTTAATTAAAAAAAAAGAAAAAAATTCAGTGAAACTAATTGGTCATTTCCATAATGGATAAATTACAAATACAACCCTTACGATTTGCTTAAAATATAAATTGTTTTCTGTACTTTAAAAAATTACAAATGCCCACTTATCAAAATATTTTATTCGATAGAATTAAATAAAAAAATAAAATTCCTTATTGATTTACCATACAATAATAAAAAGGAAAATTAGGGAAACATATCTCTCCAATTTTCTAATTTTAAAATAAAGTGTTGTCTCTTTAATTAAAATAAATGCCTCTTAATTTTGTATTGAATCTTGTTTCGTAATAATTTTTTTTTTTTTGTCAATAATGAATATTTATAATGTATAAAATAAATTGATTATTCTATTTTATTTCATTCCGACAATATTAGTTAGGAGAAATTATCCAAAAGAAAAAAAAAATTGATCCTTATAACAAAATAAATCTTGAATTTTTAATTTGATCAATTTAAACCTTAATATTTTGATTAGTTTTCAATCTAAATCATTTATCTATTTTTCTTAAGTAAAATTAACAAAAAAAAAAAAACATTTTAATTACTAAACTTAATGAAAAATGACTTTAAATTTAGCAGAATTGGATAGTTGGGATCAGTGGTTGTGGGGGACAATACAAAGGCAAATTATTGGGTTGGAACAGTTTGAAATACAAGGCTTAGTTTAGTTTGATAAAAAAAAAATTTAAACTATTCTAATATCATATGTATGCATTATAATGTTTGGACCGGAAAACTCTCAAACAATAAAAATATGTAAATAAAAATGAAAAATGTCAATAAAAAACACATAATAAGAAGAACATATAACAAAAATCGATGTGGTTGGGATCAGTGGCTGTGGGGGACAATACACAGACAAATTATTGGGTTGGATCGATTTGGAATACAAGGCTTAGTTTAGTTTGATAAAAAAAAATAAAAATAAATAATAATAATTAACTATCCTAATATCAAAAGATAGAATGAACCTTATGCATTGTACAGTTTTTGGCAATGGTAAAGTTTATTCGATCGAAACCGGATACCGGTCAATAATAACTATTAGAAAGTTGTTGCAGAGACCTAGGTGCTATGAAGTCTTGGCACTTCAAAATAAGTGTTGCAGTCATGTCGGATAAGAACACAATTGTCGTCAATTTTGTTGGTGAAAAAGCAATAAATTAAATAATATTATCAAATGGACTAAATTTTTTGTGTAGATGAAATACACAAAGTGCTTGATAAAATGAACGATTCAGATTATCGAAACGGGGCATGTGGTAGGCCTCATGGGCCAAAACAATGCTCTTTAATCCAAATTTTAAACTGGAACGGATCTTCCTCTTAATTCGATTCCCTATGCCCTATGAAACCTCTTAAATTAGAGAGAGAGAGAAAAAAGAAAAAAGAAACACAATCACTAATGTAGTTATTTTATATGAGGGAATTCTCTCCGGGCCACTCTTAAATTAGAGAGAGAAACAAAAAACCCAATCACTAACGTAGTTATTTTATATGAGGAAATTCTTTTCGGTCCATAATTTGAATTGAAGAGCGCTGTTTAGTCTTGTGATGTCTATCATAGATCTCGTTTTGATAATTCGAACTATTAAGTATGTTGGACATTTCATTTTTTTATTTCGTGAACATAGAAAAATTATATCGATTCAATAATTATAACCTATTTAGTTTATCGCATTTGTCACAAAAAAAAAAAGACAATTGTAATCTATTCAATTTAAATTAATTTTACAAATCTGTATCTCAACTCTCTGAAAGCGAGCTATGCTCCATCCTCATGCTTCAATGCATAATATTAGAGTACATAATATTTTAATTATTAAAGTATTTGTAATAAGTGAAATATTATTATATATTTTTATGTATGTTGGAACGTTCGATTGGATGACTTTTAATACAATTTTTATTTTATAAAAATTAGTTCGCTCACATTTAAAATGTATATATATATATATAATAATTGGAATTCAAAATTATATTATACTATTAATTTTAGATTTGACTTAAATTGATTACATCAGCTCAACACAAATTGCTTATAAAGTGATAAAATGTTGATCCGGTCCAACCCGGCCAATGCCCAACTCCTACCCGACCAGTTGGAGAAGTTATAAATAAGAATGGCAACGAGACAAGAAGGGTGAGTTTTACACTCTCTACCAATCTCCAATTATTATTATTTTTTTCCATTTCCATTCCTCATCCCTAACAAAGACCATTTTTACCACCGTCTCGCCTCTAATGAGGTTCGGTTTTTCCCACCCCACAAATCCCTGACCCATTTTCGTGATTAGTAATGTTACATTCATCCAATTTGGTGTCGTCTGAATTGCATGAATTTGTTCACACTAGTCATCTAGATGACAGGATGACAACTGCGGTAGACGAAGGTGAAGCCAATCGTCCAGCTGGCACAAATTCAAACGATTCAAGTGACAACAAATTCGATAAATAAATCATTTCACTTATGTGATCTATTTAGAGTTATGTTGCTTCAGTTCATATCCCCATAAACGAACAAAAAGATAAAAAGAAAAAAAGAAATTAATAAGAGCATAAAGTGAATGAAAGGGACTTCATCAAAAATTAAAATATACAGTTTTTATTATTTATATATTATTTATCTTATTTATTTATTTATTTTTGCTTTCAATATTTTCAACTTTCTTTTATTTTTAAATTATTTTAACTGAAAAGTAATTTTTTTTATATATAAATTAAAAAAAAATGTTAAAGACAAAAAAAGTGTAAGGCCTTAATTATGAATTAGATTACACAAACTTGATTATGAAGTTGAAAGGCTTAAATAAAATAATTTTAAATTTACATTAAAAAGTTTGAACATCGCATTGAAATAGAATGAGAGGGTTTAAATAAAAAAATTAACAGTGTGATGATTAGTTGCCAAATTTAATGGACAGAAATGAAGGGTGGATAGATGCGGTGGCTGTTAGTAATGGGTAGTCAAACTTATTTGTTGAATTTAGTAGTTGGACGATGTTGAAGGATATGAGATGACCTGAAGAATACCAATTGATAATTGAAAATCACAACGGCGATCACCCACTTGGTAAAGAGTTGTCGGAGTTTGGTCAAAACTCGCCATTCATAGATCGTTGTGGTGAGTGGTGGCTAAAAATGATGAGTGAGATGAGAAAATAAAAACTTATTTAAAAAAAAATGAAAACAACTTAGGGCAAATTACATATACTTCCCTTAAGGTTTGACTAAATTACAGATACCCCTGAGGTTTCGGAAATTACATCCCGTCCCCTAAGGTTTGTATTTTCATAACAATTTGCCCCCTGAGGTTTAAATTTCATAACAAATTACCCTCTAATTTATTATGCAAATATAGCATTCAGGAAAAAATTTGTAATTTCTCAAACCTCAGGGGAATATTTGTAATTTAACCAAATCTCGAGAGATTATATGTAATTTGCCCAACAACTTATATATATATAAAAGCATAAAGATAAAACTAATATCTATATTATAAGACAGAATAATTTTTAAAAATATATTAAAATGAATTTATTTAAACAATTTTTAAAAATATATTAAAATATATCAAAGATACATTCTATTTAAATGACTGAAATAATTTTTAATCAATATATACGGTTGAGATTAATTTTTTTCCTGCCCAAACACTCTCTAGTCTTTCTCCCACGTCTACCAAACGTCTCTTAACTCCCTCTCTCCACGTTCTATCTCAATGTGTAAAAGAGATGGGTGTTGTGTTCACACACTCTCTCTTTCTCTCTCTAGGTTCTCTCTCTCGATGTGGGTTTGATTAATAATACATGTGTAATTTAGGGTTTGATTTCCTATTCTTCTTCTCTCTCTATTTTGCAAATCGGTGGCGAAGAAATCGAAGATTTGTTGGAGCTAAGTGTGGGAGAAGGTGGCGGAGAAGAGGTCGGGGCAGAGGAAGGAGAGTCGAGGGAAGTCGGAATCGGAGAAGCCCTTGGATCTGAAGAAATGGACGGTGGAGAGGATTTGGGTTAGGGATTCTGGGGAGGGAGTTCTGGTTCTGGTTTGGGGGTTGATGATTCCGAGGGTTTTCAAGTAGCGGAGGTTCTGGCGGTGGGACGGGAGGAACCGAAGGAGGAGAGAGAGAGGGGGAATGGGGGTTGTGGATGGGAGAGAGTGAGGAGGAGGAGAGTGTTGGTTTGATGAGCAGAGAGTGAAGCATTTCTTTGTTTTACCCCAATTTCAAACCCCACTGCCGTCTTCAATAACAGAGGTATTTTACCCCCAATTTCGGGCTTCCTGCAGCTCTTTATTTTACATTCGCTTCAAGGTTATGTACACTTTATTGATTGGTGTGATGTGGGTTTGATATTTTTTCCCTTCTCTCTCCGTTCTTCTCCTTTATTTCATGAATACATACATTTTTAGAGTTGTTTATTTGAGTCGTTGTTGTTAGATCCGAGTTAGATATAATGTATATAGAATTACATTTTTTTTATTTTTTATTTTTGTTGGTTTTTGTTATACGTTTTGATTGATATCAGGACTTGTCATTGTTCTTGAAGCGTTGGGTTTTGGTTCTCAATGGACTTAGCATTTAGTTCGCCTAGGTTCGAATGTTCAGGTCGAGTTTCTAATAACAGGTATAGAACATAATGCTTTTTGCTAAAAAAGGATGGTTGTGTTAGGTTTTTATGACATTTTGTTTTGTTTTGTTTTGTTTTTAATCTTGAATTAAAAGGAGATTCTCTATAGTGATCAGTCCCTGAAATTGAGGCTGCTGGGAGGATGGATTGAGTCTAACCTTGACATAATATGGGTTAGGCCATAGAGTCTTCTCTAGTGTAGTTTGGCAACCCCATATAACCTTGACATAATATGGGTTTGACATAATATGGGTTTCTTTGAGAAGTGACTTTTCAGTAGTTTTTTTTATTTCTTATGAAAAGACGTGTAAAAAATGTAGAGAGAATGATTTGGCTTTTTACTTTTTGGCTATTTTAACCAATTGCCAAACATGGCCTTATGTGCTTTATTGCTTTATAATCCAGATTAATTTGAGTTGTATGTAGCATAGCTCTTGTAATGTAAGACCTTTTGACTTTACATTCAGTGAATTCCATCCATGGATTTAAAGTTGCAAGCAAGTCAGCACATCATCTATAGCTTCTGAACTGCTGTTGACAGGTTGATGCAGTTCACCATTTCAAAATTCAAAGACTGGGGATTCACCGCTTGAGTGGTGGTCCAGCAGTATATAAAGGGTGTGTAGGATCTGAAGCATGTATTTGTAGAACTGCAAATATTGAATCACTGCTCGAGCGATGCCAAATTAGTTATAAAATGCATAAGATTTTATCATTTCCAGATTTGGTTGCATCCTCTCTCTCTCTCTACATATGAAATTAGAGCAGGATAATTATCATCTCACTATATATAGGTGGTAGATGTGTGGCACTTTCGTCTTTTAATATGACTTTTGGTATTCATGAGGTCTGACTGATTTGCTAGGAGTAAAAATTATTAGAAGCAAGCGAAAAATATGGGTTGTGGCTACTTTGTGCTTTATGGGATGCATTTAAAGGCAAAGGAACAACTGGTCCTTGAAGGAATTCAGAAATCAGGGCACCTTAAGTATGTTTCTCCGTTGGTTGACGGAGGGTGTTGGATAGCTTGATATGCATTGTTGGGCCTATTTCGTGACAACTTGAGCTTTTGGGACAATTGGTGACTTGACAATAAGAGATTATTCTATTTCAATTTTATTTTAAAATTTGCAGATAATATAAGGAAGGAAACAATGTGATGATCCACCCAGATGTGGCCTCTTCTATTCTTTTTCTTTCCCTTTGGTTTTGGTTGCCTGTGGCAAAGTACATGTTTTGCGTCAAATATTATGTCTTCACATGGTTATTGATGATTGTTTTTATTGAGGTTTTTTTTCCGTGTTTCATTTTATTTTCATTCATAATTATTTTTTTATTTTTTAGGAAAATTCCTAGAGATTTGACAGAGGCATCATTACCAGGTGCTGGATTATCAATAATCGCTGCCTTTTCCATGATATTTTTATTTGGAATGGTAGGAAGCTCATTTTTATTTCATTGGAGATTTATGGATGTGATATGTAGATCATGACTATTCATCATTACATGAAAAATGAGTTTGATTCAAGTCTATATTGATGTATCACTGCTCTTAAAAAATTGCATTAAGTTTTTGTTGGTTTCTTCTTTCATTTATTAGTTGTCACATTTTTTATTTTAGGTATTCACTTCCTGTCCTAGTTGCATTACATGAATGCATGTGTCTCTCTTTTCACAAAGTAGTATACTAGTATCATAGTATGCTTAATTGTTTTTGTGGTTTTACTTTCTATACAGAATTAAATCTCAAATTTATTTTTGCAGGAACTAAATAACTATTTTACAGTGAGCACATCTACATCTGTAATTGTTGACAAGAGTTCTGATGGGGAATTCTTGCGCATTGATTTTAATTTTAGGTATTGTTGTGGACCTAATTTTATTTCTTATTAAGCAACATTCATTCGAATTTTCTCCTTGTTTTTGCTCAAATTTTTAAATATTGCAACAAGCAGTTGTAAGAACCCACACCTATAAATGAACATAAAATTCAGTGCTTTTACTATATTGGAGGTCATGAAATTGTTTGTGCAGAACCTTCGTCACCTTCCTTTGTAGTCACTATGTTGATACGTAATACTCTTGAAATTTTTTCTATGAATTTCCTACAAACTATTTTTAAATTTTTTTTTTTTTGTTGATATTTTACATTTCTACTTGTTTTGCAATATTTAGGGCAGGTACGTTGTGTTTCTCGTATTCAGTCAATTTCTCCACTTTCATTTTGCAATGTTAATTCTACTTTTGATTGGTCTGTTGAACTAACATTCTGTTTTGTTTTTTTGGGGGTAGCTTCCCTGCACTCTCGTGTGAATTCGCTGCTGTTGACGTGAGTGATATCTTGGGAACAGTAAGTTTCAATGACTCATTTCACTGCAATTTATTACTCCTTGAAGAGTAAATTCAAGCATCGAATGTAATCATGTGAGTGATTCTACAAAAATTGGTTGTGCTTCTTATTTAACCAAAGAGAATGAGATTCTGCAACCTCAACTTTATACTTTTATCATGGAGTTAATTTTCTTTCTAATATCAACAGAGGGAATGAGGTGAGATTTTTGTGGAATCTTTACTAGTATCTGTTTGGGAGGTTATTATGTTTACCCCAAATTATTATTACAGATAATCCAGTCCCCTAATCCTGGCATTCTTTTTGGATTGGTCAACAGAGCGGAGTTCACCTTGCCCTTAACCCAGATCCATACAGTGGAGTCTTTGGTTCAGACAGGGAGAAGTATGCAAGAGATGTTGAAGATCTCATTACCTTTGGAGCTCCAGGGCATGTAGCTGGTTTTATTTCTGAAGCCATACAGGTAAGCATCGTCTATGTAAATTTGTTTTTATTGTTTCTTTTTGTGCCTATATTGATTAGGGTAATGATGTACACACAGGATTTAACACAAAAAAAATTATGCAAAATGATGTGTCGCATTTATATCCCTACATTGATAGTCAAATGCCCATCACTATGGTTCATAATTGCAAGAGTGTCATTGCCAAATTATTTGTCTTAAATTCTATACAAAAATTGTGTGAGAATATCATTTTCCTATTAATATTACCTCTTCCGAGTTGTCTAATTTGAACTACTCTCTAAAATGGCAGGGAGTGGGTGGAATTATTGAATTGGCCCCAGGTTACTTCCATGTCGTATACAGCAGTATTAAGAAAGTAGGAGGGCTTTGTATTGCCGATGAGGTTCAATCTGGGTTTGCTCACACTGGGAGCCATTTTTGGGGATTTGAGACCCAAGGCATTGTGCTTGACATAGTGACAATGGCAAAGGTAAATCTATATAATATGGCAGGATGATTTTTAAAGATGTCCAAAATGATTTTTAATGGTCTAAATTAATTCTAAGTGTATATCAATGGTTAAGATCAATCCTTTCAAATGTACCAAACACTTGATTCCCGCCCAAATACTCTTCTCTCTCTCTCTCTCTCTCTCTCTCTCACGTCTCAAACACTAGGTGTCGTTTGGTAACACTTACGTTTTCAGTTTTTTGTTTATATTTACAAAAATTTAAAAAACTCAAATAAAAACTTATTTGGTAAAATTTTTAATTTATAAATCAGTGGTCTCAGTTTATAAATTTAGCCAAAAAATGAAACACAAAAAATTTGTTTCAATTTTGAGTTTTCAGTTTTTTTTTTTTACCACCCAATACTAGCCACCACCCGCCATTATTTTCCACCGCCGTCTTCGGCCACCACCACCCACTACCTGCCATCGCCACTCACCACCCACCTGCCACCACCACCACCCACCACCCACCACCCACCTGCCACCCACTCGCCACCACCACCCACCCCTCGCCACTACCACCACCACCACCACCACCCACCTGCCACCACCCACCACCACCACCCGCCACCTACTTGCCATCACCACTCACCACCCACCTGTCACCACCATCCACCAACTGCCACCACCAGCCACCTGCCACCCACCCGCCACCATCACCCACCACCCACCCCCACTCGCTACCACCTACCACCCGCCACCATCACCCACCCACCCACCCACCCACTACCACCACCACCCGCCACCTACCCGCCACCGTCACCCACACACCCATGATCACCACCCACCACCCGCCACCATCACCCACCCATCCACCCATCATCACCACCCGCCACCGTCACCCACCCACCCACCCACCATCACCACCCACCACCCACCTGCCACCACTACCCACCACCAGCCACCGTCACCCACTCACCCACTACCACCTACCCGACACCACCACACACCCGCCACCACCACCGGCCATCTGCCACCCACCTGCCACCACCACCCACCACCCGCCGCCACCACCACCACCACCCACTCACCACCACCCACCACCCGCTACCGTCACCCACCCAATTACCACCACCACCACCCACCGCCCACCGTCACCACTTTCCACCACCGTCTTCCGCCCCACTTGTCACCAGTTGTCATTTCTCACTCTTTTTTATATTCTTAAATTTTTTCAAATATTTTGTCAATTACCAAACGCGTTTGTAGTTTATATTTTTCTAAAAATAAATAAAAAATAAACAAAAACCAGTTTATAAAATTTTTGTAAATATAAACTGAAAACGTAAACGTTACCAAACGCTATATGGCAGGATTATTTTTTTGGCCTTTATAGATTTGGCCTCTTCTTCTTGGGGTAGCAAAGTGTGTTTTGAGGGGAGAGAGAGAGAGTTAGTGTGTTTTAAAATTTGAAATTTGAAAAAGTGAGATGAGCGAGAAAGGATGGATGGGTGGGTGGGGGTGAAGAGTTTTTTTTGTTTTTTGTTTTTTGTTTTTTTGGGCTATTGTGGCTCTTGGACACAGTGTGTTTTGTTGTCCGTCACGGCCACCGCTACCGTCGCCTCACTCTCTTGGGAACAAATTATGTTTTTGTTTTTGTTAGTATTTATTTTATACAAAATATAAAAAAATAATTAAAATGTATTATTTACTATAATTTGAGTTCAAATACTTAAAATACATAAAAATACATAAATCATGCAAAATTATAAAATTTTATTTAAATTTGAAAAATTATTTTAAAAATTTTTAAGTGTAAATTTTATAACATTACTCTAAATTTTATAATTTTTAAGTGTATTTAGATTGAATGGATCTGAAAAAGTAAAAAATGTTGATTAAAATATTTAAAAAGTTTACTAAAAGTAATAAAATACAGATTGAAAATTTTAAAAATTATTTTTGAAAACTATAAACCAAATAAGTTTTGAATTTCAAATTTGTAAAAATTATTTTCAAAATATACAACCAAACTCTAATTATAAAATTATTTGAAAATCCAAACCAAACGGACCATCTATTTATATTTTGACCTCAAATTTTTTTTTTTGCGCAACAAATTAGATAAATTATATTTTAATCCATAAGAGGAATATTTCTTTATACTTTTTTAGTATTTTTATCAAAAAAAGTTACAGATTTTACAAATTTTAGCATGATACGTATAAATTATAACTACATTTTGATCACAACAACACGGGCATACATTAGTATATATATATAAATTATTAATTTCAGTTCCATATCAACATTTTAAGGTAGCTTGGTTGGTTGAAGCTTGCTTCCACTTACCCCCAAGGTAACGTGTTAAAAATTAGGGTTTCACAACTTTCACTCTCTTTTCTCTCCTTTGTTTCTAGACCCCTCTCTCTCGCTGATCTTCCACCGCTTCAAAATTAGGGTTTTATAACGGTCTCCTCTCTCTTTTCACTCCTTTGTTTATTGTCGCCTCTCTCTCTCTCTCTTTATTATCTTCCATCGTTGCTCTCTCTCTCCATAAACCTAAACCCTTTCGATCTCTCTAGCTTCTATCCATCTGAGAAACCCAAAACCTTTGAAATTGACTCATTCAAATCGTCTTTCTGATGGAGAACATGAAGACGAAGCACAAAAAAAACCCTTAGACGAAGCAGCAGAAACCTCCTAAACCACACTCAAACCCTAAGACGAAGAAGAAGAAGCGTGAGATCGTTTGAAATCCATCACGCATCTTGAAATCTAGTTATTTATTTTTCTGAAATCGTCTTTCTGATGATGGAGAATTGCTTAAATTTTGCTTCAAATTGCTTAAGATTAATTGAAATCTGTATAAAATTGCTTGATTATTCTTGTGATTATTTTTGTTTATGTGATTTCAATATGATCAGGTGAACAAGCTTCATGAAGTGTGTTGAAGATTTCATAGCTAGGGTTTATCTGCAACTTAACAAGATTTTTCAATGCTCAGTGGCTTCGATTTCTCAATCTCAAACCTCTAGTGGTCTTCTTTTACTGGTATTGATTTCTCTATCCATTGATTGCTTTATGACCACACACCCTCATCAAACTCCTAATCACCACTGCCACTATCTCTCCTCTCTCTCTTGATGTGTATTTTGCTATAGCATTGCATGATGTCAATGTTTTCACTTTATTCTTGATGCATGTCACAATATTTTCACTCTGTATAGTAATTTTGAAATTCATGTTCTATTTTAGCTTTAATATGTGTTTTAGCTTTAATATGTGCATTGGTTCCCCTACTTACAGTGAAAACTTCTACTCTATTTATAGACCAAATTTTCTCTTATGAGGTAAAAAAGTTATTTTAGTGGAATTGAGACAAGTTTTGTTTTGGTATTACTTTGAAGCTTCTATTGGAAAAGCTTGAAAATCAAAGCATTCAATGTATATTGTGTCATGGCAGGGTGCAACTTGCCTACATCTTTTCTTGTGGATGTACAAATAATTTTCCATCACTACCGCCATAGATTTTAGTTATAAAAATGCAGTTCCCATTAAATAATGTTGTTGCTTCTTTTTTTTTTTTTTGGGTGACTCCTATATGCATGTCCCCACTTTTCCATTGTTAAAAAATGTGTATTGTTTGTCTCATCTTATTTAATTTTGCTTTTACTTTAAGTTCAGAGTTCTACATACATTGCAGTTCCTGTTAGTGTAGTCCATGTAATTTGGAGATGTTGATGGAGATTGAGGGCGAGGCAACCGCCGAGATTTTCTGTTATTTAGAAGTTTAATTTTATAAAAAATAGCCCTTCAACCAAACAAGAAACAAACAAAACTTGGAAAAAAATGACCATGAATTGATTGCAGGTGTTATTAACTTGTAGTTACTATTTATTTGGAATGTTGAAGTATTTTTGGTGCTTGATATTTGCCTCTCCCCTAGTTATGCTTGCATATGTGATGATGTAACCATTGTTCTTCTATTCTATAGTTTTACTCAGGAAATTCGTCTATTTTTTCTTTATTTTGGAGAGGTGGTTCTACATGATGCTGATCCTAGTATGAGGACCTTCATTCATTCATGTTTGAGTCGATAAAGATGATTCTATTTTTATTTTTTTTTTGTTTAGTAGGAAAGCCAATTTGTAGACATAAGTTGTAACTCAAAAATAAAATACGATTCATGCCAATTAGTTTCTCAATTTTCTCTTGACACCAGGCTCTAAGGATTCTTTTAGGTCCTCCTTTTTGAAATTAAACATACGTGTTTAGTTGTCAAAATCTCCATTAAGCTCAATTAGTTTCAGTACGAAATTACTATACCATATTTTGTTCCAACAAGGTCGGGAAGGTGCATAATAACTTTAAACATACACAATAAGATGTGGCATCACATAAGGAACAAAATTTATTTCTGAAGTAGCATTGACGGGACGAAAATAAAATAAAACTACAATTATGAATACCAATATGAAGGGTCTTGTTAACAAGTGCCTCGAGGACACGAAAAGTAGACCAAGAAATAAATTTGAAAACACAAGACACTTTTTATTAAATTCAATGCAGTTTTTATTGAAATTAATGCACTGCTTTTAACTGTTTGACCTATTTTCAAGTCACTTCTTTATTTCAATCCCAATATCCAGCACTTTTAGCATTTGTCATATACAAATATCTTGAGGACACAACAATTACACGAATTATAACTAAGGCCATTCCAATGAAATAAATTACATATATCTATTAAGAACAGAACAAAAAGATGACATGAGGAACTTGCTTCTCTACATTTCAGGAGCTTTAGCAATAATGGAGAAAACTACAAATGCAAGACTGATGTTACAGGAGGATAAGTTACCAAAATATTTGATATCCATGTTTCGTATTTCTTCTTTTCTACTTCTAAATTTGAAAATTCAGTCAAATAAAGAAACTAAATCCTAAGCAAAGAATCATGCCAATCTCAAATCATACCTAAGGGAGTAATGTAGGGAAATTAGTTATGTAACGCCCTCAAAATAAACCCATTATATGTATATCATCAACATGCATTACTTAAAGAAAACAATTTATTCATCAGAATGTTACTAAATAAACATTACATGAACATCAAATTAAATGCCCTATGGGCTTACATCTTTCCAAGCCAACACTTGGATACAAAATAAGAGTTCTAACTCAAATGCAAACAAAGCCCTAGGCTTGATTATTTATCAAATAAAAACAAACAACTAAAAATAGTCTTCAAAATCCAAATCCTTCCAAGCTAAGTCCTGGGAGGAAGCTTATCACCTGGACCTGAAAATGATGTTCCCATAAAGGGTGAGCCACAGCCCAGTAGAAATATACTAATCCACATATAAGCAATGAATAAAGCAATAGCATTCAACAGATGGTTAACCAAGATAATCAATTACTTCATTTTACAGTCTCATGACACTATTGTCTAAGACACGTTTTACTTTCCAACTTTATCAACATGGCTCAGAACTTGGCCAAACTTACAACAGTGAATTATATATATCATATTCACATTCTTCCAATATCAATAAACAAATGAGACTCAAGCTCAAATCAAAACACTTCATACTTCCAGATTGATACACATTTTAGTGCTGTATCAATAAAACACTTCTATATAAATAAGCACACATAAAAGTGATGCTAATGGAGTCCATCCCCTATCTCCTCCCAAACAAAATCCGGTTTAGAGGTCCATCCCCTATCTTCCCCTAAACCGTGGAGTACATCCCCTATCTCCTCCCACACAAAACAATGTATGCAAATGCAATGCTCAATCAATACACGTATTTTCTGTATCAATGCAATAGTCAAAATTAATGACTTAACCAATGTGATTAGTTTCAGTTATTCCTAATCCACATGCAATGTCTACAACAATCACGACTATCCACCACCGATAGCCCAAAACAGTTATTTCTAGACTGTAAATAAATATATCAACAATTCAATAGGCGAGTGGTTTAAATTATCCAACTACACCATTTAATCAATAATTTCCCCAATTTCATGAATTTAACCAAATTCCCCAATTCCCTTAAATTAATTATACAAATTAATTAATTAACACAACTAGGGTTTTTCCCAAAATTATCAAAGTAACCCCAACTTATCAAAATACCAAAACTTAGAACAAAACTTATAAAGTGGAGTAGGAAATCCCTACCTCAAAGAAAACAACTCAAATGGTGAGGACAGAGATGAATGCCCAAATACCAATGTGCTCCAAATCGCCAAATGTTCAGATTAAATGAAAGCCCTCAACTCACTCTATCTTTTTAATGAAGGATCTAGGGTAGAAACACACCCCAAGTGGATCAAATCTAAGAGAGAAGGTGAGTAGGGAGAGAGAAAAGTCGGACCTAGGGTTTGGAACCAAAAAGATTATGAAAAAGACTGATCAAAACCCGCTGCTGCGTATATAAACTGGACAGGCTCGCTCGAGCGAAGACTTGGTCGCTCGAGCGACCAGACACAGAGAAACTACGCTCGAGCCAAGGAAGCCTTGCTCGAGCCAACAACCCAAAAGCTCGCTCGAGCGAAAGAAAACTCGATCGAGCGAAGAACTCAAACCCTCAGGTCTGTAACCAGACACACGCTCGAGCGAAGGAACTATTGCTCGAGCGAAGAACGAACTAACTCGCTCGAGCGAAGAAAAGCTCGCTCGAGCCAAGAATGCAAAGCTACAGGTCCAAACCAGACGCAAACTCTCGCTCGAGCTACCAAACCCCGGCTCGAGCGAAGAACCAAAAACAACAGCTCGCTCGAGCGACAAAATACTCGCTCGAGCGAAGATCCAAAATTCTGGACAGCAACACTTGATTTCTAAACCTAACCAACCTGAAACAAACCTGCCCAACACATCCTATAATTCCAAATGAGAAAATAAGGGATAACAACAACCATTATAAAATGACAGAATCTACGGAACCTATGTCCGGACACAATAGTCAAATGGGAAAAGACCGGGGTCGCTATAAGTTAGAAGTTTTCTCTTGTTAAGATTTCAAAATTTCAGTGTAGCTTTTACATGGTCTAAAAATTCACTTAGTAGTTTATTGGTGGTAGTTGCTACATAATTAATGTCTGTTGGGCTATATATAATAAATCCATGTGTTTTTTGGGCGATTAATGTAGACCTTTTTTTATTCAATGGCAACTGAGCAGCGAGTAGTAACACAAGTGATGAAGACTAAAGAATTCCTCAACTAAGCAGTGAGTCAACAACCAGGTAATTTCAGTTATCACTCAAGAATTCCTTCACTTATGTTGCTGCCATTGCTTGGAAATGGAGACTAAATTGGGCCCTAGTTTTTTTAAGTTTTTATTTTTTTCATTTATCCTTTTTGATGTTGTGATGCAGAGTGTGATTCTTGGGAAGCTAACATGTTCATGGAGATAGAAGGTGATGGGGGTGCCTGCATATCTTCAACCTGATCTGGAAGCAGATCTCGTCTTGCCTCCGGCACCAGCTAGCAGAGTCGACAACCATGTAATTTCTAATCTCAGTTATCACTGAAGAATAAATTCACTTACATTGCTACAATTCCTTGGAAATGGATATTGTATTTCATGAGTAACTGATCAAAATAATTCTATTGACACGACTTTTATAGGTTCCAACTAGTATGGTGTTAGAATTGTATGATGCTCGATTCGATTCATACAATTTAATATGAGTTTCAACCAAAATTATTTGAATTGTGTTGTTTGAAAATTGGGTGTGCTGTTGAATTGCGAATTGAGTAGTTCATAGGTTTTTGTTTACATAATGTATTGAAATGACGCCTTTTTCAACTACTCTATGATGAAACAAAGATAGGGCCATTGGTTATACTGATATACGTGGTGTTATATATATATGTAATATATAATTTATTTATATTGATCCTGTGAAGTATTTGATTGCGATTGCTATAGTGTTCCAACATATGTGTGAGGTTTGGAAATTCCTTTCCAATAATTTGGGCTATATTTCATGATAAGCATCTGGTGGATCTTGTATGAGAAGGGAAAAAGAAATGGAAGGAAAAGTGGGAAAAAAAAACTTTGTTAATAGTTTCATGTGGAAAAAACATGCAAAGAGTGAACTGCTAATACATGTATTATCTTATGCAATTTTATCTTTTCTTTTGTGGAGATTTTGTTGGAATTTTGTGCTTCATTTGTTGTGGCGCGTTATAGAAACCAAAAACACCCTTTTCGTAGTTTTTAGATAATTAGAGATCGACGATTCTAACTTCCTTTACTCCATTCAAAAAGTTGTTCAAAATAATTGATCAAAATTTCCATTCAGGACAATGCATTGTTTAGTTTGGGGGGAGAAAATACTTATTTTGAGAAGAATTTATATATTTGCTTGCAGCTATGAGTTAGTTATTTTGTTAAAAAAAAATAATAATTTAGTGCTCATGGTATTCTTTTGTTCTATACATTGAGTGATTGGGCATACTTGTGGTATTTAATTGCTTTAACTTGAGAATTGTTTTGAAGTTTGATATGCTAGCTACTTTGTTAAGGTATTCCGTGTGTTCATATTTGGAAATCATTGCCCTGCACTTCAGCCACATGAATATGATTTTTAGTTGATAAGTGGGTATGACTTGAAAATCTTGAGGAATGATAGTGGAGACTTTTAACCCCGTGAGTTTTGTGCCAATCATTTATTGGAGGGTTATTATACATCTACTCTTAATTTTTCTTTGGAAGCGCATTAATTTGTTGTTTAGTCTCATTATTTTTTCATTTTTGGTTGAATGCTGAGAACAAATCAATTTGTTATCACACTTTTTACTCCCTTGAGGATGATGCATCGTTTAGGTTGGGGGGAGAAAATACTTATTTTGGGAAGAATTTATATGTTTGCTTGGTACAATGAGTTAGTTGTTTTGTTTAAAAAAAGAAAAAAAGGTGTGCATGGTAATGTATTGTTCTATGCATTATTCGGCATACTTGTAGTATTTTATTGCTTTAACTTGAGAAATTGTGTTGAAGTTTGATATGCTAGCTACTTTGTTAAAGTATTTCATGTGTTCGTATTTGGAAATAATTGCACTGCACTTTGGCCACATGAATATGATTTTTAGTTGATAAGTGGATATGACTTGAAATTCTTGAAGAATGATAGTGGAGACTTTTAACCCTGTGAGTTTTGTGCCAATCATTTATTGGAGGGTTACTATACATCTACTCTTAATTTTCTTTGGAAGGACATTAATTTGTTGTTTAGTCTCATTATTTCTTCATTTTGGTTGAATGCTGAGAATAAATCAATTTTTTATGACACTTTTATTCCCTTGAGATCATGAAAGTTGAAGGACCATACTAATTCTTGAGAGATGATTTTAGGCCATCTTTGTTTCTTTGAGCCTTTTATTTATTTTTCTTTCTTTTATTATTACTTCATGAACCATTAGAAACCAATTTGAGCCTTTATGTTAGCCTTTCTTTGTTTAACCCCACAACCCATACTTTCTTTTTACTTTTGTAGATATGTTGGGATTATTTGAGTTTGACAATGGCAAATTTGTTTAAAAAAAAAAAAAGAAAAAAAAAAGGAGAAAAGCTGAAAAAAAGAAGAAGAAATAAATTGTGTTCAACGAAGGGAAAAAAAAAAGAAAAAAAAAGAAGCAGGAGGAGTAAGTTGAAAAAGACAAAAAGAAAAGTAATAGAAAGAGCAAGGCATTTGGAATAATGCTCTAATTGTGTTTATTTTATGGCAATTGTCTCTCAGACGTCCTTTTTTTTATTCACCTTTGGCTTTTTATTATTTTTTCGTAATTCCTCAACCCAAGCATTACAACCAAATAAAAGTCCTATTTGATCTTGAGTGTGGTATAGTTTACAAGTGGACATGATGGATTGGGGTGATGGTGTGGTAATTTTAATTCTCAGTATTTGATATTCCATTCATGAGACTATTATTTATTCTTTCATTATAGCGTTTTTCCAAAAAATTAGTATGCGGGATATTTTGCCTTTGATTTACATTATTCTACTCGCATATATTGAGAGTAATTTTTATACCATATTCTGAGTGATTTATTTGTTGAGTGCAATAACTGGTGAGATTTGAGTCAAAGCATGTTTCAGAAAGAGATTTGGGTTATATTTCACTTTAAGGCTGAGGTTGTGTATGTGTTGGCTAAACTTTTTCACACACGCCAAATTCTGAATGTCATGAGATATCTTTACTTGCTGCTAGTGTCTTGAACTTTGATTGGTTATCTTGTTAAGGTTGTGAAATTCATGACTTGTTCTTGAACTTTTAGGATGAGAACGAAAGAAATCCTTCGAGTAAAGAAAATTTTTGACGTTTGTGGGTAACATTTCTAGAAATTTTATTTCTCAGTATTTGATATTCCATTCATGAGACTATTTATTTATTCTTTCATATTAGCGTTTTTCAAAAAAATTAGTATGCGGGATATTTTGCCTTTGATTTACATTGTTCTACTCGCATATATTGAGAGCAATTTTTGCACCATATTCTGAGTGATTTATTTGTTGAGTGCAATAACTGGTGAGATTTGAGTCGAAGCATGTTTCAGAAAGAGATTTGGGTTATATTTCACTTTAAGGCTAAGGTTGTGTCTGGGTTGGTTGAACTTTTTTAACACACTCCAAATTTTGAATGTCATGCGATATCTTTACTGGCTGCTAGTCTTTTGAACTTTGATTGATTATCTTGTTAAGGTTGTGAAATTCATGACTGGTTCTTTAACCTTGGCATGAGAATGAAAGAAGTCGTTTTAGTAATGAAATTTTTGGATGTTTGTGGGTAACATCTTTGGAAACACAAGACTTTAACTCGTCCATGAGGGGTAATCTATTGGATTAAGGGCTTATTGCATGTGCTAAATTCAATCGTGATTTCTTGCGGAAGTGGTTTAGAGTAGTTGCTTTTATTTTTCTTTTTGATTTTATTTTAGTCGCCTTAATTGCTAGGTTCTAAAATTAAAGTTGGTTGGGAGGTGTGATGAATGCTTAAAATTACGTAGTTATTCTAGGAATTTTGGATATTATATTCATTCTCTCAATTTATATTTAATTGTGATTTAATGTATTTAATTTAAATTTTTAGAAAAACTACATTTGAGCCATCAACAATATAAATTGCTCAACCAGGCCCATAAGACTTGGTTTGCTTTGAAATCATCTCGTAACATCCACAAAACCTATCTCAAAGGTTAGACAAGATTTCATTGTACCTCCAGTCCTTTTATATTTTGATTTTGCTCTTCAAATATTTATTTGTTTTTCCTTTTAATTACTACCCATCTTTTGTTCCTTGTTTGTTCCTTTTATGTAATATATATTGGGTGACTCAGATAATAGCAAGAACACTAGATCTGACCGCAATGTTGTCAAGGGTGCTTGGGCTTCTTGAATTCAGCGCAACAAGATGGTAATTTTTATCTTAATTTTCTAACCCTCTACATAATATATATACCTTTTTACTCACAACGGTCTTGTGTTTGTGGCTTTTCATCGAATAAAAGATAATATTGCTATTGCCTAAAGGCAAGATTTCATATTTTTGTAGATGAGGGAGCAGAAAAGGGGTGCTGTTTTGAAAGAAAAAGCGTGTCATTGTATATGATATGTTTTTAATGTTAATATTGTTTGTACTCAAATGAATTGTTGAGCCTTCACAAAAAGGTTCTTTTGTATAAAACTAGACTACATTTGTTTCCCGGTAAATTGAGATCTAGATGGACCGGCCCTTTCATAGTTAAAATTGTTTTTTCTCATGGGGCCGTTGAGATTGAAAATCCCAAGAATGGTAATGTTTTTAAAGTGATTGGCCAACATTTTAAACCAGTTTTGGAGAATTTCCCACCTGAAGAGGAGAGGAGTCCATTGAATTAAAAGACCCTATTTATAGAGACCCATAAACATAATAATAAAAGCAATGTTACTTTTAGGAGTTGTTAGTTTTTCGTTTGTAATTTTTTTCCCTTGTGTTTTTGGCAATAATCCCTTGCAGGTTCATGGTTCATCTTTTCTTTTTTAATAAAATTTTTGTTGACGCTCAAAAAAAAAAAAAAATATATATATATATATAGGCATGGTTCATTATTTAATGTAATCTCCTAACCTTTGTGATTTTGTTTTTTACATTGAGGACAATGCATCGTTTAGGTTGGGGGGAGAAAATACTTTCTTTGAGAAGAATTTATATGTTTGCTTGCTGCAATGAGTTAGTTGTTTTGTTATAAAAAAAAGAAGAAGAGACCTTGTCTAGCTTAAGAAGCTGTCAAAGCTCGAGCCATGATGGTTCTCATGCAAAATAGAACCAAACGAAACATGGAAAAAAATGACCATGAATTGATTGCAGGTGTTATTAACTTGTAGTTACTATTTATTTGGAATGTTGAAGTATTTTTGGTGCTTGATATTTGCCTCTCTCCTAGTTCTTCCCCCCATCATTATGCTTACATATGTGCTAATGTAAGCATTGTTCTTTTATTCTATAGTTTTACTCAGGAAATTCGTCTATTTTTTCTCTATTTTGGAGAGGTGGTTCTACACGATGCTGATCCCAGTAGGACCTTCATTCATTCATGTTTGAGCCGGTAAAGATGGTTTAGTTTGTAGTCCTTTCACAATAGTTTATTTTTGGGGAAAAAATGAAATTATGATTTCATCTAACAATTATTCTCTATTTATGCATATCATATGATAAATCATATTTGAAAATCACTCTTCCAATGTTTGATTGCAGTGAATTTTTAGACCTTGTTGTTGCTGCTACATTGGACTTTCGAAATCTTAACAAGAGAAAATTTCTAACTAATTTCTCTACATTACTCCCTTAGGTATGATTTGAGATTAGCAAGATTCTTTGCATAGGATTTAGTTTCTTTATTTGACTGAATTTTCAGATTTAGAAGTAGAAAAGTAGAAATATGACACATGTATATCAAATATTTTGGTAACTTATCTTTCTCTAACATCAGTCTTGCATTTGTAATTTTTCCCATTAATGCTAAAGCTCATGAAATGTAGAGAAGTAAGTTCCTTGTGTCATCTTTTTCGTTCCGTTCTTAAAAGATATATTTCATTTATTTTATTGGAATGATCTTAGTTATAATTCGTGCAATTGTTGTGTCCTTTTAACTTGATATTTGTATATGACAAATGCTAAAAGTGCTGAATATTGGAATTGAAATATGGAAGTGTCTTGAAAATAGGTCAAATAGTTAAAAGAAGTGCATTAATTTCAATAAAAATTGCATTGAATTTAATAAGAAGTGTCTTGTGTTTTCAAATTTATTTTTTGGTCTACTTTTCGTGTCCCAGGGCACTTTTTAGCAAAACCCTTCATATATATTGGTATTCATAATTGTAGTTTTATTTTATTTTTGTCTTGTCAATGCTACTTCAGAAATAAATTTCGTTGCTTATGTGATGCCATATCTTATTTTGTATGTTTAAAGTTATTATGTACCGTCCCGACCTTGTTGGAACAAAATATGGTATAGTAATTTCGTATTGAAATTGATTGAGATTAATGGAAATTTTGACAACTAAACACATATGTTTAATTTCAAAAAGGAGGATCTAAAAGAATGCTTTTGGAGATACTGTGGACTTAATCTGCAGTGAAGGGCATTACTGACTTTCATACATATATTTTTTTTCTGTTTTCTTTTTTGATGCAGATCAGAAAAATCATTTCTAAGTGTTCTTCCAGCATTGATGTCTCTTGGATCATTTGTTCAGCTATTTCCATCTCTCGTTGACTTACCAAGTGAGTTTGTTTTTCAGGATTTCCTAGTAGTTACATTATGCTCCTTTTCGTGTCTTTCTTTTGTGGTTTTCGTCTCTAGCCATATTTCACCAATGAGCAAAATGCCTAGGGATACGAAAAAATTTACCAAAAAATCTACCACTCACATGGGTGTGGGACTAACACCCATGTGACTGTTTGCTAGAACATTTGGGGTCTTGTAGCATTGTTCGCCAATTGAAGTTCTACTTACTCTATTAACAGCTGCACCGTGTTATTTTCCTTCCATTAATTTATTGATCAGTCAAATAGGCCATTTTGAAATGCCTTAATTAAATTTGTTCAGAAATTCAAAATCTACATGCTTGGTACTAGTTGGAAAACTGGATTTTATTATTTTGAATGAAAGCTAGAAAGAATAATATTTTTTATTCTCATATTTAAACAATGTACACATAACATCTCTATTAATAGGAGATACATGGCATAAAATAAGGGACTGATTAGCTACTGATTTTGAGGACTGATTAGCTACTATTTAGCTACTAATTCTAATTCTAAATATAAACTTTCTTATTCTATAGTATTGAATAAATCTTGATATTTACAGTTGTGATATCCTAAAGAATTCAGCCATATTCTGGCAGAATTATTTTCTTCCCATTTCCAGCACTCCCCCTTAAGCTGGCTTGAAAACAGTTGGGTGTAAATGGGTGTTTACGATAAAATGTAACGCAGATGGAAGCGTTGAGAGATACAAGGCGAGACTGGTGGCTAAAGGCTTCACTCAAACTTATGGGATCGACTATCAGGAGACGTTTGCTCCTGTTGCTAAAATAAATTCCATCAGAGTACTGTTATCTCTTGCAGTAAATTCAGATTGGCCTCTACATCAACTTGACATTAAAAATGCATTTCTCAATGGTGATCTTGAAGAGGAGGTGTTCATGAGCCTACCGCTGGGATTTGAGCAGAGACTTGGAAGCGACAGAGTATGCAGATTGAACAAGTCATTATACGGACTCAAACAATCACCAAGAGCATGGTTTGAACGCTTTGGGAAGGCAGTTATCAGTTGTGGCTTCTCGCAGAGTCAAGCAGATCACACAATATTTTATAAACATTCAAAAAACAGTAAAATTGCAATTTTGATTGTTTATGTTGATGACATCATTTTAACTGGTAATGATGAAGCAGAGTTAGCAGCTCTCAAAGAGAAACTCGCAAAAGAATTTCACATTAAGGATCTGGGAGCCCTCAAGTATTTCCTCGGAATGGAATTTGCAAGATCCAAAGAAGGTATATTCGTTAATCAGAGAAAATATGTTCTTGATCTCCTTGGAGAAACAGGTATGCTTTGTTGTAAGATGGTGGAGACTCCGATCGAGCCTAACTTGAAGTTACAAGCTGCTAAGGCTGAAGAAGTCAAAGAGAGGGAACAATATCAGCGACTTGTCGGGAAATTGATTTACTTGTCTCATACGCGGCCTGATATTGCCTTTGCAGTCAGCATGGTAAGTCAGTTCATGCACTCACCAGGGGCAGAGCACTTTGAGGCCGTTTATAAGATCTTAAGATATTTGAAAGGAACTCCAGGGAGAGGCTTACTGTTCAAGAAACATGGACATCTTCAAGTTGAAGTATACACAGATGCAGACTGGGCAGGAAGTGTTACAGACAGGAGATCAACATCCGGATACTGCTCCTTTGTAGGTGGGAACCTAGTTACATGGCGGAGTAAAAAACAGAATGTGGTAGCTAGAAGTAGTGCAGAAGCAGAGTTCAGAGCTGTTGCCCATGGAATCTGTGAAGTAATGTGGATTAAAAGAATTCTTGAAGAATTAAAGCTTTCTCACCCGACACCTATGAAGGTCTATTGTGACAACAAAGCAGCTATATCTATAGCTCATAATCCAGTTCTACATGATCGCACAAAACATATAGAAGTGGATAAACATTTCATCAAGGAGAAAATCAATGCTGGCATAATCTGTATGACCTACCTTCCAACAGGTGAACAATTAGCTGATGTGCTAACGAAGGGACTACACAAGAAGCAATTTGATAAGCTGACTAGCAAGCTGGCTATGGAAGATATCTTCAAACCAGCTTGAGGGGGAGTGCTGGAAATTTGTGTTAATGCATATAATAAGATAGTGGCATATGATAGTGGTGTTGGTGGTAGATAGTGGCATGTATAGAATATGATAGTGGTGTTGGTGGTAGATAGTGGCATGTATAGAATATGATAGTGGTGTTGGTGGTAGATAGTGGCATGTATATAATATGATAGTGGTAGATAGTGGTAATATATAATATGTAAGTGGCATATAATGGGTTATAATGATGTTTGTAATATCTCCTATATAAGGAGTGTCATTTGGTCTTGTAAAATAAGAAGTTTTGAATATAACAGAAATATATTCCTTCTTCCTCATATTTTCGGACGTGACTTCCGACATGGCTATGACGGTTTTAGGGCTGCTGTGGTTTTTGTAGCTCTGATACCAACTTAGAAAATATGAGGAAGAAGAACTCCGAAAATATGAGGAAGAAGGAATATATTTCTGTTATATTCAAAACTTCTTATTTTACAAGACCAAATGACACTCCTTATATAGGAGATATTACAAACATCATTATAACCCATTATATGCCACTTACATATTATATATTACCACTATCTACCACTATCATATTATATACATGCCACTATCTACCACCAACACCACTATCATATTCTATACATGCCACTATCTACCACCAACACCACTATCATATGCCACTATCTTATTATATGCATTAACACAAATTTCCAGCATCTTCCATGGCCAACTTGTAGATTAGGTGGTCGAATTGCCTCTTGTGTAGTCCCTTTGTAAGAACATCTGCAATCTGCTCCGCAGTGGGTATATAAGACATGCAGA
Organism: Camellia sinensis; assembly: GCF_055761805.1. Taxonomy (NCBI): domain Eukaryota; kingdom Viridiplantae; phylum Streptophyta; class Magnoliopsida; order Ericales; family Theaceae; genus Camellia; species Camellia sinensis. The sequence goes on along the minus strand of NC_138961.1, from coordinate 110,147,878 downwards.
GCAATCCCTTCTCAATCTTTTCTTTGATAAAGTGCTTGTCCACTTCCACATGCTTAGTTCTGTTGTGAAGAACAAGATTATGAGCAATTGCATTTGCTGCCTTGTTGTTACAGTAAACTTTCGTTGGTGATGTTCTTGGAATTTTTAAGTCTTCCAATACTCTCTCGATCCACAAAGCTTTACAAATTCCATGAGCCACTGATCTAAATTCTGCTTCAGCACTACTTCTAGCCACTATGTTCTGTTTTTGTCGAGGGTCAAAAATTAAACCCCAAATTAAGTGTGGGCCTAAGTATTGAGGTCGCCCCAAAGAGGCGACCAGGAATGAAAAAGGAGCATGGGCTAAAAGTCCAAGGGAAGTGGGCCAACAATGGGCCGGAGTAGGTCTAACCCGCCAAGGGTCCAAACAGACTCCACGAAGGAAAATGACCAAGTCAAGTTGCAGCGGGAACACAATTGCAGAGGGAATACATGCAGCAGGGAAGTTGCCGAGGTATTTTGCCTCAGCACCGCCATTCTTAATATCATTGGCTCCGCCGCCATCCAAAGTTGATGAGGGAAAGAGAAAGCCGAAGCAACTAAGTTGCAGAGGCGACAGTTGCGACGACCAAGTTGCGGAGACACTTTGTCTTAGCGCCGCCATTCCAAGTATTCTCGGTTCTGTTGCCACCTGGAGTTGCTGAGGGAAGGAGAGAACCGAAGCAACTAAGTTGCAGAGGCGCCCAAGTTGCAGAGGCATTTTGTCGGCGCCGCTATCTCCAATATTGTCGGTTATGCCATTTGAACTTGCCACGGGAAATGACTACCGCAGCAACTACTGCCGCCGCAACCAACTTGCGGAGGGAACATCCCGGCAAGGTGATAGTAGCCTCTGGGAAAAGCTTCCCCTCTGCAAGGAGAGGGTAATGTCAGGCGCTGATAGCAGGCCCCAAGGCATTACTAGCCCAGGGCTGATAGCAGGCCCAGGGTACCAGTTTACTGCGACGATCCCGCGAAGACGGGAGCAGGGTAAGGGACTCCCTTTCCATTACCCAGGTCATAGACCTGCCTTAGTCGCACAGGCAGGACTAAGGAAGCCCCTTGGGCTTGGTGCTAAGGCACAACACGGCTGATAGCAGGCTTGGCTGTGGCCTTCGCCCGAGGAAGCTGGGGAGTTTGTGATTAGGTGGCTAAGGGTGAAGGCTTCGCTGCGGTGAGTACGAACATTGTCGATAGCAGACTAATGGAGTCCTGAGAATGCATGTAGTGGCGAAGTAGAACTGAGAAGGTAAGTGCAGCAGCAAAGTTTACCGTTGCAAGTGCACTTGCTGAGGTTCGAGCTGAGAAGGCAAGTGCAGCGGCAAACGCTCCCATCGCAACTGCACTTGCTGAGGCTCAAGAGGGAGTTGCAGTGCCAAACACTCCCGTCGCAACTACACTTGTTGAGGCTCAAAAAGGTAGTTGCGGAGGCAAACAAATAGTACACAGTACATGCAGAAGGACACGTGACACCTTTCAGGAGATATTAACCATGCCATACCCAACTGGGTATACGGTGCCCAAGTTTATTAAGTTTGATGGGAAACAAGGCAATGTTAGAGAACAGGTGGTGAGGTTCATTGAAACTCTTGGTGTCCATGGCAGTGACCACTCTCTGCGCCTTTGGGAGTTCTCCAAGTCCACTTACTGAAAGGGCTTGCAACTGGTATGTGAATTTGGCTCCCAACTCGATCAAGAGTTGGAAGGAGATGGTGAACAAGTTCCACACGAAGTTCTTCCAAGTCTAAGAGAAAGTTACAACCCTCACCCTTGGGCGAGATGTCCAAAAGGAGGGCAAAGATATACTGGACTATATTAAGCGGTTCCAAGATAAGGCTATTGACTGTTATGAACCAGTGGATGAGGCCTATTTAGTCAGCATATGTGTGGGGTGCCATACGCGACTACAAAATTTTCTTGGTGAATCATAATCCGCCTACCATTTCAGCCTTGATTGAGGCAGCTAGGAACCTCAGTACCACTGGTCCCTTGCACAGATCTCGTGACAGCCACCGCTTACCCTAGCAGTAGCAGAGTTGCTGCGGTAACCTCTGCAGGAGGGAGCCTCTCGCAAGGGGAGGCGACGTCCTCTCGGAAGAGAGAGTTATGAGGACAGAAATCTATGTCTTTGCAGCCTTGAGAATGTTAAGGCTCTGGTTAAAGAATGGGTAGCTGATGGTGAACTTACCTTGCCTCCAGTTGAAGTCCCTCCAACCAAGAAGGACAAAGAAAGCCCGGATTATTGTGTCTATCACAGAACCACCAGACACCCTACTAGGGACTGTTGGACTTTGAAAAGTATCTTCAAGAAGAAAGTTGACGCAAATGAGCTGAAGTTCAAAGATGCCGGTAACCGTGATGTGCAGAAGGACCCTTGTCCTAACCACAAGGAGAAGGGGAAGAATGTACATATATGATTGGCTATCTCGGGCCTGTGCGTGATCAAGTGCATATGGCGTCTTACTATGATGAGTTAGAAGAAATGGCAACCGGCCAGAGCATACCCATTTTCCCATAATCGTCCTCTTTTTGTCACAGCATACATCAATGATGTAGAGTTCAAGCGTCTATAAACATCATCACTACTGACACCTTTGCAAAGGCTGGTATCCTAGAGTCCAGGATGGTTCGCCAACCCATCATTGTGATGGGTTTTGGCGGCGAGAAAAAAGATACCAAGGGCTATGTGGTCGTGGACCTAGGAATTGGTGAGATCCGTTCCGCAACCAAGTTTCATGTGATTGAAGCGGACACAAATTGCCACATGATACTTGGCAGAGCTTGGATGCACCGATATGGAGCTATCCCGTCTAGTTATCGCTAATGTGTGAAGGCAAAGTTGGGAAAGCGCACAGTAACCATATAAATGCGTCTGAACAGCCATTTGGTGTTGAGGAGGCACACTATTCGAATGCAGTTTTCTTTACTGAGTTGTTAATGGGTGAAGCTCCAAGGATCGGTAAAGTTGCAAGAGTAAAATTGCCAAAATGGGAAGGCATTCGGGATGCAGAGGCTGCTCGAGAAAGTAGTGGGCAGAAGAGGAGCAGCAAGTCCACAAGTCCTCCGCCCAAGATTGTTAAGGTGCGGGAGAGCGGTAAGACAGTTTACTACCTATGAAGGGTCTTGGAGGCCAGGCTTCATACCTTGGGAGGATGGCCCCGAGACAAATAAATGTGACGATGACGAGTTCCAAGAAGAGTTGGTGGAGACGCCTGACCCCGCCCTTGAATTCTATTTAGTTCGGCCACGCCGTTTATTATTTTGTATGTATTGTTAGAGACTTGGGTCGGGCACAGCCTAGTCTGCCTTAAAAACTCGCAGATCAGGGGTTGGACCGCGAAGCGCAGGCCTCCTTCTACAATGGACACCACCGTGAAGGGGCATTTGTCCAGCTTGTCCCAGGGAGGGTCTCCTTTCTTGGCAAGCTCCAAGTGGACATCATCTGGAATATTGTACTCTCTACGGAACTCGGCCAGTGCCCTCGGAGAATTCACCATGAACCGGTACTTCTCCATCTATCCTGGTTTTATTTAGTTGGTTGATTTAGGTCGTGTCTCGGTAAAAATTTGGTGAATGGTTGCTCGGACTTTGAGCTTCACCGGTTGTAACGCTGAACGGGCCTGGTCGGTCCTAGTTTGTTCTGCATTATTAAGAAACAAGTCCAAGGATTAGCGTGGCATAAATTGCACGGCTTCACTATCTGGGGCGTTTGATCGGTTGAATTTTCTTATCTCGGCTTCACTATGTGGCCGACCTCGCCTTCCTAGATCGGTTCTAGGCCCCCTTCTTACAGCTTGGTCTCGGCCTCAAAACAAGACCACAAACAGGTTCTTGCTCAGCTAAATCCTATTTATAGATCAAAAACTTGGGTTTTGCTCGGTCTCGCTCAGGGTTCAGGCTGTTTATCCTAAGTGTCAAGTCCGTGCATCGAAACTAGGGGAAACAAGGGGCATGGGAGCCCCATCTGCTTCTCTGATTCCAGTTTTTCCTAAGGTGTACCAGTATTACCCCAAAGAGGGGGCACTGGTAAGATTCTAACAGTCCCAGGCAAGAACATGAAAAACGTAAATGTCGAGTACGAAGGAGGGGCAGGTAAACTTACCGATATGGACGCCAAGTGAGGAGTAGTTAACCACGATCTTGTCTACAGCCTTTGAGAGGACGAAGGTGGTCGAGAACGACTGGAGGAGCAGTGATGGCAGAAGCTTGGAAACTTGAAGGCTAGGGTTTGGCTCGAGAGAGAAGATGAACAGTAGGGGCGTATGTGACCCCTCATGTGCGTATATAAAGGAGGGGGGTAGCCAAAGGGTGGCAGCCTTTTGAAATTTGCGTGTGAGGAAGACAGCTGTGGGTCTGCACGGAACCAATGGTGTGAAGCCACGTGGCATCGAAAAGATGGCTCTGTCAGTAAGGCTGTACGATTGATGACTAGACTACTGGGGCAATCCCCGACGACCGACCAATTCGGATGGCTCGGTCAGAATGATAATCCCAAATCACGCTCAGCTCGGATGGGAATAAGGGGCAATTGAGAGGGAGATTTGCGCCAGGCTATGGCGCCGAACCGAATCGGCACGGCCTCTCGGGCTATCGCGTTTGGCCGAGCTATGTTGCTGACCGCAATGCGAAGACATGAATGTGCCCAACCGAGCTTTTGACTCGGCTAAGTCTTCGGTTGGATCCGCAGTCGTGTGTTTGGACTGAGCCAAGCACAGCCCGAAATGAATTTAGACTGGGATGAAGGCCTGCACGCCTCACGGTCAGTCAGTTCGGATGGACCGACTTCTTACAGTTCGGCCGTCCCGATCGTGGTGGTGTTTCTTCCCAAGGGATAGATCGGTGATGATATCCCGGTTGAGTGTGCCACCTGGACCAATGGTGTGATGGAGGGGAAATCCACTCGTGGCACGCGTCAATACCGTTTGGCAGTTCCACACACGCTGTTTGGAGGTTTTGGCCTTTACACGCGTAAGGAAGGTAGAGGGGAGCCCTACCACCTGTCTAGAGAAGGACAACAGAGGTAGTGCGCCCACAATCTCTGAGGTTGCATGTCCAGCCTAGAAAAAGGAGGCATGGGGGACGTTGGAGGTAAGCAATCTGAGGAATTCCCAACTCTCTCTCTTTCAAAAGTGCTCTCTCCTTCTTCAAGTGTGCTGACTTGATCGTCGGAGGGTCTATCCGGCAGCACACCGCCGGGCAGCTCACCGTCTTTCTGTTTTCAAGCCAAGCGACGCTACGTAAAGCTCGAGCGCAAGGAGTACGGAGAACAAAGGATATTTCACCCCCATACAATTGGCGCCGTCTGTGGGAAAAACTCGACAGACAAACCTTGCTCTTCAAGCTTTTTCGACTGTTTCCATGGCTAACCATGACGAAACTCCACTGTCCGTCGTCGATGGTATCACACTGGAGTTTGTCCGACGGAGAGATGGCCCTCCTGCTATTCCCACCATGGCCGGCTTGGAGACCTCTTCCAGGGGTGCGCCCGACAAACACGCAAGGAGCACTGATCGCTCGAAGAGTCCAGAGAGTCACATGCTCAGTGCCTGGAGCACAAACTCAAAGACCAGGACGCTCTCATTCGCAAGATGGCAGCTGAAATGGGGGCGCTAAAGCGCCAGATGAAGGGGAAGGGTGCTGCTCGAGAGGGCAACCTCAGTGAGCGCACCCTGCCCTCTCGCTCTGGCAATTGCCACCAAGAAAGGACGTCTTCCTCTCTATCACCAGACGCTATGGGGTAGGAGACTCCGACCCACAGGTAGGAAGGTCTCATACTCGCGACGGCAGCTACCGTCCCTCGCACCCCTTGTCGACGTCGAGAAACTCTCTCTGTCCATTCGGGAGACCTGGGGGATGTACTGGAAGAGAGGGCTCGCCATAGACAAACTCGAAGGCTGCCGGCATCGCAAAGGTTGGGCTCCCAGATCCGTTGTAGTGAGGAAATGGCAATGCCTGCACCTAGGATGATAGCACCAGGGGACAGAGAGCTAGCAAGACTTACCGCTACCCCGCTGTCCCCAGAAATTGAGAGCACGCCGCTCCCTGTCGGATTCCACCAGCCTAAGTTCACGTTGTACGACGGCAAGACTGATGTGTACATGCACGTGAGTCATTACTGGCAAGTAATGGCAGGACATCGACGCAATGACGCCCTCATGTGCCTCATATTCCTAACAAGCTTGGGCGAACTAGGCCTGAAGTGGTTCGAAAGGCTTCCGGAGGGGAGCATCGAGGGCTGGCAACAAGTAACAGAGGCCTTCGTCACCAGATTCAAAACCAACACTCGAACACCAAAGGAGGTCGACCATCTCCTGGGCGTTAAGATGGAATCTGGAGGTTCTTTGAACGCATACAATGCCAAGTACTGGGAAACTTACAACGAGATCCTTGACTGCCCCACCAATTTGGCGATCACCCAATACAAGCGGGGTCTCCCAGTCGGACATAGGTTGCGAGATTCGCTTACGATGCATCAGCCCACTACCATGGAATCTTTGATGCAACGGATCAACGAACACATCCGAGTGGAGGACGACGCCGCCACCGCGACCGAGAAGGAGAATCCGGTCCCGGCGGACAGAAGAGTGGTGGGGAAGGTTCACTCGGTAGGACAGGAGGACAACCGCCCAAACGACCGGTCAAAAGATCAACGTCGTGGCTCAAACCGTGATGATAGGAACAAAGGTCGCAGAAACGACCGAGCTAACACTCCTCGTGATGAAGAGGAAGATGCCAAGAGAAACTTGAAAGCGCGAACCGGTATCACCACGGTCTTTAAAATCCCTATTTACCGCATCCTGAGTGAAATCCGAGGTGAACCGTACGTCCGTTGGCCGGCCAAGTTGGGAAACACGCAGAGAGGCTTCAACTCGAGGTATCGCTGCACCTTCTATGAAGAACGAGGGCACCGAACGGAGGACTGTGTGCCGCTAAAACAACATTTGGAGGAGTTGGTGGTGGCATGGCATTTGGACTAGTACATAGACGGCGGTATGAAAGCCGCTCCCCAGGGACAGGGCGAGCCAAACGGCCTCGCCGTCCTGGATGTAGCGTCGCAGGGCGTGATCAATGTCATCCATGGCATCATTGAGCCGGCAAGGGTCTGCGAACTAAGAGGGATGATCAAGAAAGCTGAGCACATGAGAGAGGTGCTCTTCGTTCAGCTCGCCGTGAAAAAAGGGAAGACCGAGGAAAAAGATGTCCTGACCTTTTCTAGCAAAGACTTGGAAAGAATTCAAGTGCCTCATAATGACACCCTAGTGGTGACCCTCTGTGTCAAGGACTTCGACATCAAAAGAATTCTAGTTGACCAGGGGAGTTTGGTCGAGATCATGTATTACGACACATTCAAACAGATAAAGTTGGAGGACAAGGACTTGGCCCCGCAACGTCTCCATTGGTTGGCTTTAACTCTCAACCAGAATGGCCGATCGGAAAGATCATATTGCCGGTAAAAGCAGGATCAGTCACGAAGCAAGTGGAGTTTTGGGTGCTTAAAGTCCCATCGACCTACAACTTAATTTTGGGCAGGGGCTGGTTGCATGCCATGCAGGCGGTAGCATCGACCTACCATCAGGTCCTGTGCCTCCCGGCACCAACCGGACAGATAGAAGAGGTTTGGGGAGACCAGGTGATGGCAAGACAGTGCTTCGTCACAGTAAAGGGCAGCAGAGCTGCCAAGGGCTTTGTGCAGATGATAGAGGGCCCGGAGGGAAAGGAAGTCCTGGAAGACGTCGGAAGAAAGGCCGAGGAGAAATCGGTCGAAGACTTGGTGGAGGTGCGCATGGACGAGAATGACCCAAACAAGTTCTTTCTTTTGGGCTCATCCCTGTCCAGCGCCGAGCGACTTGAGTACGTTGACTTTTTGATTTCCAATATGGAGGCCTTCGGATGGACGCCTTACGATATGCCTGGCGTCGACCCTTGCTTCATTTGCCACCAGTTAAACGTCTTTCCAAATGCACGGCCGGTCATCCAGAGGACGCGGCGCTCAGCCTTGCACCATGCCGAGATTGTGGCGGAAGAGGTCAAGAACTTGTTGGAAGCTGGGGGCAATAGAAGAAGTGCAATATCCTAGGTGGATATCTAACACGGTGGTGGTGCCGAAAAAGAACGACAAGTGGCGGGTGTGCGTTGATTATAAGACGGTCAACCGTGCGTGCTCAAAGGATAGCTTCCCCCCTTCCAAGAATCGACCAGCTGGTGGACTTGACCGCTGGCCATCAGAGGTTCAGCTTCCTCGATGCGTATCGTGGCTACCACCAGATAGCCATGCATGAACCAGGCCGAGAGATCACTTCGTTCACCACTCCGCGTGGCCTGTACTGCTACAAGGTCATGCCATTCGAACTAAAAAACGCTAGGGCAACTTTTCAAAGGATGGTAATCAAGATGTTTGCTCCCCTTCTAGGCCGCACCATGGAGGCTTACATCGATGATATGGTGGTAAAGAGGAAGGAAAAATCTCGACACCTCGCCGACCTAGCAGAGATGTTTTTTTTGCGTTGATCTAGCAGAGATGTTCACTACACTCAAACATCACAAGCTGCATTTGAATGCCTCCAAGTGCGCCATCGGAGTCTGCACCGGAAAATTCCTAGGTGTTTTGGTCACGAACCGAGGAATTGAAGCCGACCCTTCCCAAATCAAGGCGATACAAGAGCTGGAGCGCCCAAACTCCACGAAGGACGTGCAACATCTTGCCGGGATGGCAGTCTCGCTAAACAGATTTATCAGCCGGTCTTCAGATCGTTGCAGGCCCTTCTTCAAAACTTTTAAAGCCAAGTTCTTCTGGGATGACGAATGTGACCGTGCATTGGTGGATCTGAAAGCATACCTTTCCTCAGCCCCTATCCTGGTCATACCAAAATCGGGTGAAGAACTGTATCTCTACTTGGCAGTCTCTCAACACGCGGTAAGCGCCATGCTGAGGGTACCCAGCACCTCCCCATCTTCTATGTAAGCAAGACCTTGCTCCCAGCTGAATCAAGATATCTGCCGCTAGAAAAATTGGCTCTGGCCCTGATGATGGCCTCCAGAAAGCTAGCGCACTATTTTCGTGCTCACACAGTCGTTGTGCTAACCGAATTTCCACTTAAGGTGCTCTTCGAAAAGGTTGATTTTACCGACAGAACTCTAAAGTGGGCTGTAGAATTGGGGCCGTATGATATCAAGTTTCAACCGCGCACTGCCATCAAAGTTCAAGCTTTTGCCGACTTTGTGGCGGAATTTGCCCTAGGAACACACCCCGTTTGCCCTATCGGTGTGGCCAGCGCGGATTTGGCGCAGCCTATGGCTCAGATAGCAGATACGAATAGCGGACAACAAGTGACGGAAGGGCAAACGAAAGTCGAACAAAAAATGCAGGCTCGACTGGGGCATAGAAAGAAACCAGAATGAACCGACCAGTACCCCGCAGCTGAAGAGCTCCCAAAATCCCTCCGACTGTTGGAAATTGTTCATTGGCGAGATGTGGGAACTCTTCGTCGATGGGGCCTCCAACAGGCATGGTGCTGAGCTGGGGATCGTCCTGACCTCTCCAGATGGGCTGACCATAGAGCATGCGATCACAATCGGTTTTCTAGCGTCCAACAATGAGGCAGAATATGAAGCCCTCATTGCCGGATTGAAAAGTGCATTGAGGATGAAAGCGTCAAAGCTTATGATATTCAGTGACTCCAAACTGGTGATCAATCAGGTCTCTGGGGAGTATGAGGCCAGGGATGAAAGGATGGCCAAATATCAGGCGCTGGTACGCGCAGAACTCAAAAAGTTTGCTATGATAAGAATGGAACAAATTAATCGCGAGGAGAACAACGCAGCTGACGAACTGGCCGGCCTGGCATCCATGCAAACAGCTTTTCCCAATCCTTTGATAACAGATTTTTTGCCCCGGCCTAGCATTGAGGAATCAGAGGTGCCCGAAGTACTCTGCGCTGACTTAGGACCATCTTGGATGGACCCCATCATCGCCTTCCTAAAGGATAGAATTTTACCAGAAGAAAAAAAGGCGGCCAACAAAATCCGAGCCAAATCAGAGCGGTTTTGGCTCTCTCCATCTCGAGCCTTATACAAGAAGTCTTTCACTGGGCCGTATCTGAAGTGCGTCCACCCTGACAAGGTGGAAGCTTTCCTCTATGAGATTCATGAAGGCATCTGCGGGAGTCGTATTGGGGGAAGGTCTTTGGCTTACCGAGCGATTTCCCAAGGTTATTGGTGGCCGTGCATGTAGGTGGACGCCCAGAAATACGTTCACAGGTGTGAAAAATGTCAAAAATTTGCTCACCAAATCCACCAGCCGGCCAGAGAGCTGCTCCTCCTTACAAGTCCTTGGCCGTTTGCACTTTGGGGGTTGGATATTGTGGGACCACTCCTAACAGCTGCAGGCAACCGCAAGTTTTTCATCGTTGCTACCGACTACTTCATTAAGTGGGTTGAGGCCGAGCCGTTGGCAACCATAAAGGAAAAAGATGTGAAGAAGTTTGTTTGGCAAAATGTCTTCACTCGCTTCGGTATACCGAAGGCCCTTATTTTGGATAATGGCACTTAGTTCGATGGGAAACTCTTTCGCGGATTTTGTGAAGAGTTAAAGATTGAGTTCTACAACTCAACACCGGCCTACCCTCAGTCAAATGGTCAAGCAGAAGCCTCAAACAAGACCATCCTGGACAGGCTGAAGAAGCGGCTAGAGAAAGCCAAAGGGAAGTGGGTTGAAGAACTACCCAATGTGCTCTGGGCATACTGCACCACACCGAGACGTTCGACCGAGGAAACACCATTTGCCTTGGCCTATGGCATGGAGGCTGTTATCTCACTAGAAATCGGCATGCCGACCATCTGGTCTGAAAGTTTTTAGCCAGACTTGAATAGTGAAGCAGTGGCCTTGAAGCTTGACCTAGCTGAAGAAAGAAGGGAACGGGCGCGCTAATCCACATTGCAACCTACCAGCAAGAACTCTCTAGGAAATACAACAAGACCGTGCGTCCAAGGCTATTCAAGATCGGAGACTGGGTCTTGAGAAAGGTGATGGGCAACACGGTGATCCCTGTCGAAGGCAAACTAGGTGCAAATTGGGAAGGGCCATATAAGGTAACTGGCCTTGCAGGCAAAGGGGCATACCATCTAGAAGACTTAGATGGTAAAGCTATCCCCAGACCGTGGAATGCAGCTAATCTTAAGATTTTTTACGTCTGAAATGTAATCTCGTTTGTTCCCTTCTCTTTTGAATATTGGCCCTTTGGCACCAGATGTAAATCTCTGACGTGTAATGAAAGATGACCCTATATTTTCCTACCTCCTTCTTATATTATGTGTTTCTGTACAATGACATCACAAGGGTATTGGGCCACTATGAATGCCAGGGGCAAGAAGCCAACAATGGCTTGACAGAGGCTGTACAAATAGTTGGTGTATTGTCCAACTTGCATAAGGGCCGAGTTGATTTTACTCGCCCGAGTGAAATGTTGGCGTTTTGTCCAACTTGTAGAAGGGCCGAGCTGATTTTGTTCACCCAAGTGAAATGTTGGCATTTTGCCCAACTTGCAAAAGGCCCGAGCTGACTTTGTTCGCCCGTGTAAAATGTTGGCGTTTTGTCCAACTTGCAAAAGGGCCGAGCTGATTCGGCCATTCCCAAGTGAAATGTTGGCGTTTTGCCCAACTTGCAAAAGGGCCGAGCTGACTTTGCTCGCTCGAGTAAAATGTTGGTGTTTTGTCCAACTCGCAGAAGGGCCGAGCTGATTTTGCTCGCCCAAGTGAAATGCTGGCGTTTTGCCCAACTTGCAAAAAGGGCCGAGCTGACTTTGCTCGCCTGAGTAAAATGTCGGTGTATTGTCCAACTTGCAGAAGGGCCGAGCTAACTTTGCTCGCCCGAATAAAATATCAGCGTTTTGTCCAACTTGCAGTAGGGTCGAACTGATTTTGCTCGCCCGAGTGAAATGTTGGTGTATTGCCCACTTGCACCGAGGCCGAGCTGTTTGGGCCATCCAGGTTTATGGTCGAGCTGATTTTACTCCCCCGAGCTGGAACTTATATTCGACAAACATTTCAAATTGAAGAAGATTTGCTTATCATACCGAAGAAATAACAAAAATAGATACATGACGAGCCAAAGTTAAACTTTTCATTGATTAAGAAAGCGGAAGTACAAAAGTGGGGCTAAGCCTGGTTACATTCCAAAAAAAAAATGGAAAAAGGGAGGAAGATTGGTTTAAATCTACATTAACGGTTTGCTCGGCCAGTCCCTCCTCAGCCTCATCTGCTAGCGCATCTACCACCGTGACAACCTCTTGCTTGATCTCTCGATCCTTGGCCCCTTCCTCAGAAGCTTCAGAAGAAGGATGTTACTCGGCCGGTTGCACAACGGTAGCTTCTGCTTTAGCTGCTTGTTTGGCTTCTTCGATTAGCCTCCTCTGCACGGCGCCGGCATAAGCTTGCATATAGGCCGGGATGAAGGCAGCAGGAGGGTTTTGAAACACCTCGGCGTCCTGACCATGGCCAAGTTTTTCCATGGCGGCTTTCCAACCGCACTGGGAAAAGATGTCCTTGGTCCCCTGGACCTGCCGTTCATATGCTGTCTCACCCTCGGCATAACCGCGGTCTCCAGCCTCGTCGACCTCCTTCTCTAGCTCGGTTTTGTGAGCGTCGCGGAGTTTGCACAGCTCGGCAATATATCGGGCCTTCGTCACATGGAAGGCCCTCTACTTGTCCTCATCTGCTCGGGCCAATCTTTCAGAAAGCTTGTCGCGCTCGGCCGCTGCTGCTTCCTGCGCAGCCTTCAGTTTCGCCAGCTCGACCGTCTTGGCCTTGTTGTCAGTAATTGCCTCCCGCAGACTTTTCCGCACGGCGATCATTCGCTCGTGGGCCAGGTAATTCTTCTGCGCGGCCTGCGCAACAAACAAAAATGTCAGAACTCCACAACCGAGCAGACACTTAACAACAGGAGAACTTGCAAACTTACCAACACTATTGACTTTGTTGCCGAGCGGAGAACCTTTAGGTCGGACAGCTCTTCATGCTTTTTCATGTCGGCAGGAAGGAACAGCCCTTTGGTCATGTTGAAGCCGAGAGAGTAATCCTTCTCCGCGTAGACCGAGTCCGCCGTTGAGATAGCCCGGCCTTTTTATGTTAACTTGGGCAACCAGACTGGGTGGGCACTGGATCAAGCTGATGGCTCGGTGATCGGCTGTTCAGTCTGGTCCCCCAAGTCGGTAGAAGCATGCTCGGTTGAATCTTCATCTGCCAAATGTTGTCCAGTCTGATTTTTTCTCGGCCTTTTCTTCGACTGACCTGCAGCTTGTTCGCTGGCCAGAGTCGGCACAACCCCCTCCTCTTGCACGGCCGGCGTGGAAGAAGTTCCCCCCAGCTACCTCCGGTGGCTGGGAGTCGCTCGCCTCACCGGTGATCATTGACTTGATAGCTCGGATCTTGGCCATCTCTTGCTCGGTTGTCAAAGGGACCTGTTTGATCGGTGGAAGGCTGGGATCTGGTTCTGGAGAAGGTGCACGCAGGAAGTCGGTCACCCTGCTCTTGCGCGGCGCCGTGTAGCGGTAGCTCGGTTTGAAACCGAGCAGTTTGGGTGATTCTCGCTCCTCAGCCGGATGACGCAACGCAACCCTTATAGCCTCCTGGTTTGCGCGGGAGTAATCCTCTACCAAGAGTTTATAGTCTGCAACATAAAGGCAACTGTTAGACCGGCAGTAAAAAGAGCAACTTCAAAAAAATTGATGCCGAGATGCTCACTAGCACTCCCAAAGTCTTTTCTTATGTACCAGCCCGGCATGGGTGCTTCGGTGTCCTCATAATTACCGGACACCCACAAAAAATCGTCATTGTTGGTCTCTTTGTCCGGGTTACCTTCGATGAGTTTTGCTCGGCCTTTCCTGACCTCGAGATACCAGCAAAACCTACCTTTATTTTTACTAAGTGCATATTGGTGAAATATCTCGACGAGGCCGAGATTCAGACCAAGTATTCTATTTAGCTCGGCCACGCCGTTTATTATTTTGTATGTATTGTTGGAGACTTGGGTCGGGCACAGCCTAGTCTGCCTTAAAAACTCGCAGATCAGGGGTTGGACCGGGAAGCGCAGGCCTCCTTCTACAATGGACACCACCGTGAAGGGGCGTTTGTCCAGCTCGCCCCAGGGAGTGTCTCCTTTCTTGGCGAGCTCCAAGTGGACATCATCTGGAATATTGTACTCTCTACGGAACTCGGCCAGTGCCCCCGGAGAATTCACCATGAACCAGTACTTCCCCATCTATCCCGGTTTTATTTAGTTGGTTGATTTAGGTCGTATCTCGGTAAAAATTTGGTAAATGTTTGCTCGGACTTTGAGCTTCACCGGTTGTAACGCTGAACGGGCCTGGTCGGTCCTAGTTTGTTCTGCATTATTAAGAAACAAGTCCAAGGATTAGCGTGGCATAAATTGCACGCCTACACTACCTGGGGCATTTGATCGGTTCAATTTTCTTATCTCGGCTTCACTTTGTGGCCGACCTGGCCTTCCTAGATCGGTTCTAGCCCCCCTTCTTGCAGCTTGGTCTCGGCCTCAAAACAAGACCACAAACAGGTTCTTGCTTGGCTAAATCCTATTTATAGATCAAAAACTTGGGTTTTGCTCAGTCTCGCTCAGGGTTCAGGCTGTTTATCCTGAGTGTCATGTTCGTGCATCGAAACTAGGAGAAACAAGGGGCATGGGAGCCCCATCTGCTTCTCTGATTCCAGTTTTTCCTAAGGTGTACCAGTATTACCCCAAAGAGGGGGCACTGGTAAGATTCTAACAGTCCCAGGCAAGAACATGAAAAGCGTAAATGGCGAGTACGAAGGAGGGGCAGGTAAACTTACCGATATGGACGCCAAGTGAGGAGTAGTTAACCACGATCTTGTCTACAGCCTTTAAGAGGACGAAGGTGGTCGAGAACGACTGGAGGAGCAGTGATGGCAGAAGCTTGGAAATTTGAAGGCTAGGGTTTGGCTCGAGAGAGAAGATGAACAGTAGGGGCGTATGTGACCCCTCATGTGCGTATATAAAGGAGGGGGGAAGCCAAAGGGCGGCAACCTTTTGAAATTTGCGTGTGACGAAGACAGTTGTGGGTCTACACGGAACCAATGGTGTGAAGCCACGTGGCATCGAAAAGATGGCTCTGTCTGTACGGCTGTACGATCGATGACTAGACTACTGGGGCAATCCCCGACGAACGACCAATTCGGATGGCCCTGTCAGAATGATAATCCCAAATCACGCTCAGCTCAGATGGAAATAAGGGGCAATTGAGAGGGAGATTTGCGCCGGGCTATGGTGTCGAACCGAATCGGCACAGCCTCTCGGGCTATCGCGTTTGGCCGAGCTATGTCGCTGACCGCAATGCGAAGAAATGCATGTGCCCAACCGAGCTTTTGACTCGGCTAAGTCTTCGGTTGGATCCGCAGTGGTGTGTTTGGACCGAGCCAAGCACAGCCCGGAATGAATTTAGACCGGGATGAAGGCTTGCACGCCTCACGGCCAGTCAGTTCGGATGGACCGACTTCTTACAGTTCGGCCGTCCCGGTCGTGGTGGTGTTTCTTCCCAAGGGATAGATCGGTGATGATATCCTGGTTGAGTGTGCCACCTGGACCAATGGTGTGATGGAGGGGAAATCCACTCGTGGCACGCGTCAATTCCGTTTGGCAATTCCACACGCGCTATGGGGTAGGAGACTCCGACCCACAGGTAGGAAGGTCTCATACTCGCGACGGCAGCTACCGTCCCTCGCACCCGTCGTCGACGTCGAGATACTCTTTCTCTGTCCATTCGGGAGACCTGAGAGATGTACTGGAAGAGAGGGCTCACCGTAGACAGACTCGAAGGCTGCCGGCATCGCAAAGGCTGGGCTCCCAGATCCGTTGTAGCGAGGAAGTGGCAATGCCTGCGCCTAGGATGATAGCACCAAGGGACGGAGAGCTAGCAAGTCTTACCGCTAACCCGCTGTCCCCAGAAATTGAGAGCACGCCGCTCCCTGCCAGATTCTGCCAGCCTAAGTTCACGTTGTACGACGGCAAGACTGATCCGTACATGCACGTGAGTCATTACCGGCAAGTAATGGCAGGACATCGGCGCAATGACGCCCTCATGTGCCTCATATTCCCAGCAAGCTTGGGCGAACTAGGCCTGAAGTGGTTCGAAAGGCTTTCGAAGGGGAGTATCGAGGGCTAGCAACAACTAACAGAGGCCTTCGTCACCAGATTCAAAACCAACACTCGAACACCAAAGGAGGTCGACCATCTCCTGGGCGTTAAGATGGAATCTGGAGGTTCTTTGAACGCATACAATGCCAAGTACTGGGAAACTTACAACGTGATCCTCGACTGCCCCACCAATTTGGCGATCACCCAATACAAGTGGGGTCTCCCAGTCGGACATAGGCTGCGAGATTCGCTTACGATGCACCAGCCCACCACCATGGAATCTTTGATGCAACGGATCAACGAACACATCCGAGTGGAGGACGACACCGCCACCGCGATCGAGAAGGATAATTCAGTCCCGGCGGACAGAAGAGTGGTGGGGAAGGTTCACTCGGTAGGGCAGGAGGACAACCGCCCAAACGATCGGTCAAAAGATCAACGTCGTGGCTCAAACCGTGATGATAGGAACAAAGGTCGCAGAAATGACCGAGCTAACGCTCCTCGTGATGAAGAGGAAGATGCCAAGAGAAAGTTGAAAGCGCGAACCAGTATCACCACGGTCTTTAAAATCCCTATTTACCGCATCCTGAGTGAAATCTGAGGTGAACCCTACGTCAGTTGGCTGGCCAAGTTGGGAAACACGCAGAGAGGCTTCAACTCGAGGTATCGCTGCACCTTTCATGAAGAACGAGGGCACCGAACGGAGGACTGTGTGCCGCTAAAACAACATTTGGAGGAGTTGGTGGCGACAGGGCATCTGGACCAGTACATAGACGGTGGTATGAAAGCCGCTCCCCAGGGACAGGGCGAGCCAAACGGCCTCGTCGTCCTGGATGCAGCGCCGCAGGGCGTGATCAATGTCATCCATGGCATCATTGAGTCGGCAAGGGTTTGTGAACTAAGAGGGATGATCGAGAAAGCTGAGCACATGGGAGAGGTGCTCTCCATTCAGCCCGCCGTGAAAAAAGGGAAGACCGAGGAAAAAGACGTCCTGACCTTTTCTAGCAAAGACTTGGAAAGAATTCAAGTGCCTCATAATGACGCCCTAGTGGTGACCCTCTGCGTCAAGGACTTCGACATCAATAGAATTCTGGTTGACTAGGGGAGTTCGGTCGAGATCATGTATTATGATGCATTCAAACAGATGAAGTTGGAGGACAAGGACTTGGCCCCCGCAACGTCTCCATTGGTTGGCTTTAACTCTCAACCAGAATGGCCGATCGGAAAGATCATATTGCCGGTAAAAGCAGGATCAGTCACGAATCTAGTGGAGTTTTGGGTGCTTAAAGTCCCATCGACCTACAACTTAATCTTGGGCAGGGGCTGGTTGCATGCCATGCAGGCGGTAGCATCGACCTACCATCAGGTCCTGCGCTTCCCGGCACCAACCGGACAGATAGAAGAGGTTTGGGGAGACCAGGTGATGGCAAGACAGTGCTTCGTCGCAGTAAATGGCAGCAGAGCTGCCAAGGGCTTTGTGCAGATGATAGAGGGCCCGGAGGGAAATGAAGTCTTGGAAGACGTAGGAAGAAAGGCCAAGGAGAAATCGGTCGAAGACTTGGTGGAGGCAAGTGCAACGGCAAACGCTCCCGTCGCAACTGCACTTGCTGAGGCTCAAGAGGGAGTTACAACGCCAAACACTCCCGTCGCAACTACACTTGCTGAGGCTCAAAAAGGTAGTTGCGGAGGCAAACAGATAGTACACAGTACATGCAGAAGGACGCGTGGCACCTTCAGCTGGTGGCTCAAGGCAGAATATTTCATGTGATCCTCTAGGCCCCATGTCCTCTCTCTATTTGGCCACTTGGTGTCCTCTTGGTGCCATGGAAAAGCCTATATAAATAGGACCCATTTCCTAAGGTTCAAGAAGAGGAATTTTGGGGATTTGGGGGAGATGATGCCCATTTTGACACTGCCATACATTTCTTCTTGAGCTACTTGGTTCACCCTCACCCAGCTGCACACTCTCCAACTTCCAGACAGTTGCTGCTGCTCATTGTCAAGCCACTTCCACCATTCTTGGACCATTAGCATAGTTTTGCCTCTCTAATCACCTTCTCTAACCTCGAACCCCCTTACATTTTTTGGTGACTCCGCTGGGGAGGCTGCTTTGTTGAGTGTTCATACTTGCAGTGGTTTACACACCTCACTGGAAAAAAAATGGCCGAGGATGAAGTTCAGTAAGGCTCTTCAAATGGCGGAGCAGCACATACGGAGGACCGTGACCATAGTGTTGTGATTGAGGCTATTCAGTTACTCCAGGATACGCAGAGGGAGATCCTGGCAGCTTTGCAAACTCTCATTGATGCTATTATGGCCATGGCTTCTCGACCAGCTCCAGCGCAAGCACCTCCGCCCGTAGCAGTCCCAAACCCAGTGCCTAACCTGTTCCCTGAGGTTTGGGCTCCGATCCAGGTGCCTCCGGTGGTACTTTAGGCGAACAGTGCGGCCGTTGGTTTAGCTACGCAGGAGCAGACTAGACCATTCCAGCCCACTCACTTTGTTCCTCTAGCCGATGAACAAGCTATGCTCGAGCAAGAGCGTAGCAAGAAGCAACTCCCATCTCTCCCCGACTCAGATGTGAAGGCCCCGTACTCTCAGGAGATATTGACCATGCCATACCCAATTGGGTATATAGTGCCTAAGTTTATTAAGTTTGATGGAAAACAAGGCAATGCCAGAGAACAGGTGGTGAGGTTCATAGAAACTCTTGGTGTCCATGGCAGTAACCACTCTCTGCGCCTTTGGGAGTTCTCCAAGTCCACTTACTGAAAGGGCTTGCAGCTGGTATGTGAACTTGGCTCCCAACTCGATCAAGAGTTGGGAGGAGATGGTGAACAAGTTCCACACGAAGTTCTTCCAAGTCCGAGAGAAAGTTACAACCGTCACCCTTGGGTGAGATGTCCAAAAGGAGGGCGAAGATATACTGGACTATGTTAAGCTGTTCTAAGATAAGGCTAATGACTGTCATGAACCAGTGGACGAGGCCCATTTAGTCAGCATATGTGTGGAGGGGTGCCATACGCGACTACAAAATTTTCTTGGTGAATCATAATTTGCCTACCATTTTAGCCTTGATTGAGGCAGCTAGGAACCTCAGTACCACTAGTCCCTTGCACAAAACTCGTGACAGCCATCGCTACCCTCGCAGTAGCAAAGTTGCTACGGTAACCTC
Source organism: Camellia sinensis (assembly GCF_055761805.1). Taxonomy (NCBI): domain Eukaryota; kingdom Viridiplantae; phylum Streptophyta; class Magnoliopsida; order Ericales; family Theaceae; genus Camellia; species Camellia sinensis. The sequence goes on along the minus strand of NC_138961.1, from coordinate 110,128,523 downwards.
TGCAGGAGGGCGCCGCTCGCAAGGGGAGGCGACGTCCTCTCGGAAGAGAGAGTTATGAGGACAGAAATCCATGTCCTTGCAGCTTTGAGAATGTTAAGGCTCTGGTTAAAGAATGGGTAGCTGATGGTGAACTTACCTTGCCTCCAGTTGATGTCCCTCCAACCAAGGACAAAGAAAGCCCGGATCATTATGTCTATCACAGAACCACCAGACACCTTACTAGGGACTGTTGGACTTTGGAAAGTATCTTCAAGAAGAAAGTTGACGCAAATGAGCTGAAGTTCAAAAATGCCAGTAACCGTGATGTGCGGAAGGACCCTTATCCTAATCACAAGGAGAAGGGGAAGAATGTACATATATGATTGGCTATCTCGGGCCTGTGCGTAATCAAGTGCATATGGCGTCTTACTATGATGAGTTAGAAAAAATTGGAACTGGCTAGCTCCCTGAGATAGTACTTGTAGAGGCAAAATTCGCAGAGGATGCTAATGCCCTGACCTTGTAAAACTTTGTTAAATTTTGTGCCTTGTTTGACCAGTTGGGGCTGAGCCAAGCCGCCAGGTTGGAAGCAACAAAAGCCCTCATTAATAGCTTTGAAGTGCACCATGATGAAGTTGCTGAGGCTAAGGAGTATGTGGCTCGGCGTATCCAGGAAGTTTATGGGGCCATTACTTTTTCAGAGGCAGACAGAGCATACCCATTTCCTCATAATCGTCCTCTTTTTGTCACAACATACATCAATGATGCAGAGTTCAAGCGTGCTTTCCTTGATGCCGGGGGCGTCAATAAACATCATCACTACTGACACCTTTGCAAAGGCTGGAATCCCAGAGTCCAGGATGGTTCACCAACCCATCACTGTGACGGGTTTTGGCGGCGAGAAAAAAGATACCAAGGGCCATGTGGTCATGGACTTAGCAGTTGGTGAGATCCGTTCCGTAACCAAGTTTCATGTGATTGAAGCAGACACAAATTGCCACATGATACTTGGCAGAGCTTGGATGCACCGATATGGAGCTATCCCGTCCAATTATCACAAATGCGTGAAGGCAAAGTTAGGAAAGCCCACAGTAACCATATAAATGCGTCTGAACAGCCATTTAGGGTTGAGGAGGCACACTATTCGGATGCAGTTTTCTTTATTGAGTTGTCAACCGGTGAAACTCCAAGGACCGGTAAAGTTGCAGGAGTAAAAAAGCATTCGGGATGCAGAGGTTGTTCCAGAAAGTAGTGGGCAAAAGAGGAGCAGCAAGCCCACAAGTCCTTCGCCCAAGATTGTTAAGGTGCGGGAGGGCGGTAAGACAGTTTACTACCTATGACGGGTCTTGGAGGCCAGGCTTCATACCTTGGGAGGATGGCCCCGAGACAAATAAATGTGACAATGACGAGTCCCAAGAAGAGTTGTTGGAGACGCCTGAGCCCACCCCTGAATGCGTGCAAGATAGACCCAAACCGCAGCAGGAGGTACTTGCTGAGGTCAACCTCAACGACTTACCACGGCAGAGCAAGCCCCGTGTTCATCAGCGACACAATGGCTCCAACAGCTAAGGCAGAATTGATAACACTACTGAAGCGGTACACTGACGTCTTTGCTTGGACATACGATGAGATGCTTGGTCTTGACCCATCTCTTGTCACCCATCACCTGGATACTTTTCCCAACTCTAAGCCAATAAAGCAGCATGCTCGAAAGTATCACCCTGACCTTGAGGCAAAGATTAAGGAAGAGGTAGAAAAGTTGTCGAGGGCCAAGTTCATTGAGCCTATAGAGTACCCAACTTGGCTAGCAAATATTGTGCCTGTGGAGAAGAAGAACGGCCAGATCAGGGTCTGCGTAGACTTTCTCGACCTGAATGAATGAGGCCTGCCTATTGCCCCATGTTGACACACTTGTCGATTCTACTGCGGGTCGTAAGATGTTCTCCTTTATGGATGGGTTCAGTGGTTATAACCAGATCAAAATGGCATCAGAAGATGCAGAAAAAACGGCATTTAGAACACCCTTGGGAAATTTTTTCTATACGGTGATGCCCTTCGGTTTGAAAAACGCGGGGGCAACCTACCAACGAGCTATGACTGCAGTGTGCCATGACATGTTGCATCATGAAGTGGAAGTATATGTGGATGATCTGGTGGTCAAGTCTACCGAGGCAAACCGACACCTCTGCGACTTGGAAAAAGTTTTTCAGCGATGCCGCAAATTCTGCCTAAAGATGAACCCTCTCAAGTGTGCCTTCGGAGTTACCGCCGGCAAGTTCCTTGTCTTTTTTGTACACCGGCGGGGGATTGAAGTAGATGGGGATAAGATTAAATCAATCATGGAGATGCCACCACCACACTCTCAAAAGGCTTTGAAGAAATTCCTAGACAAAGTGTCATACCTCAGGAGGTTCATTCCAGCCCTTGCTGAGATAACCTTTTCCTTTGGGACACTGCTGAAAGGGAATCACAAGTTTGAATGGTTGCAAGAAGAACACCAGCAGGTATTTGATATGGTGAAGAAAGCACTTACAATGATTGCCCTGCAACCCAACAAGCCTCTGCTACTATACCTGACGTCTATACCTCGGTCTATTGGGGCTCTACTTGTCCAAGACATAGATGGCATTGAGAAGCCAGTCTATTACATCAGTCACAAAGTCAATGGTGTCGAGTCGCGATATACTCCAATTGAGAGGCATTGTTTAGCCTTTATCTTCACAGCGCGGAAGTTGCGCCACTATTTTTTGGCACACCCGATCCATGTTGTGAGCTCGGAGTGATCCGGTCTGCTACTTGCTAAGCAAACCCACTCTGACTGGAAGAATGGCAAGATGGCTTTTGGCTCTAGCAGAATATGACATCACTTGTGTTACTCCTAAGGCTATTAAGAGCCAAGCACTTGCAGACTTACTGGCCCAATTCCCATCTGGCGAACATGAACCTGCAGAGGTATCTCTACCAGGTGAGGTCCATGTCTCAGCAGCTACAGTTGAGGCTTATTGGGACTTAAAATTTGGTGGAGCTTCGGGAGCTGGGAAAGGCGAAGCTGGCATAACACTAACCAGTGAAGGAGAGAAGTTTCATCTATCATATAAGCTTGATTTTGAATGTTCAAACAACGAGGCTGAATATGAGGCGTTGATACTGGGTCTAATCGCTGCCCAAAAGAAGGGCCTCCGCAAGTTGAAAATTTGGGGTGACTCAGAGTTAGTTGTCAGGCAAACAATGGGTGATTTCGCCTTAAAGGAGCCTCTGTTGGGCCCGTATCGCACCATGGTTCAAGGGTTGCTCACTCAATTTGATGATGTCCAAATCCAGCATACCCCTCGAACACACAACCGTTTCCCCGATGCCTTGGCTACACTGGGGGCAAACGTGGATATACCAGATGATAGTATAGCCATCGTCATCGAGAAAAGAACAACACCAGCAGTGTTAGCCGAAGAACATACAGAGCATGAAGCTGAGGGATGGAAAGCAGATATAATCCAACAGAACAGTTGAAAACAGGCCAGGGAACAATCAGACTAGCAGAACTTGCATAATTTCTGCTCCTCAGAGGAGAGTTGTATTTTCGCGGTGCCAATAACTTGCTGGCAAGGTGCGTCGGTAGACAAGCAGCAACTTACAGACTTAAGCAGATCCATGCTAAGTCTTGTGGAGATGGAGATAACAGTCTATACCGGCGGATACAGAGGCAAGGGTATTACTGGCCAGAGATGGAAAAGGAAAGTACTGAGTTGCAGAGGCAATGTGCAAAATGTCAATCCCATCCTAAGGAAGAGGAAGCCCATTTCTTAAGCAGTGAAGAATGGAGGCAGCCATATGTCGACTACCTTGGAAATGGCACACTGCCTGAGAACAAAGCTGATGCAATCAAAGTTAAGAGGCGGGCCCTCCGCTTCTTCCTTGACCAAAGGATGAGGCAAATGAGGTGCTGAGGGAAGCCCACAAGACAGAACATCACGGAGGGCAGCGATTATATGGACATCTCATTCACCCTACTGTCTTTTTGTCCTTAGGCAGATTCACTAACATCCGAGTACCGTTCTTTTCTAGAGCATTCATCTCTTCCATAATTGTTGATTTCCAATTAGGATCATCCAAGGCTTCCTTAATAATTCTAGGAACAAACAGGTTAGATATTTTTGAAGTAAATGCCCTATGACTTTTGTAAAGTTTATCATAAGATAAATATTTCGCAATGGAATGTTGGGTACATTTTCGAATTCCTTTCCTAATGGCTAGAGGAAGATCACAATATGTGGGTATAACATTAGGTAAAACCGCTGAAGGAAATGGAGATGAAGTAGAGACAGATGATGGAGGAACCAGATTAGGAATACCCAAGGTTCTAAAAAGCGGTTGCGGTCGTCGTAACGGTGGCGGTGGCACGGTTGCGGTTGTGGGGTATAAAGGCCGTAGCGTAACGGTTGCGGTTATCGGAATCGTGAATTTTTTTATTTTTCGCACAATTTGAAAAAAACTTACTGATATGCACATTTTTTTCCATGATCATATCTATTGGGTTTTAAAATAAATATTGATCAATTTTTGTAAATTTTTAAGTTTGATGTAATATATTTCATATTTTTAAATCACTATAAACTGAGTTTTTTACATTTTATTTTAATAATTAATGACTTTATATTCTACAAAAAATCAATCACTAACTATTATATATAAGATAAACAATGACAAAAATAAGAGAATAAATAAAAGCCTAAATATATATATATATATATATTTTAATCAAGCCAAATAGATAATGACCACACTTATTATTATTATTATTATTTTCAAATAATATATAGATAGACACACAGAAATAAAATAGTTGAGTGATAGCAGCTGAATAAAATAGTATAGGTCTTACAGCTTCAACAAATCAATAACATGTTCTTCATCTTCCCTCTTCTTTCTCTCTATCTCTTGCTCCTCCATCTTCCCTCTTTATCTTCCCTCTTCTCTCTCTATCTCTCTTCTCCCATTTTCAACTATTTTTTTTTTTTTGTGTTTTTTCAAAAGAAGCAATTCGGAACCGTTACATAAAGGTGCAAAACAGGCCGTTACGGCACCATTACGACCGCTATAGTGGCCGCTACGGCCGACACACCAGTGAATCTCAATCACACTGCAAAAGCAACTGTAACAGGTGGCGGTAACCACCACAACCGTTACATTTTACGTAACGGTTGCGGCCGCTTTTTAAAACCTTGGGAATATTTGAACTACTTGAGGGACCTTTTTTAAGAGATTCTGATTGGCTTTGTGGTAGAGTGGTTGGCTAGTCTTTACTTTTTCTTTGAGTATTTTTCTGAGCATAAACCAAAAACTCAGGTTCGGGAACAGTTTGTTTCAATTGTAGTATTTCTCCCCCTGCTTGTGAGCCTTCTATGTTTGGAGAAATTGGACTGGGATTTCATTCGTTCTCTATATCTTGAATACCCTGTTTCTGTTCTGGTTTTTCAGAAAACAAGGGATGGAGATCGAATAGGATTTGGTAAGGGATCCGAAATTGTCTGCCAAAAATTTTCTTCCTCTCTCTTTTTCTCCCCTTGAAGAGAATTTTTGGTAAAATAGGATTGAGTTTCAAGAAAGGAGACATCTATAATCACCTGAATGTTTTTTGTTTGAGGATTATAGCACTTGTAGCCTCTTTTGTTTGGAGCATACCCGATGAAAACAACACGACAGTGAGAGTTTTTGGATAATTTACTGACAGACAACAACTTGCAGGCCAGTTTAGGAACATGAAGGACAGAGTGAAGAGTAATATTTTCTAAAATTTATATTTGAACTTTTCCTACAATGGGTGAGAAATTGCCATCAGCAATCCTAACTCTTTCACTTTCAGAATAAAATAAATAAGTATTGAATAAAGAAGAGAAAGAAGTCATGTGATCAGATGCCCCCGAATCAATGATCCAAGGGACAGAATTTTGACTACAAGATAGAGCCATAAGGATTGCTACCTGTCTGTGCAAGAGAACCACTAGGAGTGCTGGATAAAGAATTGGATTTTAGCAGTTTAAGAAGATAATCCATCTACTCCTTACTGAACAGACTTACTTCAACCTCATTGGGATAGGAGAATGCATGAATTGGTCTGTCACTTGATTTGCAGCTCTTCCAAGTTGCAGGCTTCCCATGGATCTTCTAGCAGTTTTCTCGAGTATGGCGTGGTTTATTGCAATAATCACACCATACTCGAGATTTTTCATTCCTCCATGGTTTAAAAACCTTGTTTGCGCTTGCATCTGACGTAATCATGGGTGAGTTTTCCACAGGTGTAGCAGCTCCCTTTTTCCCAAGCATCACATTCCTACAGCTTTCTTCTCTCCTAACTTCAGCAAAGACATCACCAAAAGGAGGCAGAGGTTGGCGGCCAATTATTCTCCCTCCGACTTCATCAAATTCAATGTTTAAGCCGGCAAGGAATTTGTAGATACGGTGATCCTCCACCATCTTTCTGTTGTGATTGCTGTCCTCGGTTGACTTCCACTCATAATCATTGAACATGTCCAAATCTCGCCACAACCTTTTCAGAGAATTGAAGTACTTAGTGATACTGTCCTCTCCTTTACGAATGTCACCAAGTTTAATTGTCAACTCATATACTTGGGACTGATTTCCCATATCCGAATACATCTGGGTGATATTATTTCAGAGTTCTTTGGCTGTTGGATAACACATATAGTTGGGGCTGATGTCTTCCTCCATGGAATTCACTAACCATGTCATGACCATGGAGTTTTCAGCATCCCTGGTAGCATATGCCGAGTCCTCTTTTGCTGGTGCCTTCTTCTCTCCTGTCAAGTATCCGATCTTTCCTCGGCCCCGAATGTACATTTGGATGGACTGAAACCAACGCAAGAAATTATCACCATTGAGTTTAATGCTGGTGATTTGCACCGAGTGAGAATCAGTGTTGGAGACATGTTTCTCAATGTTTTTCGGTGAAACGGTAACTGTGGATTCAGATGTGGTTTCTGATATGGTGTAGGACAGCTTGCTGGTTCAAGGATTACCTCAGAAGGGTCAGAGAATAAGTCCTTAGCTTTGATACCATGAAAGCTAGAAAGAACAATATTTCTTATTCTCATATTTAAACAATGTACATAGCACCTCTATTTATAGGAGATACAAGGCATAAAATTAGGAATTGATTAGCTACTAATTAGCTACTGATTCTGAGGACTGATTAGCATTTAGCTACTAATTCTGATCCTAATAAACTTTCCTATTCTATAGTATTGACTAAATCTAAATGTTTACAATTGTGATATCCAAAAGAATTCAGCCATATCCTGGAAGAATTATTTTCTTTCCATTTCCAACATTGAATATAATTGATATTTGTTAGTTTTCCTTTTCTGGGCTTCTGTGGCACGTAGGCATTGTTCGTCATGCTATGCTTTTTCAGGGGTAAGTCTTTTATTGCCATAAAAGGGGATTTACAATGAAGCTCATGACATGCCAAAGGCAATACCCCCTCTAAAAGAGAGCTTACGCCTAGCTTGCAGAACAATTAAACCTCAGCAATTGGCATTTTAGGATAGAAATTTGTGTACTTTGCAAATCCTTAGAGCCTAGTGTCGAGAGAAAATTGAGAAACTAATTGGCATGAGTAGTATTTTATTTTTGAGTTACTGCTTATGTCTACAAATTGGCTTTCATACTTAACCAAAAAAAAAAAAGAAAAAGAAAAAGAAAAAACAAGAATAGGGTTAAGTTAGTAGTTTATTGGTGGTAGTTGCTACATAATTGATGTCTGTTGGGCTATATATAATAAATCCACGTGTTTTTTGGGAGATAAATTTAGACCTTTTTTTATTCAATGGCAACTGTGCAGCGAGTAGTAACACAAGTGATGAAGACTAAAGAATTCCTCAACTGAGCAGTGAGTCAACAACCAGGTTATCTCAGTTATCACTCAAGAATTCCTTCACTTACATTGCTGCCATTGCTTGGAAATGGAGACTAAATTGGGCGCAGGTTTTTTTTTGTTTTTATTTTTTCTTTTATCCTTTTCGATGTTGTGATGCAGAGCGTGATTCTTTGGAAGCTGACATGGGCATGGAGATAGAAGGTGATGGGCGTGCCCGCATATCTTCAACTTGATCTGGAAGCAGATCTTGTCTTGCCTCCTGCACCAGCTGGCAGAGTCGACAACAAGGTAATTTCTAATCTCAGTTGTCACTCAAGAATAAATTCACTTACATTGCTACAATTTCTTAGAAATGGATATTGTATTTCATGAGTAAAAGATCAAAATTATTCTGTTGACATGGCTTCTACATGTTCCAATTAGTATGGTGTTAGAATTGTATGATGCACGATTCGATTCATACAATTTAATATGAGTTTCAACCAAAATTATTTGAATTGTGTTGTTTGAAAATTGGGTGTGCTGTTGAATTGAGAATTGAGTAGTTCGTCTATGTTTTTGTTTACATAATGTATTGAAATGACGCCTTCTTCTGTTACTCTACGATGAAACAAAAATAGGGCAATTGGTTATACTGATATACGTGGTTATATATAATTTATTTATATTGATACTATGTAGTATTTGACTTTGATTGCTACAATGTTTCCACATGTGTGAGGTTTGGAAATTCCTTTCCAATAATTCGGACTGTATTTGATAAGCATCTTGCGGATCTTGTATGAGAAGGAAATAAGAAACGGAAAAAAAAAAAACTTTGTTTATAGTTTCATATGGAAAAAACATGCAAAGAGCGAACTGCTAATACATGTATTTGTGAGAATAAGTTTTCTGAGTCAAACTGTATATCTCGTTAAATTGAACAAAGAATACATCACTCACTTATATAGAATGCTAAATCCTAATCCTAAACAAAATACATCACTGATAGAGAATGCTATTAGCTATAGAACACTAACACTAATTCCTAATCCTAAAAGGAAAAGGAAAATGGAGAACACTATTCTCACACCCCCTCTCAAACTCAAGGTGTTTTAGCAGAAAACACTGAGAGTTTGTCAAGAAAAAATCGAAACCGAGCAGTGGTGTGAGTCTTGGTGAAGAAATCAGCAGGTTGCAGAGTTGAAAAAACAAAAGGAAGCGAGATAACGCCAGACTGTAGATGCTGACAGATGAAGTGACAATCAATCTCAATATGCTTTGTCCGTTCATGAAAGACAGTGTTATGAGCAATTTGAATAGCACTTCGGTTGTCACAATAGAGAGAGGTCGGGGAAGACTAGGAGACACCCAAGTTAGATAAGAGACCATGAAGCCAGACAATTTCAGCAGTAGCATGAGCCATAGCATGATACTCAGCTTCGGCAGTAGAACGGGCAACAACAGTTTGTTTCTTGTTTTTCCAAAAAATCAGGGAATCGTCAAGAAACATACAGAAACCATAAATAGATTTACGATCATTAACATCACCAACCCAATCAGTATCAGCATAGGCCACCAAATCTAACGAAGAAGTAGAAGAGAATAGCAAGCCCTGTAAAATAGTACTGTGAAGATAAGGAAGAATTCGAAGCAAAACAGCCCAATGTGTAGAGCGAGGAGCAGAAACAAACTGACTAACCACATGGACAGCATAGGCAAGATCAGGGCGAGTAACTGTCAGATAGACTAAACAACCCACAAGTTCGCGATATAACGTAGGATCGTCCAGAGGAACACCATCAGTAGTGTTAAGCTTCACATTAAGCTCAATGGGGGTATCAGAAAGCTTAGTGTCAGTAAGCCTGGCACGATGGATAGCCTCGTTGGCATACTTAGCTTGGGATAGAAAGTAACCCTTGGGAGAAGAAGCCACCTCAATACCGAGAAAAATACTGCAATGGTTCCAGATCCTTCATTTCGAAGGTGCGGAAGAGATGCTGCTTGACTGCAAAGATAGCAGCAGAGTCAGAGCCAGTGATGATCATATCATCTACATATAGTAAGAGAGCAACAAAACTAGTCGAGGTATGTCTCAGAAATAGAGCAGAGTCGGAAGCAGAAGGATGAAATCCAAGCTTGGTAACAGCAGTCTGAAAGCGATCATACGAAGCACGAGGAGATTGCTTCAGACCATACAGAGCACATCGAAGACGACAAACTTGGCCAGAGGAATGGTGAAGACCAGGGGGAGGACGCATGTAAACCTCCTCAGTGAGATGGCCATTAAGAAAAGCATTCTTAAAATCCATCTGATAAAGAGGCCAAGAACGAATAGCAGCGACAGAGATTAAAGTACGGACAATAGTCATCTTGGCAACAGGAGCAAACGTCTCCTCATAATCAATACCATATTCCTGGGAGAAACCTTTGGCAACCAGACGGGCTTTGTAGCGCTCAAGAGAACCATCATAATGAGTCTTGACTTTGTAGACCCATTTGCAACCAACCAAATTCTTACCAGCAGGCAAAGGAACCAACTCCCGTGTATTAGTTTTCTGTAGAGCAAACAACTCATCCTCAAACACACGAAGGAGAGAGTAATTAGGAAGTTGAGAAAATAGAGCCTCATAAGGAGACCGATTAGAAAGAAGAGGGGTAGGCATACGATTAAGAAGAAAAGCAGCAGTAAGAACTACCTCACCCCAAAACGGAGCTGGAACGGAAGTGGAGAGAAGGAGAGACCTAGCTGTCTCAGGAGATGATGGTGTTTACGCTCAGCTCGACCATTTTGGGCAGGTGTATCAGTACAAGAAGTTTGGTGAATAGTACCCAATTTGACCAAGTATTCACAGAATTCAGTTTTAAAGTATTCTCCACCCAGGTCAGACCGCAACAATTTAATAGTAGAGCCAAACTGTGTAGTGTGTAGTGACCATAGACTGGAAGGTACGGTATATTTGGTAGAAGTCAGATTTATGAGTCATAAGATAAACCCAAGTGTAACAGGTGCAGTCATCAATAAAAGACACATAATATGCAGCCCCTTTTAGTAAGAACAGGAGGGGGTCCCTAGACATTAGTATGTAGAAGAGAAAAAGGAGAAACAGAAATAGAGGTACTTTTATTAAATGGTAAGGCTGACATTTTAGCAAGTTTACATCCCCGACATTCATCAATTTGACTAGGGAAACTTTACCCAACAACCCTGACTGAGCTAAAGACCGTAAGCGGTCAATAGACAAATGACCGAGGCGAGAATGCCATAAGTAAAACTGACTCGACTGAGAATCTAACTAAAATGAGGAAAATGCAGCTAGAGAAGTAGATAAGGGGAGATGCAAGCTTTCGACTACATAGAGGTCTCCAATTCTACGGCCGGTCCCAATCTGCTTCTTGGACACCCGATCTTGCACACAATAGACAGAAAAAGAAAAGATAACATCAAAACCAGACCTATCAAGTTGACTAATGGATAATAAACTGACAGATAACTAAGGAACATAAAGAACAGAAGGAATAGTAACAGCGGACATGGCAGAGGGGAAGACAGACCCAACAGACAGAACCGACATACCGGATCCATTAGCAGTATTAATAGTAATAGGAACGGGTGGGGGAATACAATTTTGAAGTAAGGAAATGTGAGGAGTCATATGATGAGAGGCACCAGAATCAAAAAGCCAGACAGAAGAAGGGATACCTGAAGAGGACCCAAGCAAATCTGAATGAAGAGAGGCAAGAGCGGAGGCAGATGTGGATAACTGAGAGGTGGACAGGATATGCTGAAGTTGTGCAACCTAAGCACTCAAGGAAGCCAAGTTAGGATCGGGAGCCGGAGTGGATGCAATGTAAGTAGCAGAAGGTCGAAAAGTACTCGAAGTAGGACCTCGAAACTGTGTCTGAGAAGATGGAGCAAGCTGACGTCCCTTTTTGGGACAATTGTTCTTCCAATGACCCTTTTGATGGCAGAAAGCACACTCATCTGGCCCTAATGGTCCTTTCTTGGGTTTCGCAGTGGCCTGAAGCTGATGAGGAGGAGGGGTCAATAACAAGGGCTGCTTGATAGGAGCCAAGAAGACAGAAGGAGGTAAAGTCTGACTGGCTGTCTTAAGACGGGTTTCCTCAGAGAGGAGTTCACGAACAATAGCATCCACAGAGGAAAGAGGAGATCGATGAAGGGAGCCACCTCGAATAGCCTCATACTGAGGGGAGAGGACTGTTAAAAACTGTACTAAACGACCCTGCTCCCGAAACTCAATATAAGTGTCTCGTATCTTGAGACTAGGTGGTTCCATAAGAGCCAACTGATCCCAGAGACCTGTCATCTCAATATAAAAGTCCTGAATAGTCTGATTCCGTTGACGAGCATTCTGAATAGCTGTTTCCAACTCATACCGCTTGGCAAAGTTGGACTGCTGATAGACACCTAGTAAATAATCCCACACCTCTTTGGCAGTATTGTACTTGGAAAACATCATTCCAATACGGTCAGCCACGGAATTATGAAACCAGGTCAGAACTTGGGCATTATCACAATCCCAAGTATCACAGGAAGTCAGATATCCATCCTCCTTCGGGTCTGATGGTCGAGGAATAGAACCAGAAACATAGCCCCATTTTTTTCGACTGAGAAGAAAATTTTTCATAACACTAGACCAAGAAGGATAGTTGTCACCAGTAAGTTTGCATTTAATAGCTTGAATTTTATCTTTTGACATTGTGATGAACCAGAAGGAAAAGATGGGGCAAAGTGTGATAACTAGCAAAAATAAAAAGAACTGAGGGGTCAAAGTATAATAATCAATAACTTGTTTGGTCCAAAAGAAGAATGAAGGAGAACTGGTGGTAACGAAAGACAGCCGTAGGTCAACTTCGAACCACACACACAGAGACAGAGAGAGAGAGATTGAGGGAAAGAGAGAAAGACAAGAGTCGAAGTCGACTTTGGAACAGCCGGCATAGACAGCGCTTCGATCGCGCGAAGCGAAGCAGGAGAGAACCAATGACGACGACGACTCGAGTCCAGTGACAGATCACGAACCAGAGGCTAGGGTTTTCACGAATGGGTTGCGAGGCAGAGACGAAGGACAACTCGAGACCTTCGCTTGAACTAGATGAACACAGAAGAAACAGAGGAGGTCGCCACCTGCGACTCAGAGAGAAAATACCAGAGGCTTGATTTTCGAGAGACTATTTGTAATTAACTCACAAAGAGCTTCTAGGGTTTCGGTTCAAACCTTGCTCTGATACCATATAAGTTTTTTGAGTCAAACTGTATATCTCATTTAATTGAACAAAGATTACATCACTCACTTATATAGAATGCTAAATCCTAATCCTAAACAAAATACATCATTGATAGAGAATGCTATTAGCTATAGAACACTAACACTAATTCCTAATCCTAAAAGGAAAAGGAAAACGGAGAACACTATTCTCACAGTATTATCTTATGCAATTTTATCTTTTCTTTTGTGGAAATTTTGTTGGAATTTTGTATTTCATTTGTTGTGACGTGTTATAGAAACCAAAACGCACTTTTCGTAGTTTTTAGATAATTAGAGATTAACAATTCCAACTTCCTTTACTTCATTCAAAAAGTTGTTCAGAATAATTGATCAGAATTATTTTGGGGAACCGGTTTGTGCATATTATTCAAAATAATTTTACTTTTAGGAGCAGTTAGTTTTTCGTTTGTATTTTTTTTTTCCTTTGTGTTTTTGGCGCTAACCCCTTGCAGGTAATGACACATATAGACATGGTTAATCATTTAAGGTAATCTCCTATACTTTTTGATTTTATTTTTTATATTTAGGACAATGCATTGTTTAGGTTGGAGGCAGAAAATACTTATTTTGAGAAGAATTTATATATTTGCTTGCTGCTATGAGTTAGTTGTTTTGTTTTTTAAAAAAAAAAGTTAGTGCTCATGGTAATCTTTTGTTCTATATATTGGGTGATTGGGTATACTTGTGGTATTTTATTGCTTTTAACTCGAGAATTGTGTTGAAGTTTGATATGCTAGCTACTTTGTTAAAGCATTCCATGTGTTCATATTTGGAAATCATTGCACCACACTTCTGCCACATGAATATGATTTTTAGTTGATAAGTGGATATGACTTGAAAATCTTGAAGAATGATAGTGGAGACTTTTAACCCTGTGAGTTTTGTGCCAATCATTTATTGGAGGGTTATTATGCATCTACTCTTAATTTTTCTTTGGAAGAGCATTAATTTATAGTTTAGTCTCATTATTTTTTCATTTTTGGTTGAATGTTGAGAATAAATCAATTTGTTATCATACTTTTACTCCCTTGAGGACAATGCATCGTTCAGGTTGAGGGGAGAAAATACTTATCTTGAGAAGAATTTATATGTTGCTTGCTACAATGAGTTAGTTGTTTTGTTTAAAAAAAGAAAAGAAAAGTGTGCACGGTAATCTTTTGTTCTGTGCATTGAGTAATTCGGCATACTTGTAGTATTTTATTGCTTTAACTCAAGAAATTGTGTTGAAGTTTGATATGTTAGCTACTTTGTTAAAGTATTCCATGTGTTCGTATTTGGAAATCATTGCACTGCACTTTCGCCACATGAATATGATTTTTAGTTGATAAGTGGATATGACTTGAAAATCTTGAAGAATGATAGTGGAGACTTTTGAGCCTACGAGTTTTGTGCTAATCTTTTATTGGAGGGTTGTGATACATCTACTCTTAATTTTCTTTGGAAGCGCATTAATTTGTTGTTTAGTCTCATTATTTCTTAATTTTGGTTGAATGTTGAGGATAAATCAATTTGTTACCATACTTTTATTCCCTTGAGATCATGAATTGAGAGATGATTTTAGGCCATCTTTGTTTCATTGAGCCTTTTATTTATTTTTCTTTCCTTTATTATTACTTCATTAGAAACCAATTTGAGCCTTTATGTTAGTCTTTCTTTGTTTAACCCCACAACCCATACTTTCTTTTCAATTTTGTAGATATGTTGGGTAATTTGAGTTTGACAATGGCAAATTTGTTTGAAAAAAAAAAAGTAAAAAAAGGAGAGAAGATGGAAAAGAAGAAGAAGAAATAAATTGTGTTCAACGAGGGGGGGGGGGGGGGGACCAAAACGAAAAGGAAAAAAAAGAGCAGGAGGAGGAAGTTGAAAAAGACAAAAAAAAAAAAAAGTAACAAAAAGAGCAAGACATTTGGAATAATGCTCTAATTGTGTTTATTTTTATGCCAATAATCTCTCAGATTAGAGCTTATTTTTATGCCAATAATGTCTCAGACATCCATTTTTTTATTCAACTTTGCGTTTTTATTATTTTTTCGTAATTCCTTGACCCAAACATTACAACCAAATAAAAGTCCTATTTGATCTTGAGAGTGGTATAGTTTACAAGTGGACATGATGGATAGGGGTGATGGTATGGTAATTTTAATTCTCAGTATTTGGTTTTCCATTCATGAGACTATTTATTTATTCTTTCATTATAGCGTTTTTCCAAAAAATTAGTATGCGGGATATTTTGCCTTTGATTTACATTATTCTACTTGCATATATTGAGAGTAATTGTCACACCATATTCTGAGTGATTTATTTGTTGAATGCAATAACTGGTGAGATTTGAGTCAAAGCATGTTTCAGAAAGAGATTTGGGTTATATTTCACTTTAAGGCTAAGGTTGTGTCTGTGTTGGCTAAACTTTTTCACACACTCCAAATTCTGAATGTTATGAGATATCTTTACTTGCTGCTAGTGTCTTGAACTTTGATTGATTATCTTGTTAAGATTGTGAAATTCATGACTTGTTCTTTTAACATTAGCATGAGAACGAAAGAAATCCTTTGAGTAAAGAAATTTTTTGACGTTTGTGGGTAATATCTCTAGAAATTTTAATTCTCAGTATTTGATATTCCATTCATTAGACTATTTATTTATTCTTTCATATTAGCGTTTTTCAAAAAAATTAGCATGCGGGATATTTTGCCTTTGATTTACATTGTTCTACTCGCATATATTGAGAGCAATTTTTGCACCATATTCTGAGTGATTTATTTGTTGAGTGCAATAACTGGTGAGATTTGAGTCGAAGCATGTTTCAGAAAGAGATTTGGGTTATATTTCACTTTAAGGCTAAGGTTGTGTCTGTGTTTGCTAAACTTTTTTAACACACTCCAAATTTTGAATGTCATGAGATATCTTTATTTGCTGCTAGTGTCTTGAACTTTGATTGATTATCTTGTTAAAGTTGTGAAATTCATGGCTGGTTCTTTAACTTTGGCATGAGAATGAAAGAAATCCTTTTAGTAAAGAAATTTTTGGATGTTTGTGGGTAACATCTTTGGAAAGCCTCACGAGACTTTTACTCGTCCACGAGGGGTAACCTATTGGATTAAGGGCTTGTTGCATGTGCTAAATTCAATCGTGATTTCTTGCAGAAGTGGTTTAGAGTTGTTGCTTTTATTTTACTTTTTGATTTTATTTTAGTCAGCCTAATTGCTAGGTTCTAGCAATAAAGCTGGTTAGGAGGTGTGATGGATGCTTAAAATTACATAGTTGTTCTATGAATTTTGGATATTATATTCATTCTCTCAATTTGTATTTGATTGTGATTTAATGAATTTAATTTAAATTTGTAGAAAAACTACATTTGAGCCTTCAACAATATCAATTGCTCAACAAGGCCCATAAGACTCGGTGTGCTTCTAAATCATCTCATAACATCCACAAAACCTCTCTCAAAGGTTAGACAAGATTTCATTGTACCTCTAGTCCTTTAATATTTTGATTTTGGTTTTCAAATATTTATTTGTTTTTCCTTTTAATTACTACCCGTCTTCTGTTCTTTATTTGTTCCTTTTATGAAATGTATATTTGGCAACTTAGATAATAGCAAAAACACTAGATCTGACCGCAATGTTGTCAAGGGTGCTCGGGCTGCTCGAATTCAGCAAAACGAATGGTAATTTTCATCTTAATTTTCTACCCCCTCTACATAAGATGTATACCTTTTTACTCACAAGGGTCTTGTGTTTGTAGCTTTTCATCCAATAAAGGATAATATTTCTATTGCCTAAAGGCAGGATTGCATTTTTTTGTCGATAAGGAAGCAGAAAAGGTGTGCTGTTTCAGAAGAAAAAAGGGCATCCAGTTGATTGACTAGTCCTCCCCGTGTCATTGTATATGATATGTTTTTAATGTTAATATTGTTTGTACCCAAAGGAATTGTTAATCCTTCACAAAAGGTTCTTTTGTATAAAACTAGACTGCATTTGTTTCCTGGTAAATTGAGATCTAGATGGACTGGGCCGTTTCATAGTTAAAACTGTTTTTTCTCATGGGGCCCAGATTGAAAATCCCAAGAATGGTAATGTTTTTAAAGTGTCTGGCCAACGTCTTGAACCAGTTTTGGAGAATTTCCCACATGAAGAGGAGAGGAGTCCATCGAATTAAAAGACCCTATTCATTCATTCATGTTTGAGCTGGTAAAGATGTTTGTAGTCCTTCTTTCACAATAAGTTATTTATGGGGAAAAAAAGAAATTATGATTTCATCTAACAATTATTCTCTATTTATGATGGCATATCATATGATAAATCGTATTTGAAAATCACTCTTCCAATGTTTGATTGCAGTGAACTTTATGATGGCATATCATATGATAAATCGTATTTGAAAATCACTCTTCCAATGTTTGATTGCAGTGAACTTTTAGACCTTGTTGTTGCTGAAGCTACACTGGACTTTCGGAATCTTAACAAGAGAAAACTTTTAACTAATTTCCCTACATTTCTCCCTCAGGTATGATTTGAGATTGGCATGATTCTTTGCTTGTGATTTAGTTTCTTTATTTGACTGAATTTTTAGATTTAGAAGTAGAAAAGAAGAAATATGAAACATGTATATCAAATATTTTGGTAACTTATCCTCCTCTAACATCAGTGTTGCATTTGTAGTTTTTCCCATTAATGCTAAGTTCCTTGTGTCATTTTTTTGGTGCTGTTCTTAAAAGATATATTTAATTTATTTTATTGGAATGATCTTAGTTATAATTCGTGCAATTGTTGTGTCCTCGAGATATTTGTATATGACAAATGCCAATAATGCTGGATATTGGGATTGAAATAAAGGAGTGTCTTGAAAATAGGTCAAACAGTTAAAATAAGTGCATTAATTTTCATAAAAACCGCATTGAATTTAATAAAAAGTGTCTTGTGTTTTCAAAAAAAAAATTTGGGTCTACTTTTCGTGTCCCTGGGACACTTGTTAACAAGACCCTTCATATATTGGTATTCATAATTGTAGTTTTATTTTATTTTTGTCCTGTCAATGCTACTTCAGAAATAAATTTTGTTGCTTATGTGATGCCACATCTTATTTTGTATGTTTAACGTTATTATGCACCTTCCCGACCTTGTTGGAACAAAATATGGTATAATAATTTCGTACTGAAACTAATTGAGCCTAACGGAAATTTTGACAACTAAACACATGTTTAATTTCAAAAAGGAGGATCTAAAAGAATGCTTTCGGAGATACTGTGGACTCAATCTGCAGTGAAGGGCATTACTGACTTTCTTACATATATATATTTTTTTGTTTTCTTTTTTGATGCAGATTTGAAATATAGCGATCCCGGGTTTACCCTTGTTATACCGTGATCCGGACATGTGTCCGTGGATGTTGGTAGTTGTTTATTATTTTGTTTACGTCCTTTTTACTTCGTAATTGAGTTATAGGATGTGTTGGGCAGGTTTGTTACAAGTTGGTTGAGTTTAGAAACCAGAACTAGTTGCCCAGATTTTGGCCTGTACGCTCGAGCGGGGGTTTTGGCGCTCGAGCGGAGATTACACCCATTCAATATTTTTCCTGTGCAGCATTGTACGCTCGAGCGTGGTATTGGCCGCTCGAGCGGGGTTGTCTGAGTGACGCTCGAGCGTAGAGTTGGAGGCTCGAGCGGAGGTCTGGTTCTGTATAAATGCTGGGAGAGTGCATCCGGCGCTTGAGCGGAAGTTTGGACGCTCGAGCAGGAGTCTGTGAGTGACGCTCGAGCGGGGTGTTTTACGTTCGAGCGGGAGACTGGGTTTAAGTCCCGAAATTGTGACTTTCCAAATCACTTTTTACTTTCTCTTCTCTCTCTTACTTTTTCCAAAATCACCATTGTTGAGCCTCTCACTCTAGACTCTACCTTCTCTCTAGGTTTTGATCTAGTAGGAGTGATTTGCTCACCTTTGGCCTTTACAAAAAAGTTGTTGATCGTCGAGGGCTTCATTTTAATCTGAAAATCTCGGGTTTTGGAGCACGTTGGGTTTTGTCATCTTCTCCTTTGGGACTCCGAATTTGAGGTAGGGATATCCTACTCCTCTCTATGGATTTTGTCTTTAAATTTTAGTATTTTGAGATGTTGGGTTTGGTTGGGTAATTTTGTGAAAGTTTGGGACTTTTGTGCAATTTTACAAAAGTTGGGGTTTTATTCATAATAAACCTAGATGCATGTTTGGCATAGAGAAATGGAATAAATGTAGAATCATTGATGAAAATAGGACCTAAGGGTTGAAATGTTAATTATGGTAAACAACCTAATTACATTGTTTGATTAATTGAGTTAATTAATCGTGAGAAAGGGAGTTATGAAATGGAAATGTTGAGATTGGGAATGTATGGGGTTAAAGGGTGTAGTTGAATTATTCATCACTCACCGAATTGAAATGTTGATAGTTATCCATTTGTGCATTTATTTTCTGTTTAGAAATATCTGCTTTAGGCTATCGGTGGAGGATAGTCGTGATTGTTGTAGACAATGCATGATGATTAGGCAAACGGAAACTAATCAATGGAATGTGTCATGGAATTTGACGGTTGATAGAATACATTATATATATGTATTGAGTGATTGTATATAGAACCAATGCGTTTGTATACGTTATGTGTAGAGGAGGAGATAGGGGGATGTACTCCGCGGTTTAGGGGAAGATAGGGGATGTACCTCTAAACCGGATAGTGTTGGGAGAAGATAGGGGATGAACTCCGTAGATACAGCTCATATGCTTGTCTAGAGAAGTGAAGATAGAGCTCATATGCTTATCTTTGTGAAGTGTGGATACAGCTTATATGCTTATCTGTGAATGTGGGATATTGTTTTTATACATATCTGTTAAGATGATGATAGAGCTAACATGCTTATCTGTTGAAAAGGGGAAAATGAGAAGTAACTTGGACTTATAAGTCGTATGACATAAATATGTGATTTATGTGAATGTATCAGTGTTGGCCATCTATCAATTGCTAATGTTTTAGTCAATGTTCATGGTTGGTTTAGTATATCTCTACTGGGCTGTGGCTCACCCTATATGGGAATATCATTTTCAGGTACAGGAAGCATGCCACCTCCAAGGACATAGCTTGGGAGGCTAGAGGCGGACATACTTTTGTCGTTTTACCTTTTTGATGTATTATATGTAAATTCAAGCCAAGGGCTTAATGTGTTTGAGTTAGTACTCTTTTGATGTAACCAAGTGTTAACTTGGAAAGCTGTAAGCCCGTAGGGCATTTTGCTTTTGTTGTTAACATGTAGTACTTATGTAATGGAATTCTGATAAATGAAAGAATGTGGAGCTTTTGCATTTCAATGCATGTTTGCTTTGTTGGGTTTAATGTTATTATTTTGAGGGCGTTACATGAAAAATCGTTTCTAAGTGTGTTTCCAGCATTGATGTCTCTTGGGTCATTTGTTCAGCTATTTCCATCTCTCGTTGACTTACCAAGTAAGTTTGTTTTTCTGGATTCCCTAGTAGTTACATTCTGCTCCTTTTTCATGTCTTTCTTTTGTGGCTTTTGTCTCTTGCCTCATTTCACCAATGAGCAAAAGCCTCAGGATACAAAAAAATTTACCAAAAAATCTACCACTCACATGGGTGTTGTGGGACCAACACCCATGTGAGTGTTTGCTAGAACATTTGGGGTCTAGCATTATTGTTCACCAATTGAAGTTCTACTTACTCTATTAACAGTTGCACCTTGTTATTTTCCTTCTATTGATTTATTGATCTAGCCAAGTAGGCCATTTCGAAATGCCTCAATTAAAAGAGTTCAGAAATTCAAAATCTATATGCTTGGTACTAGTTGGGAAATTGAATTTTTTTATTTTGAATATAGTTGATATTTGTTGGCTTTCCTTTTCTCGGCTTCTCTAGCACGTAGGCATTGTTCGTCATGGTATGCTTTTTCGGGGGTAAGTTTTTATTGCCATAAAAGGGGATTTACAATGAAGCTCAAGACATGCCAAAGGCAATACCCCCTCTAGAAGAGAGCTTACGCCTAGCCTGCAGAACAATTAAACTTCAGTAGTTGGCGTTTTAGGATAGAAATTTGTTGGTTTCTTACTTAACCAACAACAACAAAAAAAAAAGAAAAAAAAAAGAAAAAGAATAGGGTTAAGTTAGTAGTTTATTGGTAGTAGTTGCTACATAATTGATGTCTGTTGGGCTATATATAATAAATCCATGTGTTTTTTGGGAGATAAATGTAGGCCTTTTTTTATTCAATGGCAACTGAGTAGCGAGTAGTAACACAAGTGATGAAGACTAAAGAATTCGTCAACTGAGCACTGAGTCAACAACCAGGTAATCTCAGTTATCTCTCAAGAATTCCTTCACTTACATTGCTTCCATTGCTTGGAAATGGAGACTAAATTGGGCGCAAGTTTTTTTTGGTTTTTATGTTTTTCATTTATCCATTTCCATGTTGTGCTGCAAAGCGTGATTCTTTAGAAGATGACATGGGCATGGAGATAGAAGGTAATGGGCATGCCTGCATATCTTCAACCTGATCTGGAAGCAGATCTCGTCTTGCCTTCGACACCAGCTGGCAGTGTCAATTACCAGGTAATTTCTAATCTCAGTTATCACTCAAGAATAATTTCACATACATTGCTACAATATATGTGTGAGGTTTGGAAATTCCTTTCTAATAATTTGGGTTGTATTTCATGATAAGCATGCTGTGGATCTTGTATGAGAAGGAAATAAGAAATGGAAAAAAGAGTGGGAAAAAAAAACTTTGTTAATAGTTTCATGTGGAGAAACATGCAAAGAGCGAACTGCTAGTACATATATTATCTTATGCAATTTTATCTTTTCTTTTGGGGAGGTTTTGTTGGAATTCTGTATTTCATTTGCTGTGATGTGTTATAGAAACCAAAAACACCCTTTTCGTAGTTTTTAGATAATTAGAGATCAACGATTCCAACTTCTTTACTCCATTCAAAAAGTTGTTCAAGATAATTGATCAAAATCATTATGATGACCCAGTTTGTGTATGTTATTCAAAATAATGTTACTTTTAGGAGTAGTTAGTTTTTCGTTTGCATTTTTTTTTCCTTGGTGTTTTTGGCGCTGACCCCTTGCAGCCAATGGCACATATAGACGTGGTTAATCATTTAAGGTAATTTGCTTAACTTTTTGATTTTATTTTTTACATTAAGGACAATGCATCGTTAGTTTTTTTGAGACTAAAGAGTGGCAGCCAAATTTGACGAAAGTAATTTTGGTTTAGGTAAAGAAACAAGATTGATTGGGAAGGGGCCCATCCATGGAGGAGAAAGCAATAGAGGCTTTGAAGAAGTTGAATGGGAATATGGCCCTGCTATTATGTCTCTTTGTTGTTGGCCCTTTTGGTATGGCGTGAATCTTATTGTTGAATCGATGGTCTAGGCATTTGATAGGTGGACAGGGTGGTTGGTTGTGAAGAGGAGAGGACTAGAGGAGTGGTGTGGAAAGCAACATGCTAAAAGTCACCAATTT
This sequence comes from Camellia sinensis, assembly GCF_055761805.1. NCBI lineage: Eukaryota > Viridiplantae > Streptophyta > Magnoliopsida > Ericales > Theaceae > Camellia > Camellia sinensis. Next base: position 110,105,874 of record NC_138961.1, on the reverse strand, counting down.
CCCAAAAGCTTAAAGCTGTTAGGAAATGAGCCTAACAATGTATATTGTGCTATCTAGCACCCTCCTTCACATGCAACTCCATCTTGCACGTGGAGAGACAAAGAACCAAACATAAGGAGATTCAAACAACCAAACAGAGAACACGAAACCAAATGGGGTCTGAATATCAAATGCCAATAGAGAGATTTGAACCTAAGACCTCTCTCAACCTTAACTCTAATACCATGCTTTTGGGAAAATTGGTGACTTAACACAACAGACCTTTTTATGTCCTGATTATTGTGTTCATCACCAACTGGAAGATGCATACTCAATTTGCACTCACTTTACAGATTATTAATAATGTTACTTATAAAAAATATATATACTTATCACTCTTTGGCCATAAGCATGCTGAATGCGATTGTAAATGTTACTCCTTGAAAATAGAATTTTTTATTCTTTATTTTTTGTTGTTGTGTGTGTTGTGAAATAATGATTGAGGTTGTTAGAATTTTTTTAAATAAAAAACTTCTATGGGTGTTTTTCAGATATATCTATGCTGTTTTGTTGGCTACTGGTGGTAAAAGGCTTGGATGTTAGAAGATAAATATAATTGACCTTTCTACTGCTACTTGGTGGTATTCTTAGTTGGCTATTGGTGGTAAAAGGCTTGGATGTTAGAAGATAAATATAATTGACCTTTTCTACTGCTACTTAGTGGTATTCTTAGGTTAGTATGAAAGGAACCTGAGGTATGGGTTCTATTGACAAAGTGGGAGGGAGGTTTCTTATACATGGAGGAGGCTTCTATGTTAAGTTGTTGACTACAGGATTTTTGTCGGTCCTCCTGGATTCCTGTATCCGTTTAGGATCTGGCTTGTATCTTTACATTGTGTGTATTTTGATTCTATCTACTCTCAATGTGTACTCATGCAATTCTTAAATCATTGATTAATAACTTATTTTACTTGTTAGAACAATAGACCAGAGATTCTAATTCATAATTTGCAACACTATCATGGACAGGATAGAACTGCATTTCTGTTTCTTTTTTTCCCATCACTGCTACTTGTGTTAAGGTCGTGGTTATGGGGTGGATTGCCTGTTCAGCTTTACCAGGTACTTTTGTATGGGAAAAATTTTTGTAACTCATATTGATATTTTAAGGAAATTTTAACTTTTTGATTTGTTTACTATACTTTTGTTTTTTTGTTTCTAAGCGTAATGAGCATATTATTTTCAGGCATGGTTGTTAATTCTCTACACAGGTTTGGCTTTGCGAGAGAACATACTTAGAGTGAATGGAAGTGATATTCGCCCATGGTAATTTGATATGATTTTATATGCATTTGGTTGAATTTTGTGGTAAGATTGCCTTGCCTTTATTCTTCATCATTTAAACTATTTGTGTATTTGTGATTGAGATTTTTTTAAAACATATTTTCATAGTCAGACATTAGTAATTTCATCTCCCATGCCTTTCAGGAGGGAAAGTGAATATGCAATTTTACTGGCAATGAATTAGAAAATGAACAGAGGGTAGAGTATATGAGAAAAATAATGGTTGTCAATAATGAAAGGAGGACATTACTCTAGATGGAGCTGCATGTTGCAAAAGAATTCATTGAGTTGACTCCAAATAGACATGTTTAATTTTGTTAAATTGAGTTTTTCTGGCAGTATCTTGTTCCCTTATATGCAGCAGCAGCAGCTACAATCTAATTCCAGTGAATTTCTGCCATGTTCAATATTACTGGACTCATATCATGCTTTTTGTTCAACTGGCAGGCTCATTCTCTTTATTTTCTGAATTGTGTCAGAACTTGGATGAAAATGTGAAAATGCAGTGGATTTTTTTTTGTGATTCTTATCTGCCTCCTAGATTAATATGCATACAACCACAGAATATGTTAATGCTTGCACTTGTGCTGATGTAGGTGGATAAAACATCACTACTTCGCTATGGCCATGGCACTTATCAGTCTCACTTGGGAGATAGAAAGAGAACCTGATTGTTCCCAGAAGCAGGTTATTATCCTTCTTAAGTGCATATTGAAATTTTGTTTTTGTTTTTTTTTTTAATGAGTGAGACTGTACATGTACTGTGCAGAGAGGGGTGCAACTGTTCCTTCAATGGGCTATCATGCAAGGAGTTGCAATGCTTCTACAAAATAGATATCAACGGCAAAGGCTTTGTACACATATTGCACTCGCAAGGTGTAATTGAAAAGAAAAGAAAAAAAAAAAACTCCTTTCACCAACGAATTTCTGTGCATGCTTCATTTTTGCCTTTATTATCTTCAGGTCTTTCTGCAGTCTACTTTGCGTGTGTGTCTGCACTTGGTTGTGTGCTCTTTGTGAAACCTTGTCGTCCTGCATGGTTTGCAGAACTTCAATGAGTTCTTTTGCTTCTGCTGGTTGCAATAACCATGTTTTTGTCATTTAGCCGATCTGTGTTAGTTTTTTATGGCCCACCGAAATACAGATAGAACTTTTTTTTGGTGGGCATATAATGTTTATTGCAATTGTTCTCCTCTGTAGGTCTGGGATGACTCTTACCATTTGATCCTGTTGTTAATTGCAGGCTAGGAGAATGGACGTTGTTTGGGGAGAAACTGTTGGAGTCGACGGTCAACTATGGTTGTTGGCACCCATTCTATTCATATTACAGGTGATTTAAGCTGTACAAATGCCTGTTTTGGGGACCATGCCCACAAAAGTTCATATTAATGTATGCTTTGCCATCCAAGTCATGTTGAATCAAACAAACACTAAAGCGATTTAAATAAAGGTTGTTAAATATTCATTTTTTTTCCTACATAACTTGCCAAAAGTTATGTACATATATAAATAATTAAATATATATAACAGCTAGGGAAGGGAAGTTTTTGTTACTATCAAACATCATCACATTCCTTGAGTGTTTTCTTTCACTACTTGCTGAAGTTGATGTCATATTATCATTCTCTTCAAGTTTGCCATCCAACAATCCTAGTTTTATACATGTAATGCAACTTTCTCTTTCATCATAGCTCTCTCTTTCTGTTTTAAACTTCTTTGGTTCACATGTCATGATGTCACCATGAAGTTATTTGATTTTTTTTTTTCATTTTTTTCTTTGAAGATATTAGGAAGAGGCATGCTCACCAAAAAAAGGAAAGAATCTGTACATCATTGCATGATGATCATTAATTACCCAATCCTTCAGTGAAAAAAATAATGAAAGAAGATCCAGTACTTCAAAAGAAATTTGTTTGGGATAAACTAAATAAGTGTACTTTTTGACTTTTTATGAAATATGGGTTGGGTATGGATTGGGTTTGAAGTGATTTAGTAGAGATGTGATGTGACTTAAATAAGATGATGTGACTTAAATAGGATAGTGATTTTTTGACTTTTTAACTTTTGTTGATTATGCCAAACCAAGCCTTACTTATAGCATGCCTACAGTATTTGTGATGGACTTTTTAGCTTCTCCAGACCTTTCATTTGCTTAATAGTTCTACTACATATTTTCTTCAGTAATAGGTCTCGCAAATTAATTGTTCACTTTCATTTGTTAGTTGCTACTAATCCAATAGATGAAGCAACAATATGTCACCATAGAGATCTGAGCTAAATTGAAGTGACCTTTATTTGTATGTTCTTGATTTCAGGGTTTTGAAGCATATGTCGGAATTTTGCTACTTAAAGTTGCACTGGCTGGTGTTGTTTCTGAGTGGCAAGTAAGAAGTATGTTTTGAGTATTGTTATGTGGATGCTTGGAGAAGTATTGCCATGGGTTTTATGTTTGTGATTTACTTTGCTTTTAAGATTAAATTCTTAATTCTGTTTCAATATTTGCTTGAGTAATTTAACATCTTAGTTGGACTCATACTCTAGGTTGTTAAAATCGGGATCCTAGGTAGGATCGTAAGGTGAAAAATAAAAAAATCAACGATCCTACTTATGATCTTATACGATTCTACATGATCCCATATGATCCTACTTGCGATCCTATTATAGCACCCATCCTACAATGATATGGATCTTTTTAGCAATATAGGATCGTATCCTATGATTCGGATCGCGATTTTAATAACCATTCTCATACTGGTATAAAACTTAATGGATTATCTAATTTACTTTTGGTCAGGTTGTTACCTGTGGAGTGCTACTGATTGTTATGGCAATTGGGAATTTTGCAAACACAGTGCAGACACTAGTGGCAAAATCTCGGTTTAAAGCGAAAATGAAGAAAACTAAAAGTAAGGTAGAACTAAATTAGGGATCCCATCCCATTCCTTATAATTTGTGACCGGGAAGACTGTTGTGCTTAGTTGAGTTCGAGGATATGAGAATTTCTTTCGCAACCCGTTATTCCTTGTAACAACCTTCTCACCTTTATACGCTTAGACTAGTGAGGATGTTTGTGAGAGTGACCTTTAATTGCATCAAATAGAGTTATAATTTGGTTGTTACAGTTGTGCCAATAGTCTATTATACCTATTATTTTGTGTAATTTGTCTTTTTGTGAATTAAGTAGACACATTATACCGTTACCCTTCCAGTGCTTTTTTGTGTCTTCTGTCATTTTGAATCTGGTTGTTTTGTTTTATTTATGGGCTAATTACACGGACTTCCCTGTGGTTTCTAAAATGAAATTACACTGTTCTCTCTTAGCAACGGAAATGTCTTATTTATATCAGTATATTTTGGCAACTAGATGCCAAAATTACCTTTTATTTCTTAAATACTGAACACTCAACTGAATCCATCCGGCCGAGGCCCTTGTGGCCGACTGGCATGCAGCTGCGCCATAGGGTTACCGCGGTGAGTGGAAAGTTTGAGGTTCGAGTTGATGGATCAACGGCGGTTCCTTAAATTTATAATCTAATTTTACTAACATACTAACATTCTATCTTTGACCCAAAAAAAAAAAAAAAACTGAATCTATCCTTGCAACCAAACAAGCCACATTAATATTAGCATAACAAGCAAACACCCCCTTATCTTCGACTATTTTCTTCCATCTTCCTCCCGTTCCTTCTCCATTGGCAACACCACCACATTTCACAGTGGGAGCAAAACCTTGAGTAGGGAGGAGATGGCGACAACTCTCTCTTATAGTCTCTTTTGAAAATCTCTCTTTCCTTCTCTCCAACAACACACTAAATCCATCACAACCATTGTAAACTTGGGCTACTACAGCTGGTTTTCTAGTGCACTTGTGTTGTTGGTTGGTTGCTGGTTGGTTGTTGGTTTTCTGTTGGAATACTTGTTGCTGATAATGGTTTAAATGCGAGCAAACTAATTTTTATAAAATATATATATAAATAAAATTGTATATATTTTAAATGCGAACAAACTAATTTTTATAAAATAAAATTGTATTAAAAAGTCATCCAATATAACGTTCCAACATACATAAAAATATATAACAATGTTTCATTTATTACAAATACCTTAATAATTAAAATATTATGTACTCTAATATTACGCATTGAAGCATGAGGAAGGAGCATAGCTCGCTTTCAGAGAGTTGAGATAAAGGTTTGTAAAATTAATTTAAATTGAATAGATTATAATTGTCTTTTTTTTCGTTGTGACAAATGCAATAAATTAAATAGGTTATGATTATTAAATCGATATAATTTTTTTGTGTTCACAAAATAAAAAATGAAATGTCCAACATCTTTAATAGTTCGAATTATCAAAACAAGATCTATGACAGACCTCATAAGACTAAATAGCGCTCTTCAATTCAAATTATGGACCGGAGAGAATTTCCTCATATAAAATAACTACATTAGTGGTTGTGTTTTTTTTTTCTCTCTCTAATTTAAGAGTGGATCGGAGAGAATTCCCTCATATAAAATAACTACATTAGTGATTCTTTTTTTTTCTCTCTCTCTAATTTAAGAGGTTTTATAGGGAGTAGGGAATCGAATTAAGAGGAAGATCCTTTTCATTTCAAAATTTGGATTAGAGAGCATTATTTTGGCCCATGAGGCCTACAACATGCCGCGTTTCGATAATCTGAATCGTTCATTTTATCAAGCACTTTGCGTATTTCATCTACACAAAAAAATTTAAATCCAAAAAAAATACATTTAAATTAAGTGCATCTAAAAAATACATTTAAGTGCATCTGAAATGTAAACAAATCATGATCATGAACTAGCAATTCTCTCACCATCGCTTCACATTCTTCATTATTTTTCGTTGCTTCAGACGACTGAACAACATCCAAATCATCTGACATGAGCTCCTCAAAAGTGAATTCAACTTCCTCATCATCTCCTTTCCATGAATTGTCTCTCTTACTCTTCATCTCTTCAAGAGACATCAATAAATAGGACTATTATTTCTCCAAATTACTCGTATATTCTTTCAGAACCGACAAGTTAAACTTCGAAACATCCACATGATGCCAATTCAATTTGTAGAGCGTCGTCGCCAAATCGGAAGGAGTGCTGATAGGAGAGAAAGCGACGCCGGCGATGTGGAGACGAGAGATTTCCACAGCTTTCTTAAAAAGACTTTGACAGCCAGTGGCGGGACCAGAAAATTAAATTAGAGGCACTTATTAATTACAATATCAAAAATTTTTACAAAAATATTTCATGCAAGTTTTTACGATTGATTTCGAGAAACATAAAAAAAATAATGTTATTTATAACAAGTGTATCATGGACAATATAAAAAAATATAGATATAAGTCTTAAAATAAATTATATAATGATAAATTATTTTTTTATACAAAATTTGATTAAAAATTCAATATAATGGTAATACCACGTCATTATTAGTATGTGATATCATCAACTAATAGTAAATTAACACATAGAGAGTGAACCTCACATGTCAAATGTAACTAACAATCTAATAAATTTCATATCTTTATAGTGAGATTACTTATACTTTCATGTCAATAATAAAGAACTCACTGTTATATTCAAAAATTTTCATAAAATTTTCATAGATAATATGATTTATAATAGTCTCTTCATTTTCAATCAAAATAATCATTATTATTCTCATAATTTTTAAAATGTCATTAACATTTTACTCTAATAATATTTTTGTAATTTTTTTTATTTAAAATATTTTCTTTATATTTGTAACAAAAAGAAGAAGAAGAAGAAGAAGAAGCCCAAGATCCAGGAGGGGCACGTGACCCCCCTGGTCCTCACTTCCCTCCGCTACTGTTGGCGACACCTTGTGAAGCAAATGTTGCAAGATTTTGGACAATCAATCCTCGCAATTCCGTCTTTATTTCTTCTCCATCATTGTCATTGTTAGGGTTTTAGGGTTAGATGGATATAATCTAAAATATATAGATTGAGAGGCACGAAGAGCTCACAACAACGGTGGGAAAAAGAAGGTAGTGTTTTAGGGTTAGATTGATATAAGCTTAAAGAAATTTCCTATAAATCAAGCTAAAATAGCATGGCCCCACCATCTTACACTAGAAAACTAAAGAGTAATAATAAACAACTTAAATACTTGGCCGCAAACTTGTGGCGATGGATTTAAGTAGGTAAATCATAAAAGCATGCCTACCCTAGAAACTTGTAAGCAATTCCTTGCAATTCTATTGAGTTCAAGCTTCGGTAATTGAATACTTACACATACATACAGTATGCACACACAACAATTATACATACATACTTGTACATCTAGTTTTTCAAAGAATTTCCAAAACATGTCCAACCTTGGCTGTTGTTCCAATAGAGAACAATAAGAGCTGCAATAGATCCATCATTTAGTTTGAAAGTCAACCAAAAAAGATAATATGGCAATCATCTGCCTGATTTTCAATTATTAACAGAAAAGAAAAAACAAAATGCATCTTGTGTCTCATACAAGCTATGGAAAGCAATGTGCTTCTTAAGCAAACCAAGTACAAAAGCAAAAAGAAAGAAATTCAACATAAAGAAACAATACAAAATGTAAACTAATGCTATTGAATATTCAAACATTTCAACCAAAAAGGGAGAGCAAGATAAAAGGACGAAGCAAGGCCTTTTGGGTTCACTTGAAAGGCCACCTTACCAAAAAAACAAAAACAAATAAACACATATAAGCTTTGCTCCATCAACATCAGGTGAACAACAATACCCATACAAAATAAACCAATCTTTACTAGAAAGTATAAATTTTTCAAGGGAATCAAACAGATCCATAGTAAAATAAAAATAAAATAAAATAACAATGAATAATCGAGCTCAGCGGAACAAGCATGGTCAATATCTAATAATTGATTATGTTGTTAACGCCATAAAAACCAATTATGCTTTGGAATGTGAGAAAATTGGAGGAGTGGTATAGATTCTCGGTTTCCATTTTATACAATTCTTCCAACAATGTTAACTTCAATGGTTCTTCTTAAAGTTTAAATCTTGGATTCACATGCTAGGCTGCAAAGCAGACCAAAATTTGTTGTTATTGACCCACAAAAGGGTTTGAAAATTTTCAAAATTAACCCTAACAATTGCAGAAATTATTACAGATATTTGACTAAAGTGATGAACTGAGCAAACTCATTATTAGCCAATCCAATTCTTGAAAGAAGGTGGTTTGGAACGATTTCGCTAAGTCGGCCCAGCAGGGATAACAACTAATTCTATACTATAGACCTTTCTACACAAACAAATATCTCAAACATACATAGGCACATTCATAAGAATTATAATTATTAACAGTTGATATAACCAGAGGATTGCTTATTAACTAACTCTGTGAACACAATAAAACCAAATAATTAAAAATCAATTATTCAGGAAACAACAACAACAACAAGAAAACGAGAGAGAGAGAGAGAGAGAGAGAGAGAGAGAGAGAGAGAGAGAGAAAGAGAGAGAGAGTGCATCACAAGCTCTGAAAGCGATATGTTGATTCTACTTGAAGAATAAAATCTTAGAGAAGCCTATAATTGAGGTTGTTTGTTCCTTCTCTCAAACAAGGAGAGAGGGAGAGAGGTTTGGAGGATTCATAAAGAAAGGACAGGGAGACGGTTAAAAATCTGAAGTGACCATGAATTGGTGGTCTACTGCTGCAATTGGAAGACTATGTTACTCTTGTAATAGCTCTGGTAGATTGCTAATCAAGCAAACCACAGACCATGAAAGCTTGTTAATATAAAAAAATAAAATAAAATCATGATTGGCCTCCAAGTTTACATGTATTTGATTATAGACCATAGTAGTTAATTAAGTTCAAACCATGGCCAAGTCAACACAAAACAATTTATCAAACTAAAATTCATGCCTATATATACACATGCATAACACATCTCCAATTACCATCTCTGCCAACTTGACAGCCTTTCTTTTATGGTCATGTTTGAATTTGAGTTGTGACAATTACTTTCTTTTAATGATTTTTTTTATTAAAAAAAAATGGATTCTGTCAAACTAAAAAACTCTAAAAACTAAAAGCATAAAATCAGTAACGATTCTACCAAAATGATTGGAATTGAGGGCTTTAAATTGAGAACAAAAGCATAAATCCCGAAAGGATTCACAGGTCTTCCAAGAAACTATAAGTAGAAGTACTCACCCATAATACCAATAGAGAAAGTAAAAAAAAAAAAGTTCTTTGGTTGATCAACCTTAAATATATCATTCTCCAAATGCATAGACCAATTTGATAGCATTTTGCTAATAAACAAAGTAAAAGAAAATCTGAATGCAAAGTATAACAAGAAAATTTTAAACGATAACCTTCTTGGTATCAGGATCTAGAACCTCCTTTGGGATATCATCATAACCCTGTGAAAACAAGAAAATGTTACAGTCCAACTGCAAAACCAATATTCTAAGTAGTCAAATGAATTCAGGTAAAAACAAAGATGGTTTGGTAATGCAATATTTCATTACCTCTAGCTTCTCATCCCAATCTTTTGGCTGTCATCAATAAACAGTGGAGTCATTAAAAAAAAACCTTAAATATATCATCCTCCAATTGCATAGACCAGTTTTATGTTAGAATAAAATCTTTGTGATTGTGTTAGAATAATATCTTTGTGATTGTGATTCTACTTAGATGTCATTAGTTATAGTTTCCTTTTGAAACCTTTTCCGTCAAAGGCACCTCCTCCCTATCAAGCCGTTGATCTCTGCCCATGTCTTCCTCTATTTGAAACGAAGTATCACCCTGAAACTCATCATTAGCAACCATTGCCAAAGGCTTCACCAGCAAAGACAACTCTCGCCTCTCATACGCAGCTCCCTCTTTCGATATTATCGGCCCAAGAAAATTTTCTCCACTTTCTCCTGCCAAAACACCTCCTCCTCCGCCTCCTGTCGAAACTCCTCAATCCCTTGTCGAAACTCAGCACCCTCCAAACGATCATGATCACATACACCATCGTCATCCAATCCTTGGTTAGCCACATTTTTTTTTTTTGGGTGAATAAGAAATAAATAAAACAAAAAGATTTGCAAGAATACAAGGGGCATACTCCAAGCCCTAACAACAACACAAAACACAAACCTCGTCAACAAATCACCGAAGCCCAGCCACAAAATTAAAAACACTATACAAAACCTAGAAAACCGAGGGCTACATCCAAAGGTCGGGAATCAAAGGGTGGTTACTAGCCATCGGATTGTACAAAGGCCATGTCCTGTAATGGATAGGGTCCTTGTACAATAGAAATAAGCAGCAGCCACCTTTGAACAACACAAACCCAAAAGTACCCAGCATCCTTGGATGGATGGAGAAGCACAGAGAAAGTCAGGGAGAAACTATCTTCTTGAGAGCTAGAGAAGAAAGTTAGAGAAAAGAAAGAGAAATAGGAAGAAAATCAAACGGAACTCAAATTCAACCTTTTGGACTTGAGAATTGAACACTTAGGAGATTTTGAAAACCTTAAATGAGGTGTTTAAGTTAAACTAATGTTGTTAAGTTACAATTACTCAGTAAGTTCTTTTTGTTAGAGGCTAAGCAAGATTAGTTTGATATAAACTTCGCTAATTAGTTCCTAGAACGAAAGAGAGAAGGATGGAGAAGCACAGCGAAAGTTAGAGAGAAACTATCTTCTTGAGAGCTAGACAAGAAAGTTAGAGAAAAAAAAGAGAAATAAGAAGAAAATCAAGCGGAATTCAAATTCAACCTTTTGGACATGAGAATTGAACACTTAGTAGATTTCAAAAACCTTAAATGAGGTGTTTAAGTTTTTTTTTTTTTTTTGGCTGAGTAAGTCATAAATTAAAGACAATGAAATTTACAAGTTTACAAGGGGCATACCCCAGGCACGCCCAACAACAATAAATAAACGATTACAAAATAAACAAAACCCAATCCCGCATAAGCGGGAGTACAATCAGAAAAAGAACAAAAAAACCCAAATTTGCCCATATATCCTTTTTTTTTCCCCAAGTAACCCCTACCATCCGAAATAATAGATGGAAACTTGGGGTGGATATATGGGCAAAGATACAAACAAACACCACAATGCTTAAAAAAAAAAAAAAAAAACAACAGACATACTCACAAAGCAACAACCCTCAAGCCTAATAAAAAAGATAACCTCTCCCACATGCCCCCAGTCTCTACCACAGATAACACACATGGAATCCAATAAGCATCCCACTCCTCACTGTCGTGACATCCTAGCCACTAACCAAAGCAATGACGGAGGAAAAATCTATCCCATGAGAGATCCGGACAGAGTCACATGAAGCAAGCAAGATCGGTCACCAAAATCAATGGTCTTGGGAGTTGTAGCGTAAAAACGATAGCCCCTCAGCAACAAACCAATACATAGCCAAAATAGCATGAGAGAAATCATCACATCCCCCAGTCCCTTCCTTGGTAGATCACAAGCCTCAAACCCCACAGTAGTGTGCCCTTCACTCCATGGTAGGCGTGGCAAACGATCAATTAAGATGGGTCACATGAAAACAAGAAGCCACCAAAAAATTGGTAGCTAACCTCCCGCTCATCTCCCAGTCTCTAATTCGACTGGACATCGAACCACTATTCCCCATAGCAGTGACCCCTCAATCACTCTTGGCGGAGATGGCTCAAAACTAACCTCGTATCGAGTCACATGAGGATCACACGATTAAACATGAGAAATCGACTATAAATGATCTGCAACATCGAGGCTAAACAAAATTATATAAGCCCACCAATCAAAATCGATGACCCAAATAAAACAAAATGAACCCAACGGCTGGCCCACTTAACCAACCCAAACTCACAGCCCAACAACTGACCCATGGACGACCATTACACAATCAACAATCTGACCAATAACCCACGTGCCTACTCTATAGGCAAACATATAAACCAACTATATTAAAATATAGTAAAACACAAAAACCAGCCCACAGTATTGAAAACCACTCCAATATACTACAAAGATTCACCAAAAATTGATCTGAGTGGGCGGGAATTTTGGTGTCCCCCACGTGCTCCACCAACTTAACACTAACTTACTTAACACGCCAAACAGTGCGTGTGGCCCATGTACCTCCCTCAAACCAGTCATAATCACCATGAAAGCTGGGACGGAAAGCTTGAAAACACCCACCTCCAGAAAAGGCGGAAACCACGCCGATGGAGTACTCACCGACGGTGACGACACTAGACCCAAAACCCAAAGTACATACCTGAAGCCAACTTAGATAGGGGATCGTCTCCACTATAAAACGGCGACGGCACCCACCATGAGCTCCTCCAGGTTGAACTCAAGTCAACGGGACAAATATTTATCAGCGAACATTTACGATCACCGTAGCGACGGCGTAGAGCTAGACCAGTGCTGGAGTTGAGTCAAACTCGCGGCAGACACGTTGGAGAAGAGTCTCAAAACCAGCGCCATAATAAAGTCTTGCCATTGCCAGAGCGACAGACCCAATTTGAAACCCAAATACAACAAGCTGGAACTAACAAAGAAACAATAACAAGAAAACCATCACCAGCAGCACAGAGCCAGCACAGAACCGACCCAGACCTTCGATGAGGCTCACAAATTGTACAAACCAGTATCTGAACCATCTCTGACCAGCACTAGAACAAAACTTACAAAGTTCCAAATCATACCGTCGGTGAAAGCATCGCCGGTGAACGCTACACACGGCCAGTTCAGCGAGCTAGCAGAACAACGACCCACCCACCGAACGAGTTTCACACAAGCATCATAAAAGCTATTTCATAACACAAAAATACAGAGCCAGATAGCTAAATCTCTCTATATCTTACATAATCTATCCTAAATGCATAAAAGCAAATGGCAGAAACACTATCTCACAAACACACTCTCACTCTCATCCCAACGATCAGAGATTACAGCAATACACCATTGTTACATTCAGGGGGGAGTTTTCTCTCTCTAGAATCTGGAGAGAGAAGCTCCTACTTTCTGCCCTTTTTGTTCTAACTCAAACTTTGGCTGGT